>NC_136982.1:11731997-12331997 GCF_032717465.1 Coenobita brevimanus
AGTACACACACACACACACACACACACACACACACACACACAGTATACTTATGTTAAAAAGAGTGGAGTGAAAAGTTATCAGTATTGTAAAATAGTAGAGTTAATCTGGGTGACTGTTCCAATTTTTCACAGTTCCAACCAATGCCCCTCATGATCTTGAAAGCCCGTATGTGTGTGTGTGTGTGTGTGTGTGTGTGTGTGTGTGTGTGTGTGTGTGTGTGTGTGTGATACAGAAGACCAAGGCTTTGCCCAACCTCTCCTTTCGTAAGGGAACGTGAGGTGGCCGTGACAGCATTATTCATGGTCTTGCATGGGTTCTCCTCAACCCATAACTGGAAGAGCCAGTGAAGACCCAGGAGTTAGATAACTCCTCATTACGTCTGCAGTGTTTAAACACCACACCACAATATGAAAGCTTCATATATTCTGAAGTGTGCTCAGTTACCGTAAATATTGTGTGGAACATCATGAGCATTTCAATGATGGTAGCAAGTTGACCTACAGTATATAACTATATTGTGTTATAGGAAACACATTCCACGACGTGTCATACATATTGTTGTGGACCATACAAATTATAATTTGTGCTTGTTAAGTTACCATATTATCAATTTTCATGCGAGAGAAGACATCATTAAGGAAATGTATTTAAGACAACCCTGTAGGTAAGTTAATATATTTTACTTGTATTTACAAACAATAGCAAAATCCAAACAATACACCAATACATACATCTTAGTATTTGGTCCAGCCACCCATTGCATTCAGAATGCCATCAAGGCGATTAGGGATGGAGTCGACCAGCTTCAGGCACACCCCTGGCCGTCGACATATACTCTCCCACACTTCGTGAGCTTTGGCCTCTATTGCTGCACAGGTTCGCTGCTCCCCAATATCCCAGACATATTTCATCATGGCCCAAATATGTTCAATCGGATTAATATCACATCCCTGTGTTGGCTAGTCGATGACCTCAATTACATTCCCCTGTATTCCCCAACCCCCTCTCCCCCTGTTCTACCCATGGCGACGAATTGGACTACTTTAATGAACACTCACAGAAACGACGACTTGGCTCCACCCCCTTGTATGTAGAGTTAAAACCTTTACAACGAAAGTCAACCCCACGTAACTTGAGCCTAATTAAGATGTAAAAAAAAAAAAAAAAAATATGGTCACCCCCCTACCCCAACCAAAAATCCTTGCCACCACGTCTCTGTCCCATTCCGTTTCCCTCTGTCTAGAATAACAGGTGTAACCCTATAGAGAAAAGTAATGAATGGGCCCTCCAAAAACATTAAAGATTAGGTGCACCCCAGCCAAATCGGGACGGCCCCTCCATTTCCATTCGCCTTCATTTCTCCACATCCTTTTCTCCCTCCTATCGACCCCGTCACCCCAACCTACCACCCAACACCATGGAGTGAGCTATAGGCGACACACTTTCTGTCCTAAAAGTCTGTTCCGTTTCACCCACATTCTTTCACTACTATACCTTCTTCCCCCTTTCCGATATTTCGCTATCGCTATCGGTATCTCCCGCCTCGACTCCGCCATTTGTAATGGTTGCCGCGCACAATTTGTAAAATCCACCCCACGGCTATAGGTAATCCGAAATATCCATATATGTATAGAATAATTATTCTACTCAGAATCATATTTCTTTTCACCTCTACAAAAAACTGCTGTAATTAGTGGGAGACCCTTTTATAATTATATGAAAGCGTTTATATGAGGTCCTTAGTTAATTTCGCTATAAAAATATGGTGTTTGATGTGCTTTGCGTTTGATGGTCATATATGCCGCACGTTACCTTGCTCGGTTTTGTTACACCCCCCGTTGCAACCTAGGGGTTTGGGTTGGGGAATGTAGTATTATGAGCAGAAATGGAATTCAGAACAACGCAATGAACATGAAGAAAAACGTCTTGATATAACGAACCATAACGTAATGTAACCTATTACAATTATATGTAACTTGGGACGAACAGCTTATAGCAAAAAAGTGTCAAAGATATAGGTAAAGCAGTGGAAAACCATGTATTTTTATTATTAGCGAGGCTAACCGCTTATAAAAAATTAATATTTGACAATTGGCAAATGTCCTGGGAAAATGAACCAACAAGTATGTAATACGCTAATAATGATCATATCAATTTTTTCCTTGATCATCATGAAAACAATCCTCTGGACATCGGGAAACTATTTTGGCTTGTCTAAGGATTGGGCATACGCGATTGATGCATGGCCAACTCATGTCTTCCCCTATTGGCGCCCCACCTATATGCTCCAACTGCTGAACACAAATAAGTCAAACATATTCTCACTGAATACCCTGTTATTAATCGGTAGCGAAAAATGTGCTTCACTTACCCTATATTAGCAGAGACACCAAATTTTTTTCCCCAAAGTTCAATTTTGACCTTTTTGAAATAATGGAATCTCCTCCAAACAATACAAGAATTATAGAAATGTATATATGTTAACTAATCCTTCGGGCCAGCCCTAGAAGAGACTCAAATGGGTGTCAGTGGTTTGGTTAAACTGAATCTTGATGATGATGATGATGATGATGATGATGATCATGATGATTTATCGGCGAATGTTCACTTTATTGTTGCGGGAGAGGGGAGGTTGGGGGGAATCCACTTGCAGTTCCTATGAATATATGAATTACGCACGGTTTCTTGGGCAGTTGATCATAAATGATTTATCAAAACGTTGTCAAATTAATAATATTTACCTAAGTGTTACTAATACCATACATTTACTATGGTATATAAAATCCTGCATCTGTTACCCCAACATATTACCGTACTCTACCATTTCAGATATGCCTGCAGGACGAGCAAATTCGTCGGCGGTGATTGCTGAGAGAGGCCAAATCGTCGGGATGTGGAGAGCTGGGACAAGTATGCCGAACATTGCTTTCGAAGTGGGGAGGAGCACAAAGACAATCAGGAGGTGGATCCGCCGGTGGGAGGACGAGGGCTCGGTGGAGACAATACCTCGAAGCGGGAGGCCATGAGTAACGTCGGCAAGGATGGACGCTATGATCGTGGCAGCTGCAACGGCATATCCAATGCGAACATCAGTGGAGTATACAAGAAATCTGGGTCTGAACTGCCATCACATGACTACGAGACGTCGACTTCATGAAGCGGGGATCGACTGCCATATTCCAGCTCACAAAGGATGCCTAACACCTACTCACAAAGAGTGTCGACTCGGCTTTGCATTGGAACACCTTCCACATACTGAAGAATACTGGAGAACAATTATATTTACTGATGAAACGGTGTTCAGGTCAGTGGGAGCTGAAGCAAGGCAGTGCTAGCGGCCCCCCAACACACGCTATCATGAGACACACATTCAGCATCGCGCAGTGAATGGCAGGGTATCAGTGTCATGCTGGGGGTGGATGTGAGCACATGGGCAAGGTGAACTGGTCAAGATCAATGGCCATTTCACTGGTGAGCAGTATGTAGACATCCTGGAGCAAGTGGTAACTCCTACAGTCCGGGCTATGGCAGTTCCTGCCCCCCACACAATCAGGCTGGTTCAGGACAACAGTCCCATTCATACCAGCAACACAGTGAAGGACTATCTCCAGGATCACCCTGAAATTGAGGTCATCGACTAGCCAACACAGGGATGTGATATTAATCCGATTGAACATATTTGGGCCATGATGAAATATGTCTGGGATATTGGGGAGCAGCGAACCTGTGCAACAATAGAGGCCAAAGCTCACGAAGTGTGGGAGAGTATATGTCGACGGCCAGGGGTGTGCCTGAAGCTGGTCGACTCCATCCCTAATCGCCTTGATGGCATTCTGAATGCAATGGGTGGCTGGACCAAATACTAAGATGTATGTATTGATGTATTGTTTGGATTTTGCTGTTGTTTGTAAATACGAGTAAAATATATTAACTTACCTACAGGGTTGTCTTAAATACATTTCCTTAATGATGTCTTCTCTCGCATGAAAATTGATAATATGGTAACTTAACAGGCACAAATTATAATTTGTATGGCCCACAACAATATGTATGACACGTCGTGGAATGTGTTTCCTATAACACAATATAGTTATATACTGTAGGTCAACTTGCTACCATCACTGAAATGCTCATGATGTTCCACACACAATATTTACGGTAACTGAGCACACTTCAGAATATATGAAGCTTTCATATTGTGGTGTGGTGTTTAAACACTGCAGACGTAATGAGGAGTTATCTAACTCCTGGGTCTTCACTGGCTCTTCCAGTTATGGGTTGAGGAGAACCCATGCAAGACCATGAATAATGCTGTCACGGCCACCTCACGTTCCCTTACGAAAGGAGAGGTTGGGCAAAGCCTTGGTCTTCTGTATCACACACACACACACACACACACACACACACACACACATACGGGCTTTCAAGATCATGAGGGGCATTGGTTGGAACTGTGAAGAATTGGAACAGTCACCCAGATTAACTCTGAATACTGTTTTACAATGCCGATAACGTTTTACTCCACTCTTTTTTACCTAAGTATACTGATATTATATATATATATATATATATATATATATATATATATATATATATATATATATACTTTAATAACAGAACGGAGGAAGGAAAAACAAATGAATTAAAAAAAAATCCCTACACCAGATTACTGGTGTCCTCTGTTCATACAATATCTGTAAGAGTTAGACTTGAACAGCTTTGGGTTGAAATTTGGAGGGAAACAACTCTGAGGAAGCGAGTTCCAGAGAGATGCAGTTCGGGGAATGAAAGAATTCTGATAGGCAGAAGTTCTGCAATATGGCTGAGTGACATTCCAGTCATGAGCGCTACCAGATGCCTGTGTAGCACAGGGGAAGGCATGGAGAGGTGGCACCATGGACGCAACTTCGTCTGAGCATTTGCCAAAAAAATATCTGTAAAATAATGCAAGAGAGGCAACATTCCTTCTTTTTTGCAGGGGAGGTAGTTTATTTGTAATGGTAGGGTTGTTAATAATTCTAACAGCTTTGTTCTGAATTTTGTCTAGTTTTAATGCAACCTCTCCACAACCATTCCACGAGGGTGAGCAATATTCAAGCTGAGAGCACACATGACTCTTATGAATTATAGCTAACAGCTCATCAGCGAAGAAGTTATGGACTCTGTACAAATCCAAGTTTCTTTGAGGCAGTTTTAGCAAGTGATCTAACATGAGAGGTCCAGCTGAGGGCATTGTTAAGTGAGACGCCAAGAATTTCAATACTTTTGGAGATGGGAATATTTGTAGCATTGAAGGCAATATACGATTCTGGCAATACCTGTCTGTTAGTAAATTGTATATATTTAGTTTTACTAGCATTGAAAGAGACAAGGTTCTTTTGTCCCCATTCACTGATCGTAGATAGGTCTTGATTTATGGAGATGGCTGTACTGAGTTGAGAGGTAGAGATATTAGACTTTGTAATTGGGTGTCTGAGTGTGAATGAACTATGTAGTGTTGAGTCATCTGCGTATGAGTGGATGGAATTGTTGGTGACAGATAAGAGATCATTAATATGAACCAGGAAGAGGGTTGGCACCAGAACTGACCCCTGCGGAACGCCGGCGTTAATTGAGTGGAAATTCGAATATACATCATCTACATTCACTCTTATTTTCCTGTCACTAAGATATGGAGAAATCGAAGGAACAAAAGACGTTAGTCCATAGCAAAGGAGTTTGGACAGCAGGGAATGGTGCCATACTCTGTCGAAAGCTTTAGAAATATCAAGAGCTCCTGCTCTTGATATATATATATATATATAATATTGCATATTATTATAATTATTTATTAGGCAAAGGGTGGGTGGAATATTTATATATATTAATATATTCTCATCGTAGGAATAACAAAATTGTGGCATGGTCCGTGAGTAAAACTAGCTGACCAAGGCCCTTCACTCTGATACTTGCATATTTCACTTTTATCCTTAATTTACTTCATTCTCTAAAGTATCATTGTGACCCGAGGGGCAATACGCACCCAGCGCACTGCACCTGCTCCATGAATTCGTAACCATATCGAAACAACTGTAAGACTAAACGTAGTTAAGAAGGTAGCTTGAAATTATGGTGGAATAAGTAAAAAATAAACTACTTTTTAGAGAACAATTTAAGGCCATATATATATATATATATATATATATATATATATATATATATATATCATGTAGCAGTCTGGTTGAGGCCAGGTGGTTCTCTTTCCTTAGCCTTTATTCATGTTTGTAACTTTTTCCTCCTATGCATAATCCCAAACCCCAGCCATCCTACCCACCAAAGGGTCTTGCACCCCAGAGTCCATGATAGTCCAATTACAAGAATTCATAACTTTTTCCCTAAATTTACTGCAGTCATCAGTGTCAGTGACAATGCCAAATATTGTATATGAATGCTCGTCATAACGCGTATATTCCGCACACTTGTAGAAGCATAAATGTCCGAGTGACATCATAGGGTTTAGGGAATAATCGGGGGAGGTGAATCGCTGGGGTGCAGGGAGCTTTGTCGCACATCACAGAAAATAACGTTTTCTATACTACTGTTCTAACACCTGAGATACTGCTACGTGCAGTAATAATTGTTCTACACGACTGTACTAATTGTGCTGCTTCAGCCTCGTTTTATCTTTTTGTAACACCGCATTACAACTTATATAATTGAACCCTATCAGTTATATAAACCATCTATGTTCCATTTCTCACGTTATCAGTATTGTGTATAGGGTTCGTGATAATGCTCCACTCGCACGCAACCTGCCTCTCATCCAGCCCCCACTTCCTCTATTCTCCCCCCCCCCCCACACACACACTAAAGAGGGCGACATCTGTTGGCCGACCATAGCATTTCCCCCAGCTGTTTCAGTACTTCAAACTTAGGCTATTCGAACCCTCACTGTGGCTGGGTAGTGGACAAGACTTTTGTGCACGATAGTACACCTACGAGCAAATGTTCTCCGACAGTCCCTGCTAGGCATATGTTTCCAAACATAGCCCACAGAGGGCGCAGCGCTCGTCCATCGAGTAAGAGAGAAGGGAATATACTGAGAGGGGTAGAGGGAGGGGGGGATAGGGAGGCAACAAGGCAAGGAAGGAAGAGAACATGTATCGATGGTAGATGACACATACCGAGTGTTTCATTATTATTATTATTATTATTATTATTATTATTATTGTTATTATTATTATAATTATTATATGTATGTAACATCAGTAACGTAAAAATGCAGCACTGACTCTGCCTTTTCGTCATCAAAATAATAAGGATTATTATGTTTAACACCTTGTAAAGTCATTACCATAACAGTGTATTTATCAGCTTCTTTCATCTTTGAAGTATGTAATTATATGATTCACAAATACTTTCCACCAAACCTTTACATATTTTACTTGCTAACTCCTTGTTCCCCTCCTCTCCCTCTCTCACTCTCTTCCCCTCCTTGCCTCATAGTTACGCTCTTCTGCCTTGCTATCTTCCCTCACATTACCCGACACAATTAAATATATTGGTTACTTCCTTACCCCTTAGCCAGTGGTTCTTAACCTGGGGTCCATGGACTCCTTGGGGGTCCATGGATGGGCTTCAGGTGGTCCGTGAAAGTCAGAACAATTGAGAACAATTTAGCGATATTGCGTGATGCCATTTGACAGCATTAGCTGCCCCCCCCCCAAAAAAAAAAAAAAAAAATCGAAGAGTCTTGAAGAATTCTGGTGTTCGTTGACACCAGCCTACCCTTGTCTGGCAAAGCGAACTATGGGTGCTGTGACTCCGTTTGCTACTACATACTTTTGGGAGTCAGGGTTTTCAGCGTTTGTTTCTATCGAAACGAAAAGTCGAAATCAATTGGATGTCAGAGACAACATGCGTGTTACCTTGTCAAAGACCACTCCACAATTTCATCTTATTCTTGCCAAACAACAGCAACCTTCTCATTGAAATGAATTTTTGAGCGGAATTATAATTTTGTTTTGTTTAATTTTCACAAGTTGGATGTATTTCACTTTTTCATTGAGTGGCCTTTAGTTTTTGCTCAAAAACGAGTGAGAAACATAATTCTTTGTAAAGATTGTTTTATACTTTGTATATGTCATACACTGTATGAGATAGTTTTCAATAAAACAAAGTATATTCATTGTATGCAAAATGTTTTATATGCTAATGTGCATTTTTCTAGGGAAGGGGTCCATAGCTTTCACCAGACTCTAAAAGGGGTCCGTGATTCAATAAAGGTTAAAGACAATGGGGATTTTCCTGTGGCGTCTTGATCATCTGGATCAAACTCAAACTGTTGTTTATGGGTTGCTAGACTTCATCAACCCTTTAGCCTTTGGACATCACTAGTGCTTCCACCACACAATAAAAATCGCCTAGAATTAGTCAGAAAAAATACAAAAGATGTCTGCATTTTTTTAAGCGCTAACGCTGGATTACGCCCTTCTTTGTTATTCTTATCTCATATAAAATAATAATAAATATAATAATAATAATAATAAAATAAGAAATGATACAAAAGATGTCAGCATTTTTTTAAAGCGCTAACGCTGGATTACGTCCTTCTTTTTTATTATATCATATACAATTCTACTACTAATGCTACTACTACTACTACTACTTCTACTACTACTACTACTACTATAACGATATGTGTTATCTACCATCGCCATAGGCTCTCTTCCTTCCCTGTCTTGTTGCCTCCCTCTCCCTCCCCCTCTCCGTCTCCTCCTTTCTCCCTCACTCTGGTGAACGAGCGCTGCTCCCCCTGTGGGCTGTTTGGAAAAATATGCCTGGCAGGGACTGTCAGTGAACTTTTGCTCGTGTGTGTGTATATATATATATATATATATATATATATATATATATATATATATATATATATATATATATATATATATATATAACTCTGGGAGTGTTCACCGGCCACGTACTGCATTGGCGGACACAAGGGGTGCTGTGGTTGAACCAATGTCACTTACTAAAAAGTATGCTTGCACCCAGTCGGCTTGCGCGGACCGATTACACTTGGTACACAGACTACACACACATTCAAAGCCACTCCAACACTACAATTACACTTACAAGCACTTCTCACCCTACATACAATCTCTATCAGACAGACTAAGCCAGTTGGTAGTGATACATTGGCTGTATCGTCCCGACTTCGGTCGGGATAGGCCGGTCCTGCAGTGGATACTCAAACGGCTGCTGCTGCTGATGATATATACTGTGTGTGTGTGTATATATATATATATATATATATATATATATATATATATATATATATATATATATATATATATATATATATATATATATATATATATATATATATATATATATATATATATATATATATATATATATCATCATCATCATCAGCCATTACAAGTCCACTGTTGAACAAAGGCCTCCCCCAACCTTATCCTCAAATTCCTTGACTGAGCCAATCTTTACTACCTTTTCCCTGCAAATTTCTCTATCTCATCCCTCCACCTCCTGTCTGGCCTTTTTTTTTTTGCTACGCTTACAATCTTCTGGTGTCCAGTCAGTTAACTTATTATTCCATCGATTATCCCTTATTCTTGCTACATGGCCTGCCCACTTCCATTTCTGTTCTGTTATAACTTCTATAATATCTTTGACTTTTTCCTGCTCTCTCACCCAAGTTGATCTTTTCCTGTCTCCTAAAGATATTTCCAACATTTTCCTTTCCATTGCTCTCTGAGAACGAAATAATTTATTTTCCATCAATTTTGTCAGCTTCCAAGTCTGACAACCATATCTCATAGCTGGAATTATACATTCGTTATATACTTTTCGTTTCAAACAAATTGGCAAGCTACTTTTCATAGTGTCCCTATGTTTACCGAAAGCTTTTCTTCCAATTGTAATGTGTCATTTTATTTCGCTATCATTAGCTTTCGTTAATTATAGTATTTGTCCCACGTAATTGTACTCCTCGACTTCTCCAAGAATTGCTCCACTTATTCTGACGACGCTCTTTGGTGTTTGAGGATTAAACATTACTTCTCTTTTACTCCGGTTCATCTTTAGCCCTACTTTGAGACTTTCTCTGTTCAGGTCATTTAACATTTCTTGCAATGTCTCTGTTGTTTCTGAGATTAGGACAATGTCACCTGCAAATCTAAAAATGGTTTAGCTTTTCTCCATCTATGTTCACTCCTTTGTTTTCCCAGTTTAGATTTCTGAAAATACTTTCTAGGCAACGTTGCTTAACTTCGCTGATCGGACGGGAAGCGGTGTACTCAACGTGGTATGGCCGTTAAGCAACGTTGGGTCTGGTTAGTACTTGGATGGGTGACCGCCTGGGAACACCAGATGCTGTTGGCATCCCTACGTGTCAAGTGGGGTTGGTGGAGGATTAGTGCCCCTCCCTGGAAAACAATTAACTCTAAGCCGTTGGCCACCCCGTTTGGGATACATGGCGTCTGGCAATGAATGAATGAAAACTTTCTAGGCATGCTGTAAATAAATTTGGTGATATTGTATCTCCCTGACGCACGCCCTTCTCAATCTTAATTTTCTTTGAGTCCTTATGTAATTTAACTGTAGCAGCTCCCTCTTTATATATGTTTTCGAGCAGTTTTACAATGTTCTCATTCACTCCTTGTTCTCGCAATGAATTTATCTTTGCTATGTGCTCCACTGAGTCGAAAGCCTTTTCGTAATCAACAAAACCTAAGCACAGTGGTTTACTATATTCTGTAGTTTTCTCAATTAGCTGATTCATTGTGTGTAGATGATCAGTAGTCGAGTACCCGCTTCGGAATCCTGCTTGTTCACGAGGTTAGTTTTCCTCCAAATTTGTAGTTATTCTGTTTGTAAGGACTGTAGTGAAGAGTTTGTAAACGACTGATAACAAGCTAATGGGTCGATAGTTACTAAGGTCTTTAGCCACCTTTTTTGTAAAGTAAAATAACTATTGCATTACACCATGTTTTGGGAATTTTCTGCCTTTTGATACATGGAGTAAATAAGTGAGCAAGCCTATTTTGTACTTCTACTCCTGCATCCAACATTATATCTGCTACTATTCCATCTTCTCCCGGAGCTTTCCCTCTTTTCATACTTTTGAGAGAATAATTTACTTCGCCTGGTGTTACCTCAGGTATTTCACTTGTGTCAACTGAAAAGTTAGCTGTTGGTACTACTGTCTTTGATACATACAGTTCTTTGTAAAATTCTTCAACTCTCTTCAACATCTTCTCTCCGCATTTAATGGCTTCACCCCTGGGGGTAGGTTTTTTTTTTTTCAAGAATACTCCCCCAGTATCCCTGCTTGTCGAACAAGGCGACTAAAAGGGTTGCCGGAGGGTTAGTGCCCCTCCCCAGAAAACAATAACTAAAAAGACCAACAAGAAGCCTTGGACAAGGACTGACCAAAAGATGACGACCAAGGACCGGACAAAGGACATGGTAATCTGAATATGGAATGTAAGAGGTGCGAATGATGAGGTGAAAGAGAGAGAGATCGTCCAGGTGCTTGAGGATGCGAAAGCTGATGTATGTGGAGTAACTGAAACTAAATGGGGAGGTGGGAGGGTGAGAGAATGGGAGTATGGATGGGGTATATAAGCAGGAGTAGGAGAAAATGAGAGGGCAAAAGAAGGAGTGTGTATAGTTGTGAGTAAAAGATGGAAGAAGAACACAAGAAAGTATGGATCAGTTGGGTCAAGAATTGTGTGGGTAAGATTGAAAGTTGGAATACAAATGTGGGCGATTGTGTGCACGTATGCGCCAGTGCAAGATCGTGCAAGCAGAGTGAGAGAAGAGTTCTGGACAAATGTGGAAGTGTGCATGGAAAAGTTTGGAAGGAATGAGAGAGTGTTTTTGATCGGTGAGATGAATGGTAAAGTAGGGAATGTGAAGGTGGATGGAATAGTTGGTTAGTGGGGTGTGCCTCCTGAGATAGATGAGAATGGCAGTGCGTTAGTGGACATTTGTGCTGGGAGGGAGTTGGTGATAGCCAATACCCTCTTCAGGCATAAAATGATCCACAGGTATACATGGCGAGTGATGAGAAGGGTGGGTGGTGAACTGAATGAAAGGAATGCAATGAGTGATTATGTGTGTGTGGATGAAAGGATGCAAAGATGTGTAATGGATGCAAGAGGTCATAGAGGTTGGGGGAGTGGACTTTCTGACCACGACTTGGTGGTGGCCAGAATCAAGATCCAAGTAAGGTGGAGAAATAGAAGAAGGGAAGGACAGGAAGAAGGAGTATTTGCAAGGAGAGTGGAAAGGTTACAACTGGATGAGAAAAAGGCAGAATATAAGAGAGAAGTGGAGGAACGATTGGGCAAATATGAATTGGAGCAGATGGGGGACATGGAAGGTGTGTGCAGGATATTCAAAGAAGAAATATGTGCAGCATGTGATGTGGTGTGTGGGATGAAGAGGAGACAGAGGGGGGTGCAAGGAACTGCACGGTGGAATGAAGAGGTGAGACAGGCTGTGGCACAAAAGAAGAAAGCATACAATGAATGGATGAGAAACAGGGGTGTGGAAGAAGTTGAAAGGCGGAAGAGAGAGTTAAATGTAGGAAGAGAGAGGTGAAAAGATTAGTAAGAGAAAGAAGAGAGTGGATGAGGAATTTGGAAGAAATTTGGGTGTAAAGTGGAGGGACTGTAAGAAAATGTTCTGGAAAGAGGTGAAGAAAGTAAGATAGGGTGGATGTGAGGTTAGCAGGGGAGAGAAAGATAATAATGGTAGATTACTACTGGAGAAAGGAGAAAAAGTGAGCAGATGGAGAGAACACTTTAAGGAATTGTTCAACATACAGGATGGAAGTGATGCGAATATAAGTGGATGGGGAATGACTGGGAGAAGGAGGGAGGTGAGATGACAGGAAGAAATCAGTAGGACAGAAGTTGTGGAAGCAATGAAGAATGTCAAATTGGAGGAAGCCTTAGGAATCGATGGAGTGTGTGGTGAAATGTTGAAGCATGGGGGAGAGATAGTAGTAGAATGGATGTGGAAGATGTGCAGATTGGCCTGAGAGGAAGGTAGAGTTCCGGAGGATTGGAAGTCAGGTATAATTATTCCCTTGTACAAAGAAAAAGGGGAAAAAGAAGTGTTTGCTAATCACAGGGGCATTTGTCTTATTAGTATAATAGGAAAAATGTATAGTAGGATTGACAGAGTTAGGGAAATAACAGAGGAATCAGTTGGAGAAGAACAGGGAGGTTTTAGGAAGGGAAGAGGTCATGTAGATCAGATATTCATTCTTAGATCTTTAGTGGAAAGTTTCTAGAGAAGGGAAAGAAGTTCTATACGGCCTTCATGGATTTGGAGAAAACATATGACAGGGTGGATAGACAAGGATTGTGGAAAGTATTAAGACTATATGGAGTAGATGGGAAGTTGTTGAATGCTGTGAAGAGTATGTATGATGGTGCTAAGGCTGCAGTGCATGTGGATGGTGAACTGAGTGAAATTTTCTCTTTAAAGGTTGGGTTGAAACAGGGATGGGTCATGTCTCCATGGTTGTTCAATCTGTACATGGATGGGGTAATAAAAGAGGTACAAGGTAAGGTAGTGGATGTTGAAGTGGCCCTGGTGAGAGAGGGTAGTGTTTGGAAACTCCCTGTATTGTTGTTTCAGATGATACTGTGTTGTTGAGTGAAGACGAAGGGGAGCTGCAAGGCTTGGTGGATGAGTTTGGGAGAGTGTGTAAGAAACGGAATATAAACATGAATGTAGGGAAGAGTAAAGTGATGGTCTTTGAGAGAGGTGAAGTCAGTGAATGTACAACGAGGTTGGATGGTGAGGAATTGGAAAATGTGAGTACGTTTAAGTACTTGGGTAATGTGATGAGTAAGGATGGAGGTTTGGAGGGTGAATTGCTTGAAAGGGTACAGCAGGGAAGAAAGGTTGCTGATTCCTTGAAAGCAGTGATAAAAAACAGGGAAGTGAGCATGGGAGTGAAAAAGTTACTACATGACAGTATTGTGATACCAACTCTAACGTATGAAAGTGAAGCTTGGACGTTGTCGGAAGGGCACAAGTCAAGAGTGAGAGCAGTGGAAATGAGTTATTTAAGAGGAGCCTGTGGCGTCACATGCAGAGACAGACTGACAAATGAGGATATAAAGGAGCGTTGTGGTGTGGATGTGGATGTGGATGACAGGAAGCGTTAGGAGGAATACACTGAGGTAGTTTGGCCATAAGGAGAGGATGGAGGTTGAAAGACTGACAAAGAGAGTGTATGTGAGTGAGGTGGAGGGGGGAGAGGGAGGGGGAGGCCGAGGATGAGATGGAGGGATGGGGTGGAGAGGTATATGAGGGGGGGGGTGAGTTGGGAGCAGGGCAGTGAAATGGTGGGGGACAGGGCGACGTGGAGGCGATTTGTTTGTGGCCACCCCGAACGGGATTGAGGCGTCTGGCAATAGATAGATAGACCCTTTATGTCTTATAGTGATGTAATTTGTTGCTTTCGAAGTGCCATTATACCTCGGACCTGTTTAAGACTTTTTCATTTTTTGATGGTTTCTTTGATTTGATCCATGTTTCTCTTTCTTTGTTCTTCTCTTTGTCTTTTGTTGATAAGCTTATTTAATGCTGCTCGTTCTATTTCATCTTTCTTTGTTTTTACTTTCGTTTCCTTTCTTTTTTTCATAAGCTCAAGTGTCTTTTCTGAATACGTCTTGGCTTTGGTTGTATTAGGTTTTCCTACTTCCGCTGATTCTTTGAGCACTTTTGTTAGTCTGTCATTCAGCTCATGAATGTCACATTCAGCATTACTGAGAGCCTGAAATCTGTTCCTTATTTCCAACTGAAAGACTGTTTTGTTTTCATTTACTTTTATCGGGCATATCTTGTTATCTTTAATCATGTTCTTTCTTTCACTTTGAAACTGAATCTTTTTGTGCAACCCATCATTCTGTGGTCACTTCCAATATTTACTTTGTTTATAACTGTGACATTTGTGATCGTGTTATTCTTATTTGCTATAATGAAGTCAATTTCATTCATTGTTTCTCCATTTGGGCTTCTCTAGGTCCACTTTCTCCCTGTTCTTTTGTGAAAGAATGTGTTCATTATTCTCATGTTAAACATTTCTGCAAAGTTTACCAGCATTTCTCCTCTTTCGTTCCTTTCTCCCACTCCAAATTTTCCCATGCATGCTTGTCCATTTTTTGATTTTCCAACTATTGCATTGAAGTCTCCCATGAGTATAGTATAGGTGGTCTTTTCCTCTTCCATAATCTGGGAGATGTCATCATAGAATATTTCAATTTCTTCATCTGAGCTCTGAGAAGTTGGTGCAAATATTTGTATTACTTTCAGGGTATATTTTTGGCACAGTCTGATTACAACCACTGCTGCTCTGTCAGATACACTGCTGAATTTAACAATGTTATCTGCACGATTTCTGTTAAATTAGAAATCGTACACCACTAACTCTTTCATTTTCCCTTCCTCAGTAGTAAATTAGGTTGCCACTGTCATTGAGCTGAATTACTTTTTCTTTTTTTTCTGTGGGTCTCACTCAAACTTACAATATCCCAACTAATGTTGTCCAGTTCAGCCATTAAGTTATCAAGTTTGTAATTTTCAGCAAGGCTTCTTACATTGTATGTATATATCTTCATGGATTTAAGAGAGTTTAATATCCCAGTCTCTAACTTGTCAACACAGTGCCTACTTGCTTTCGGTGGCACACTGCTCGTAAGCACGGGAGGCAGTGCGGTTGGATCTATAGTAGACGATGATCCAACAGGAACGCCCGTCAAATAGTTTGCAATAGAACTCATGTTTGGTTGGGAGGATTGTGAGAAATAATCTCACCTCTCTGCCACATAGTTTCTGGTGAGATGCAATTTTTCTGCCACCTTATTCGATATATTCAGTGGAGCCCTATATATCTGTAGGGGGTCCCATGGTCCGTGCCGTCCAAGACGGTACCTTGTATATCTACAAGGCCATATCATCAGCTATTGCAAGCCCACTGCTGAACAATGCCTCCCTCAGCCTTCTCCACGAACTCCTCTGCCATGTTTTGCCAGCATAAACTTCTCTGTTTCATATCTCCACCTTGTTTATGGACTTTTTCTGCTATGCTTACAATCTCTTGAAGTCCAGTCAGTCAGCCTCTTCTCCGTCGGTTATCCCTTGTTCTTGTTATGTGACCTACACACCTTCATTTTTATTCTTTTATAACTTCTATATTTGTCGTTGACTTCAGTCTGCTCTATCACTGATCTTTTCATTGCTGTTTTGGAACGGATTAGTTGATTTTCGATCGATTTTGTCACATTGCACGTCTCACTACCCTACGTTACAGCTGGAATTATACATTCGTCATATACTTTTCGTTTCGTATATACTGGCAAAGTACTTTTTATGATGTCTCTTTGTCTACCGAAAGTTTTCCTCCCAGTTATAATGCGTATTTTTATTTCGTTATCATGGTCTTTTGTTAGTTTTAATATTTGTCCCAAGTAACTGGACTCGACCTCTTCAGGAATTTCATTGCTTTTCCTGATGATGCTCTTTGATGTATCTTGATTAAACATTAGTTTTACTCATTTTCATCTTCAGGCCACTTTGTGACTTTCTCTATTAAGGTCATTAAACATTTCTTGCAATATATCTGATAGTTCTGTGATTAGGACATTGTCATCCACAAATCTTTAATGGTTAAGGTTTACACCATCTGTGTTTACTCCTTTGTTCTCCCAGTCTAGCTTTTTGAAAATACTTTCTAAGCATGCTGTAAATAATTTTGGTGAAACTGTACCGTATCTCCCTCATGCACGCTCTTCTCAGTTTTACTTTCTTCTGAATCGTTATGTAATTCAATTGAGCAGTTTCCTCTTTATATAAGTTTTGAGCAGTTTTGCAACGTCCTCATTTACTCCTTGTTCTCGCAGTGAATTTACAATTGCTTTCTGCTCAACTGAGTCAAAAGCCTCTTTGTGACGAACAAAACCTTAGCACAGTGGTTTCTTATATTCTGTATTCTTCTCAATTAGCTGATTCATTGTGAGTAGATGATCAGCATTTGAATAGCCGCTTTGAAATCCTGCCTGCCCATGAGGATGTTTTTCTTCCAGATTTGTTGTTAATCTGTTCGTAAGAACTTTAACGAAGTTTGTAAATGACTGGTAATAAGCTAATGGGTCAATGGTTGGGTCTGAGAGACCCATCCACTTTTTGCCACTTACTGGTTCAGCAACTACTATATGCCAGGGACCCCTGTCCTTCCCAATAGCTTCTTAGGTTTGGATGCCCATGCTAAAGGTGGCTGAGTGGTTTTCCAGGTCTCCTTCTGTTTTGGTGTATAACACACTAAAGTCATCGTCGGGTCTGTGAGACCCAGGTTTACTGGATAAGGAGGGCTGAAATTTACTGTTGTGTGATGCAAATTTTTTCACCCTGTGAATTGCCCTCTCCACACCACAAAGACCCTTCATGCCACTAGCTTTGACAGCAGTGTGAGCATCATTGTGTCGTTTCTTTTCTTATGGGGTCCATGTAAACAGAAACTGTACAGATTTTTTTTTTTTAAATTTGGCTAAAATGCTTTAAATATGTTAATGTTAATTGTATATTCATTATTGCATAGTAAATTGAACCAAAAAGGTTGTAGATTGGTCAAAGATTCAGTAAATAAAACACAAGTATTTTTTTTTTTTTTTTCTATTTTGTGGGTCTGTGAGACCCAGGTGTCCTAATGGTGTATAGGCGCAACTAGGTGTACTGTTTCAGGGTTACGATCTTTTTGGTCGCCTTTCTTGTAAAGCGAATTAACTATTACATTACACCCCATTCAAGGAATTTTCTTCCTGTTTATACACAGAGTTATTAAGTGTGCAAGCCTGTTTTGTACTCTTACTCTTGCATCCAACAGTAAATCTGCTACTATTCCATCTTCTGTGGCCTTCTCTCTTGTCATACTTTCATTAGAAGTTTAATTTTACACAACAAAACAGAGGAAGGAAACACAAATGAATAAAAAAAATAATAATAATCCATACACCAGATTACTGGCATCCTCCAGTCATAGAATATCAGAAACAGTTGGACTTGAACAAGTGTAGGTTGAAGTCTGGGGGGAAACAACCCCAGGGAAGCGAGTTCCAAAGATGCAGTTCTGGGAGCAAAAGATTTCTGATAGAAGTTCTGCAGTATGGCTGCGTGACATTCCAGTCATGACTGCTACCAAATGCCCATGTACCACGAGGTAAGGCATGGTGAGGTGACACAATGAGCGCAACTTCGTCTGGGCTTTTGCCATAAAAATATCTGTAAAATAATGCAAGGGAGCCATCATTCCTTCTTAATTGTAGGGGAAGTACGTTATTTGTAATAGCAGGGTTATTAAAAATTCCAGCAGCTTGATTCTGAATTTTATCTAGTTGTTTTAGTGCAACCTCTCCACATCCATTCCACAAGGGTGAGCAATATTCAAGCTGAGAGCGAACATGACACTTACAGTTTAAATTATAGCTAACTTCGTCTGGTGTTGCCTCTGGTATTTTGCTTGTGGCAATTGAAATGTTATCTATTGGTACTATTGTATTTGATGCATACAGTTCTTTATAAAATTCCTGAACTCTTCACCATCTTATCCTTGCATGTAATGATTTCAAAACTGTCTTTCAGTGATATAATTTATTGCTTTCCTAGTGGCATTTTACTTTGGATCTGTTTCAGACATTTTCCTTTTTTGATGGTTTCCTTGACCTGGTTCATGTTTATCATTCTCTTTTCTTTTCTGTGTCTGTTGTTGACAAGCGTATTAAATTCCACGATTTGTATTTCATCTTTCTTTATTTGTACTTTTACTGTATCTCATTTCAATTTTTCATGAGCACTAGGGCTATGTTGAAAATTTGTTGGCTTTGGTTCCATTAGCTTTCTCTAATACATCCGCTGATTCTCTTAGCACTATTCTTCGTCTATCATTCAACTTATGAATGCCACACTCAGCATAAATTAACCCGCCGTGTGCCAATGCCGTTTTAAAACGGTCTGACATAACTGCACGGCCAGTGCCAGTGCTGTTTTAAAACGGTCTAAAATAAAAAAACTCCACTGTGACCGCATTTTTCAAGATTCGCGGGTAAAAATTGGCAGGCATGTAAGGTAACTGCTCCTCTACCATCCCCTAAGCTGTCAAGGCCATACACTCACTTGTTCCCCCGCTCACGCTCGCTCTGCCTCACCCTGCTTGTGTGTCTCACCCAGTGCTGTACACAGTGAATGCATTTTGTAAATATTTTCATGTAAGTGTAAGTTATAAATATTTTCTTGTAAGTGTATGGACTATATCATGAAGTCAAGTTGTAAATATCTTGTTATAAGTGCCAGGACTGTACGTAATGAAGTCAGGTTGTACCTATCTTCAAGTAAGTGTAAGATAATGCATTCACAGTGAGAAAGACACTCAAATTGTGATAGATGCTGAAGTAGTGAGTAATTAGAAAAGTGTACAGAACATTACTATACCTTCCCAGCATAAATACCTGAGTATGCTTTACATAGAAAACGGCTTTCTCTAACGTAAGTAGTAAATGTGAGAGAGCGACTATATCTGTATAAGAGTATATCGAACTGAATGAAACCCATTTTCGAGCCTTGGTCAGCATTTTAACGGCAAAATTCGTTGTTTCCACATCAAAATCTACCATTTTAGCCAAAAAACAAAAGATCAAAAAATGGCCGGTACTGGGGTGACCCAAAGGGCTAAAAATAGCCAGCACGTGGCAGGTTAAAGCCTGAAATATGTCCATTATTACCTGCAGCACTGGCCAGCAGGTCAATGAGTGGCCAGCATTCTTCTTGTTCTTCTTCTGGCGGATTTGTAAAAAGTAGGTCTTCGAGACATGAAAGTGGTACCATATATGGTAATTTGACATGACAAATCCAAATGTGCCATCAGCTGACACCTGAGGTGGTGCCATTTCATGACAATTTAGTAAACATGCTAATTTAAGCCTACTGAGACAAAAGTCAGTCCATATAAGGTTATTTGACATGTAGAATCCAGATTTGTTGTCAGCTGACACCTGTGGTTGTACCATCTAGAAACAACTTTAGTAAAAGGTCATCATTTAAGCCCATTGAGACAAAAGTGGTCCCATATAAATCTAGTTACTTTTTGCTGCACACTGTTGGAAACAAAACCCTCGCTGCTGGTCCCAGAGCAAGTTTACTCTTGTTTCGAACTGAAAGACTGCTTTATTTTCGATTGCTTTTATACGATACATCTTTTTACCATTATTCATCTTTCTTTCACTTCTGAAATTGAATCTGGCTGTGTAACCCATCATTCTATGGCCACTTCCTATAATTACTTTGTTTAAACTGTGACATTTATGGTCATGCTATTTTTATCTGCTATCATGCGGTCGATTTCATTCTTTATTTTCTCCAGTTGGACTTCTCTGCTCCATTTTGCCATTGCTGTTTTCTGAAAACATGTGTTTATTATTCTAATGTTATACATTTCAATAAAATCTGCCACCACTTCACCTTTCTCCCACTCCAAATCTTCCCATACATGCATCTCCATTATTCGATTTCCCAGCTGTTGCATTGATGTCTCCCATGACTATAATATACTTTGTCTTTTTTTCTTCCATAATCTGGAAGATGTCGTCATAGAATGTTTCTATTTTTTCTTCAGAGCTTTGAGAAGTTGTTGTATATACTTGTATTATTTCCACAGCGTATCCTTTACCTAGTCTAATTATAATCCATGCTGTTCTGTCTGATAAACTGCTGACTTTAACGAAGTTTTTTTGCAAGATTTCTGTAAATCAGAAACCCTACACCACTTAATCTTTCATTTTGCTTTCCTCTATGGTAAAAAAAGCGATTGCTGACTTGGAGTTGAAATAATTTTTCTTTTTTTCTGTGGATCTACTCAAAACTACAATATACCAACTCATGTTTTTGAATTCAGTCATTAAGGCATCTAGTACTTAATCTTCTGTGAGGCTTCTTACATTATTTGTGTAGATCTTCATGGATTTCAATTTGTTTAATGTCCCGGTGTCTGATTTTCCGAGACAGTGCCTATTTACTTTCGGTGGAACACTGCCCAGAAGCACAGGAGGCAGAGTGGTTCGACCTTTAACCCCTTAACCGCGGGACGTCACTCTCGTGACGCTTGGGAGCAAGGGATCATACCGCGGGGCATCGCTTTTGTGATTCTGTGTTATTTTGAATCCACCCGGGCTTCCAAGTGGGGGCTTGTATCATCTATCAGTACTGCCAATGTCCAACACTAGTCAGCACTCCTAATCTCATCTGTACTCCCATCCATTGTTGACAATTTAGCCATTTCTCCCTGTTCTTGACTCCCCTCCCTACCCCCCCCTCCATTACCCTATCCTCTCGCCTGCCTGGCCGTGCTACGCTAAGTAAATCTTCCCTGGAATTTTTCACTGATTTCATCCATTGAAATAAGCCCTATGCCCTATTTTTATACCAAATAATATATACAAGAAAGAAATAAGGTAAGTGAGAGTGCCATACACCTGGAATTGGCTAATTATCACCTGACAACACCTCACGTGCACTCGTTCGCTAATTTTCGCTGTTTATTTCCCCTTGAAATATGCTGTATAATCTATTTTCGTAATAAATATACATATAAGGAGGGAAAGGAGAAGCCTAAGTGATATTTACATTCACCTGGAACTACCTAATTTACAATGTATTGTCTAGATTTCCTGCCAATCATTTCACTGCTATAAATTAGCTGTGTCAAGAGGCTAACATAGGGAGTACTGATTTCCCTAGGTAGGCCACCACCCCGGCCCACCCTTATCAGTTCACTCTCATCTTCCAGTTTGGAGATACGTCTGTTCGCTCTTGCTAGCTTCAGGGACTTTTTCACCCCCATGCAAAGGGCCGTGTGACCTTTACCCCCTAGTAAACCTCGTGTGGCAAGAGGTAAAGGGCTGACAATTGATAAAAGAGTGACTACGATCTTTCTATTGAGTAAAACAGTGCAAGTGGAATTGTAAATAATGTGTAAATAATGTGTAAACAGCAAGTGAAAGTAATGAATGTGAATATACGTGAACAGTGGAAAATAGTTTTATAAGTTACTTCAAGTGACAGTGCATAACACAGTGTAAATAAAATAGAAATGTAAATAACGTAAATAAAATAGAGAACGTAAAGAGAAATGTAAATGAGTAGTATTATAAGAATACGAGTATATACCCTAGGAGTAATGAAAGTGAAGTTTCACTCTAGAATGTCTGAATACTATGAGTTATGAAAGTGAAACTGAAAGTGACAGATTCACTCTCAATGCTAGTATACAGGACGAGAAAGTGAATGCTACGTATTTTACTGAAAGAAATTGAATCCCTACAGTGACATTAAACTAATACTACTGAAGGAAACTTATGGATAAAGACTGCAGATATATATAAGTGTTATATAGTAATAGAAATATAAAGTGGAGGGGTTTTATGAATAATAAATGACAGAGTACCAAGAGCGAACTAGCGCAAGTGCGATGGTCAGACGCGCTCATAATTTTCATTGCTTTCACAGTGGGTTTTTTTTTTTTGGAGTATGGATCCCAAACTACTTGAAAATCATAGAGTACTGTTTATAGTGTTAATATCTGACTGTGGTAATCATATTACGGGTTGTCGGGAAGTGTAAAGTGGAGACTTCGTTACCCAACTTCAGAGGTCTCCATAAGACCTACGGTAACAGACGAAGGCTCAACAAACATTCCAGGAGAAAGCTGAAGGTATGTGCCATAAGCATATGTAATTTTAATATTCTAGGACTAATAACTGGTTTTTGGCAAATATTTTTTGAGAGTCTGTCGGAGCCCGAATAACCCCACAGCACACGCAAAACATTGGTAAACATGCCTGCGGTGTAGGGGTTAATAGATGATAATACAGCAGGAACACTCATTAAAACATCAACAGTAGAATTCATGTTTTGTTGGGGTCTATCTATCTATCTATTGCCAGACGCCTCAATCCCGTTTGGGGTGGCCACAAACAAATCGCCTCCAAGTCGCCCTGTCCCCCGCCATCTCACTGCCCTGCTCCCAACTCACACCCCCCTCTCTCATATACCTCTCCACCCCATCCCTCCATCTCATCCTCGGCCTCCCCCTCCCTCTTTGTTGGGGTGATTGTGGCAAATAATCTCACCTCCCTGACACATAGTTTCTGGTGAGATGTAATACAGTATTTTGTGCACCTTATTCATTATATTCGGTAAAACTTTATATGAGGTCTGTTCAGAGAGTATCCGACCTTAGGCTCTAAAAAAAATAATAATAATAAGTAACTAACCTGCTGAGCTAGGCTACAAATCCCCCTCAAAGTAGGCCGTTTCTTACATGACACACATAGCCCAGTGTTCTTTCCAATGCCTGAAACATTTTTCAGTCAGATTTCGGCATCTCCTGCATGTGCTTCTTCGCATTCGTCATTATCTCCTCTCTCGTCTCAAGTCGGGAACCCTTCAGCGGAGTTCTGAGCTTGTGGAATAACCAAAAGTTGCACAGAGCCATGTCTGCTAAGTAGGAAAACTGCCGGACCTGCGGGATGCTGTGCATGGGCAAAAATTCCTGAATCAGTTCAGAATATTGGGCTGGGGCATTGTTATGGTGGAGTGTCCAATTTGCTGCTTTCCAAAGGTCTGGCCTCTTCTGCTGAACTGTTTCACGATGACGATGGATAGCATCGAGGTAGTAATGTTTGTTGACAGTCTGACCACAACACCACAGTAGTTGGATAAAAACAGTCAGCACGCTTTTCGGCTCTATTGACCTGTTGTCCTTTTTCACCAAGGGAACCCTGCATACTTCCACTGGGACATCTGTGCTTTGGTTTCTGGGTCGTTCCTGTACACCCAAGTCTCATCTTCAGAGACAGCAGTTTTCAGAAAGTTAGGATCGTGATATGAACACTGTAACATGTCTTGAGCAACGTTCATCTGCAGAGCTTCTTGTTTATGTGAATGGAGCTTTGAAACGAACTTGGCGCAAACTCTTTGCAAGCATAAATCATCCATTAACATTTTGTTTATTAATCCATTGCTGATTCCAATTTCGTTAGTAATTTCTCTGACATTCAACCATTTCCCATGACCAAACTGTAGACCTTCTTCTCGTTTTCATCACTCCTGCTTGTTGAGGACCTCCCAGGGCGTGGATCGCTGTCGACTGACAACCGTCCATTTTATCAAGTGACTGAACCACTCTATTATTTGCATTACCTCCATGGTTTCATTCCCCGAAACTTGCTGGATCTTCCTGATATTTTGAAGTTGTGTATCACCTAGTTTTTGGCAAAATTTGATGCAGAAACGTTGTTCGACTTTTTCTGTCATCGTGACAGGGACAGGAATGCAACGAGGATGAGATGCATTCCACGAGCACAGGCTGACTGACGGCCAATGAGTCCCTTCTGACAGCTGATATTAATAATGCATGTGCACGAAAGTCCTGCAGTGCGTTAAACAAAACCCCACCACTATCCAACTGGTTGTTGAGAAAAAAAAAAGTCAGATACTGATACTTTCTAAAAGGACCTCGTATACTTTTTGTGGATCCTATGGTCTGTGCCGTCTAAGATGGTAGCTTGTATATCTGTAAGGCCCCAGCCTTCCGCCACCCGGGGATGCACAAGGTGGCGGCAATGTATGTAACCTATATATATATATATATATATATATATATATATATATATATATATATATATCTACAGGGTGTCCAGCAAGTCATGCACCATAGGGAAAACTGAAGTTTAGAGTATTTGTTTGAAGTGCTGACCGTCGTGCCTCATACAAGCATTCAGGCTCATTGAGGACATGTCGTCAGATGTCAGGGGTTATTTCTCTGCATGCAGCTGTGATTCTCGATTTCAGATGAGTGGCGTTATATTCTCTGCATGCACAACGGCCATTAAATGACCCCACAGGTAAAAATCCAGAGGTGTGAGGTCAGGGCTAAGCGGGGGCCATTCTACGTGTCCACGTCGACTAATCCATCATCCAGGGAACTGTTTGTCCAGATATGACCTGACTTTAACAGCATAATGAGCAGGGGCTCTGTCCTGATGAAGCCACGTTGGATATTCTCCCTCAGGATTCAGTATGCTTGGAAATGCCTTGGTATCCAGCATCTCTAGATACCTTTCTCCCGTGACATTGTTGTCAAAGAAGAATGGACCAGTCAGTCTCATTCCACAGACCACACCACACCATTACACGTTCACGTCCTTGTTCTTTACTGGCATCAAACCAATGAGGGCTCTGAGGGGACCAGTGACGCGTGTTTTGGTGATTAAGTTCGCCAGACATGTAAAAGCTGGCCTCATCAGAGAATAGGATGCTGGTGGCAAAGTCGGGGTCATAGTCCACTTCTGATAAAGCCCACTTGCAAAACTGCACTCACTGATCTGGGTTTTCCTTGCGCAGTTTCTGCAGTAATTGCCTTTTGAACAGGTGCTACTCCTCCAACTTCAGGATGTGGTGAAAGCTGCTTTTACTGACCCCGATTTCAACGGACAATCGGCACAGGGATTTCTTTGTGCTCACAGCAAAGCGTGCCAAGATAGCAGTACATGTTGCTTCGTTTACAACAGTCTTTGGTGGTCCTGAACGTGGTTTGTCGCACACACTTCCCTTCTCCTTGAATTTGGCAATCATTTATCCAACAGTGGTATGAGAAATTGGGTTTCCATGTGGATGTCGGCGATTAAACTCGTCTGTCACCTCTCTTTTGCTTTGCGTACTCAGCAGCAGGGTGATCTCAATGCGTTCCTCTTGGGTCAACATCGTTGTGCAGCTGTATCATAAATCCTGCAACAACAACAACAACAACAAAAATAATTAACTTTTTCCCCTATGGTGCGAGACTTGCGGGACAGCCTGTACATATACACGGAAAATTTAATAATAAAACGGTCAATGTGTGTGAAATAAGTAAGAAAACAGGAAAAAGAAAAAACTCCAGAACACACACACACACACACACACACGCACCGCTCAACTGTGCAATGCAATCAGTGACATCCGCAGCAGGGCCCGACAGCAGAGCTGGTTTACCACTGCCACTTCATAACAGACTCATCCCCTTGCCCGTACCTGACCTGAAATAGCTGATCAGACCAAATGCGGGAGAATATCCACTTAGGGCTGCATCATCACTTATTCATTCACAATTTCTCTCCATTTATTTCTGTCACGCACAGCCACTCTTCCTTGCTCAACAGACATCCCTCTCGCATCCAGCGCTCTCTTCACACTGTCCATCCATCCTATTCGTGGTCTTCCTCTCAGCCTTACACCTCTCACATCAGATCTAGTTATCTTTTTCACCAATCGCTCATCATCCATTCTCTCCATATGCCCAAACCATCGCAACACCCTCTGCTCAACTCGACCAGCCATCTCCCGAACAACTCCAGTTCTCCTTCGCACTTCATCATTCCGCACCCGATCCATACGCGTCACTCCACACATACTCCTCAGACACTTCATCTCCATTACATTCAAACTTTTCCTCTCTGCTACACCCATATTCCATGTTTCAGCCCCATATAATGCAGTCGGTACCACAATACCCTCATACAGCCTTCTCTTTACATCCATTCTAAGCGAACGACATCTAAACACTTTTTTCATTCCTCCCAGCACCTTTCCTACTTCATTTATTCTAAACTTCACTTCTGCATCTATTCTTCCATCCACAGCAACATGTGACCCTAGATATGTAAAACACTCTACCTCCTCAAGCAACTCGCCATTCAAAACTATATTCATCCCCCTACCATCTACCAACCTCGTACACTTCATCACTTTACTCGTATTCTCATTTACTTTCAATTTCCTCCTTTCACACACCCTTCCAAACTCCTCTACCAACTGTCTCAATCTCTCCTCTGAATCAGCCACCAGTGCAGTATCATCTGCAAACAACAGCTGCTTCAGATTCCACTCTCCACCATCAACATTCACCAGACTCAGACCTCCACCTAAAACTGTTGCATTCACCTCCCTTGCAACACCATCCATGTAAATATTAAACAACCAAGGCGACATCACATATCCCTGTCGCAGCCCCACTCTCACAGGAAACGAATCACTCACAGCATTTCCCACTCTTACACACGCTCTACTATTCACATAAAAACTTTTCACCCCTTTTAGTAACCAACCATCAAGTCCATATATGGGTGAGACACGGAAAATTTAATAATAAAACGGTCAATGTGTGTGAAACAAGTAAGAAAACAGGAAAAAGAAAAAACTCCAGAACACACACACACACACACACACACACTCACACACACACACACGCACGCACAGAGAGAGAGAGAGAGAGAGAGAGAGAGAGAGAGAGAGAGAGAAGACAAACTTGAAAGAATAATCGGGAATAAAAGACTAACGGAGGACCTCCGAATAATACAAGACAAAAGACTGCTGTCGTGAGAAATCAGAGAAAATCGACAAAGAAGAGAACACCAAGAGCCAGATTCTCGTCGGGTGAGCAGGCTTACTATTACGGTACCTTTCTCTAGTGGTTGTATTGGACGTTATTCGTAAATTCCAATACTCTCTTGTGCGTTCTTTGGATCTTTATTTTAGCTGTAGTTTCACAGAATTGCACCAACTCAGTGTAAATGGGCCATTTGAGAAATAAGATTGGAATGAGAATATGTGGTCAAATCACAAAAAAATTGGCTACTGTTATTCCAAATCCAGTCTCAATTGGATATAAAACGCGTAGATCTTAGAATACTGGCCACTTCAGCCGGTCCTTCCCAAAGATTTTATGTTGAGATTATGGTGACATTCGTTTCTGTTGTTATACTGAAGTGCACGATGTAAGAAACCGCACTGTAGTGTGGAAGCAGTGGACTGTGTGTGTGTTGTAATTGATGTAGGTATGTAACAGGAAGGGGTGGCGACCACATTTCAGTCTGGTTAGGTGTACTCGTGTCTCTCTTTAGGTAGGGAATTTTCTCATGAGTGAATGTCTAACTATGGTTCATGGTTTCAAATGAACTGTTTTGAACAATTGTGCTGGTTATGTGTTTATGTATGTGTCTGTGAAGCGAAATGTTGGATGGATGGTGTTTGGAAGTGTGAATGGAAGATTGTCAGGTGTTGATAGAGGAAGGGCGAGAGAAGGTGTGGCCCTGTTAGTGAGTCCGGAAGTACAGCAGTGTGTGATTGAATGGAAGGAGGTGTCATCGAGACTGTTGTGGGTGAAAGCGAAATTTGAACGTGAGTTGTGGGTGTTTGTGAGTGCATATGGGCCTGGTAGTGAAAGGGATGAAGAAGAGAGGGAGTCTTTCTGGAATGATGTTGATGAGTGTCTGGAGAGTTTCGGAGCGAATGTGAATGTGGTAATGATGGGAGATCTGAATGCTAGAGTGGGTAATGTAGCAGTTGAAGGTGTAGTTGGTATGCATGGTGTGGCTGGAAGAAATGAAAATGGTGAACGAATGATAGGGATGTGTGTTGAGCGAGAGATGGTGATTGGAAATACGCTGTTTGAGAAGAAAGATATTTATAAGTATACATGGGTGAGACAGGAGGGTGGAAGGGTTGTGATAGAGCACTGATGGACTATGTGGTTGTGTCTAGGAATGTAATAGGAAGATTGTTGGATGTGAGAGTTCTGAGAGGGGAGGGTGGAGGAATGTCTGACCACTACCTGGTGGAGGGGAAGTTAAGAGTAGGGAAGAGCTAGGTGAGAGCTAGGAGGGTTAGGTATAGCATGGAGGTTTTGAAAGTGAGTGAGTGAGTTGGATAAATGACAGAATATGATAGAGTATCAGGAGAAATTGAAAGATGAGTGGAATGCAGTGAAAGATCAGGAATATGGCAGTGTGGAGGAGGAATGGCAGTTGTTTAAGAGTGCTGTGGTTGGTCATGCAGAAGAGGTGTGTGATGTGAGACGTGTGGGTGGTGGTGTAAGAAAAGGAAGTGAATGATGGTGCGAGGAAGTAAGTATGGCTGTGGCTGAAAAGAGACGTGCATATGAAGTGTGGCTGCAGAGGAAGGATGAGGTGTCATATGAGAGATATAAGGAAAAGATGAATAGGACAAGAAGGGCTGTGCATGATGCTAAAGTGGCGGCAGATGAGAGGTGGGGTAGGCGGCTGACTGAGAATTTTCAACAGAATAAGAAAATATTCTGGAAGGAGGTGAAAAGGGTGCAAAAGAGAGAGTCTGGGAAGGAAGAGTGAGTAAAAGCAGAGGATGGAAGGATGTTCACTGAGATGGATGCAGTAAGGAGGAGATAGGCAGAGTATTTTGAAAGATTGTTATTTGAGTAGAGGAGGAAAGGGTGGCTGAGACTATGGCGGATGGAAGGGTGCAAGGAATAAATGTGTTGGGGGAGTTGAATGATTCTTTGATCACGAATGAGGAAGTGAAGAAGGCAGTAAAAAATATGAAAACAGGGAAAGCTGCAGGTATGGATGGGTGTGCTGTGGAATGCCTGAAGGGTGGTGGAATGACTACTGTCGACTGGTTAGTAAGATTGTTGAATGTGTTCTTTGTGAAAGGTATGGTGCCAATTGACTGGGCAAGTACTTGGGTGGTCCTGTTGTATAAGGGCAAGGGTGATAAGTATGAATGTACTAGCTTTAGGGGTATAAGTCTGTTCAGTGTTGTAGGTATGGTGTATGGTAGTGTTAATTATGAGAGTTAGAGAGGGTACAGAAGGGGTGATCGGTGATGAGCAGTGTGGCTTTAGGAGAGGGAGGGGATGCGTGGATCAGGTGTTTGCTGTGAGACAAGTGCGTGAAAAGTATTTAGCAAAAGGCAAGGATGTGTTTTGGGCATTCATGGATTTAGAGAAAGCGTATGATAGAACTGATTGGGAGGCTTTGTGGACTGTTTTAAGATTGTATGGACTTGATGGTAGGTTACTAAAAGGGGTGAAAATTTTTATGTAAATAGTAGAATGTGTGTAAGAGTGGGAAATACTGTGAGTGATTCGTTTCCCGTGAGAGTGGGGCTGCGACAGGGATGTGTGATGTTGCCTTGGTTGTTTAATATTCATATGGATGGTGTTGTAAGGGAGGTGAATGGAAGAGTTTTAGGTGGAGGTCTGAGTCTGGTGAATGTTGATGGTGGAGAGTGGAATCTGGTGCAGCTGCTGTTAGCAGATGATACTGCACTGATGGCTGATTCAGAGGAGAGATTGAGACAGTTGGCAGAGGAGTTTGGAAGGGTGTGTGAAAGGAGGAAATTGAAAGTAAATGAGAATAAGAGTAACGTGATGAAGTGTACAAGGTTTGTAGATGGTAGGGAGATGAATATAGTTTTGAATGGTGAGTTGCTTGAGGAGGTAGAGTGTTTTAAATATTACAGGTCACATGTTGCTGTGGATGGAAGAATGGATGCAGAAGTGAAGTTTAGAATGAATGAAGTAAGAAAGGTGCTCGGAGGAATGAAAAAAGTGTTTAGATGTCGTTCACTTAAATGGATGTAAAAAGAAGGCCGTATGAGGGTGTTGTGGTACCGACTGCGTTATATGGGGCTGACACACGGAATAAGGGTGTAGCAGAGAGGAAAAGTTTGAATGTAATGGAGATGAGGTGTCTGAGGAGTATGTGTGGCGTGACGCGTATGGATCTAGTGCGAAATGATGAAGTGCGAAGGAGAACTGGAATTGTTCGGGAGATGGCTGATGGAGTTGAGCAGAGGGTGTTGTGATGGTTTGGGCATATGGAGAGAATGGATAATGAGCGACTGGTGAAAAAGATAACTAGATCTGATGTGAGAGGTGTAAGGCTGAGAGGGAGACCACGAATAGGATGGATGGACAGTGTGAAAAGAGCACTGAATGCGAGAGGGATGTCTGTTGAGCATGGAAGCGTGGCTGTGCATGACAGAAATAAATGGAGAGAAATTGTGAATGAATAAATGATGACGCAGCCCTGAGGGGATATTCTCCCGCAGCTAGTCAGGTCAGGTGCGGGTAAGGGGCTGGGTCTATTATGATGTGGCAGGGGTAAACCAGCTCTGCTGTCGGGCCCTACTGCGGATGTCATTGATTGCGCTGTGCAGTTGACCCTTGTGCGGTGTGGTGCGGTGAGGATCTGTCCGTTCTCCCCTTTGGGGCTAAGATGCGAATGAATGTGTTTGAATGGATGTGTAAATGGGGAGTGTGTCGTCCTGTCTCAGCTACCTCCCTCTCCTTGGGGGAAGCAGCCTAGGTATATAGATAGATATATAGAATTTTGGGCGGTTGTTCTTTTTCTGTTTCTCTGTTGAGGGGAGTGATGCAACTTAAAGTTACAAGGGTGCAATGGGTCATTGGCTGGGGTGATGAATTGTATGGTCCTTGATTGGATGTATCTTTTGTTTCTTGTTGTAGCTTGCCTATACTACTGTGTAGTCTTAGTGCATCGTGTTATTTGTTCTACGGCACTGTTTTATTTGGCTATAAGGCTCGGTTTTGTTTTCTTGTTAGTTCAAAGGTTTTCGTTTGCTGTTATTAGTTCTAAGGCTCTGTTTTGTTTTGTTATTACTTCTAAGGTTCTGTTTTGTTTTCTTTTTTTAAATGTATCCATGACTGTATTGGTTAACACTGGGGACAACTTGTACTAGCATAACTTACTGTTCTTTAATTAAATGTTTATAGACATTTTTTAGGGACTCTTCATGTTCTCAAAATGTACAGCCTGTGAGTCTCAGGGCATCGAGTTTTTGAGACGCCTTTCCACTGATGTTCATTATATGCTGAGAAGAAGGTCATGTGTATGCCCAAGTTGAGTTCTTGAAGAATAATAACCCGGTCAGCACAAGAACGACTTTTCATTCTGTTCTAGCAAAAGTCAGTCCAATTTTTTTCAGCATCAGAAGCCTCCCTCGCTTTTTGTAATGAAGGCATTATCGTAAGTCTATGTCTTTCTGCCTCAGCTCCGAAAGTATCTGTAAACCTGAATGAATCCGTCTGGAGGAAAACAAATGACAAACCCCTTATTAACCCTTTGATTTATTCCACAGAACCAATTGCATGGAAGGTCCAGAGAGTAAAGTCAATTCATCTAAGAAGGGAAGAACCTTCGATTTCATCTGAGAAGATATGAACCTTATGCTTTTGAAAACTGGCAGCTGATTGGTTGTCCGAGTGCATTCATTAGTATCAATGAATTTTAAATATTTTCATTATAAGAGTTATAGTAGCAGTTTCTGCGGAGAAGTCTTCTGAAAAATAATATACGTATCGTTAATTACATGGTCCAGATAAGTGTGAAATTTTCAGTTCTTTTTTGGTCTGCCTCTCGCAACCCTACCCATGACGATCACACCTCTCACCTTGCGCACCCAGTTACCATTTTCAGTGCTCTTCATATGCCCAAAGTATCTCAATCTCTTCCTCTTTATCATAACCCTAATACATTCAAGTCTCATCCTTCCTCTCAACTCCCTCCAGTCGCAATCCTAACCCCCCAGGCCTCTCATTCAATGACGCACTACACATCCATCTAATCGTTTTTGTACGTTTGAGACTACAAAATTCATCTTTCTTCACTGCCCAGGTCTTAATGCGGTACATCATTATCACAAACTGCATACAGTAAACCCTTGGCACGGATGAAGAGCCCTCTCAGTGTCAGGAGAGGCAACAGCTCCCAGAACATCCTCCAACCACTCCTTACCCTAGCCACAGATCTAGCTCCAGTCCCACTCCCAGCACACAACATGTTCCCCAAATAGTAAAACTCTTCATTAGTTAACCACACACAATTTAAATATTTCTTATTTATAGGCACATTTGTATATTCTATCAAGTGTACTGCCAGACGCTCATGTTCAGTCAAGAAATTTATCAGCCATCAAGAGACTTTTCATTTCTGTTGAACAATCTAGGAATCTCATTATGGCAAAGACAAGACGATTTATCCAACTGTGAGAAATCGTAAAAGTTAAACGGTTTAATGCTCTGAAACACTTCTATATATTCAAAAAATATTTTACCATAGATAATGGTGACAACTGATCCCATTTTGCGCTCCTCGAGATGTAGGGACCCTAAGTTTAGCTACCTACTTATGTAACATTTTATTGTAGGTCACTGCCCTTGGCGTTCTTCTTTGTCCCCTTTGTCACTGTATTGTCCCTTGTAGGGGGCGGCCTCACTAAATTGTTGCCTCCACGTCACTCTGTGTCTTACATCTGTTAATATTGTTTTCCGTATACTCTTACTCACTCCATCTGTCCATCTTTTTCTCTGACTTAACTCTTGACCTTCCTCACCGCAATGGCTGTTTCCATGCTCTGCTCACCGGTTCATCTGCAACATTCCTAATTACATATCTGTAACGTCTTACCCCTCTTTCCTTATGATTTGCACTTATTTCAACTACTCCCATTGTCCTATACTTTGGCTGGACATTAACATACTGCAGAAACCACCAAACGTTATCCCAACTGGCACCTTTAGAACACTACACCATTTAAAAAAAAATAATTAATATGGAAACATGTTTGTACTTACAGAATCTTTCTGCGCCTAAATTATTTTCTTGGCTTTGAAGAACCCGCAGGTATGAAAACATTAACTTCCAATTCGGGTGCTATGTACGTACGTACATTTTCATAATCAGTATGATGTATTCTACCATTTCATAATGCTAAAGATGATTTTTGAAGGGGTCCTCTCTTCCCCATTTCCCAGGATAGGACACTCCAAACCATTCTTAACCCCTACACCGCGGGCTTGTTTACCAATGACTTGCGTGTGCCGCGGGGTTATTTGGGCTCCGACAGACTCTCAAAAAATATTTGCCAAAAATCAGATATTAGTCCTAGAATAATAACATTACATATGCTTATGGCACATACCTTCAGCTTTCTCCTGGAATGATTGTTGAGCCTTCGTCCGTTACCGTAGGACTTGTGGAGACCTCTGAAGTAGGGTAACGAAGTCTCCACTTTACACTTCCCGACAACCCGTAATATGATTACCACAGCCAGATACAAACACTATAAACACTATTCTACAATTTTCAAGTAGTTTGGGATCCATACTCAAAAACAAAAACACTGTGAAAGCAATGGAAATTACGAGCGCGTCTGATCGTCGCACTGGCACTAGTTCGCTTTTGTTACTCTGTCATTTATTATTCATAAAACCCCTCACACTTTATATTTCTATTACTATATAACACTTATATATATCTACAGTCTTTATCCATAAGTTTCCTTCAGTAGTATTAGTTTATTGTCACTGTAGGGACTCAATTTCTTTCAGTAAAATACGTAGCATTCACTTTCTCGTCCTGTATACTGGCATTGAGAGTGAATGTCACTTTCATCTTCACTCTCATAACTCATAGCATTCAGACATGCTAGAGTGAAACTTTCACTTTCATTACTCCTAGGGTATATACTCGTATTCTTATAATACTACTCATTTACATTTATTTACGTTCTCTATTTTATTTACGTTATTTACATTTCTATTTTATTTACACTATGTTGTGCACTGTCACTTGAAATAACTTATAAAACTGTTTTCCATTGTTCACGTATATTTACATTCATTACTTTCACTTGCTGTTTACACATTATTTACACATTATTTACAATTCCACTTGCACTGTTTTACTTAATAGAAAGATCGTAGTCACTCTTTTATCAATTGTCAGCCCTTTACCTCTTTCCACACGAGGTTTAGTAGGGGGTAAAGGTCACAGGGCCATTTGCATGAGGGTGAAAAAAGGCCTTGAAGTCAGCAAGAAGAAACATACGTACTCTCGCTTCGGAAGATGAGAGTAAACTGATAACGGAGGGCCAGCGTGGAGGCCTGCTTTAGGGGTTATTCAGAGTTACCAATATTGGTTCTTGAAACAGCTAAGTCTAGCACTGATATGATTGGCAGGAAATCTAGACAATACATTATAAATTTGGTAGTTCCAGGTGAATGTAAATATCATTTAGGCTTCTCCCTTCCCTCCTTACATGTATATTTATTACGAAAATAGATTAGAGGCCTACTTAGGAGATATATATTCAGAGCTACCAATGTTATATCTTGAAACAGCTTTGTCTAGCACTGATATGATTGGCAGGAAATCTAGACAATACATTATAAATTAGGTAGTTCCAGGTGAATGTAAATATCACTTAGGCTTCTCCCTTCCCTCCTTACATGTATATTTATTACGAAAATAGATTATACGGCATATTTCAAGGGAAAAAAAAACAGCGAAAATTAGCGAACGAGTGCACGTGAGGTGTTGTCAGGTGATGATTAGCCAATTCCAGGTGTATGGCACTCTCACTTACCTTATTTCTTTCTTGTATATATTATTTGGTATAAGAATAGGACATAGGGCTTATTTCAATGGATGAAATCAGTGAAAAATTCCAGGGAAGATTTACTTAGCGTAGCACGGCCGGGCAGGCGAGAGGATAGGGTAATGGAGGGGGGTAGGGAGGGGAGTCAAGAACGGGGAGAAATGGCTAAATTGTCAACAATGGATGGGAGTACAGATGAGATTAGGAGTGCTGACTAGTGTTGGACATTGGCAGTACTGATAGATGATACAAGCCCCCGCTTGGAAGCCCGGGTGAATTCAAAATAACACAGAATCACAAAAGCAACGCCCCGCAGTATGATCTCTTGCTCCCAAGCATCACGAAAGTGACGCCCCGCGGTTAAGGGGTTAAGGCCTAGGGGTTCCTGTATCATACACATCCCGTTCCAAAAGTCTTGCCTGAGCTGAACATAAGCATCTGGAGATAGTAAGACTAAAATAAATGATCCATTGTTAATTTTTAAAAAGCCACTGTACTGAATGGGACAGCAGCGAGGAATGTACACAATATTACTTGTTTCTGGTCCTGTACCTAGCAAGAGTTCGTAACTAACATTGTTAATCAACATAAACCAACAAAAATGTTTGACAAAATTTCTTACCATACTTGGTTCCTACCAAAGGAAACTACCTACTGAAAATCTCCAGTGATAAGATTATCAGATTCTGCCATTATCTATCCCTTGGGAGAATGAAGTGTGTCGGGTTTGGTGAAGTAGTTTCATGAAACCTCTGTATAATATTAACTCCATGAATACAGTTTTTCTTTTGCTACATCCTGTAGATTTAGCTCAAATTTAAAAAGTTCTTTCGTTATGATCAGATGAATAAAGTTTATGTCTAAACGCTCTAGTTCAAAAAGCCTATAGCTGCAAAAAATTGTCTGGTGGTAAAATAAAAAAAAAATGAAAAATATATCAGTGAAGTAGTTAAGCAGTTTGGGATGTTAACATTATCAAACTTTCCGATCAACAAACTTAATCTATTTATGGGAAGCTAGTAGACGAATCATTTAAGAGGATCTTCCTTACAACTTTTTCAATTATCAGTCCCGAAAACGTAAGTTGTACTGCTGGCAGTTTGGGATGTTAACATTATCAAACTTTCCGATCAACAAACTTAATCTATTTATGGGAAGCTAGTAGACGAATCATTTAAGAGGATCTTCCTTACAACTTTTTCAATTATCAGTCCCGAAAACTTAAGTTGTACTGCTGGCAACAAGGAAAAATGTAACATTTCAGAAACTGAAGTAAAAACAAATGTCATGAAAATATTCTAAGACGGCACGGAAAATGAGACATATTCTTTAAAGTAAAGAAATCACTAGTATATGACACTCCCCAGTCACAGATGACTGTGTCCCGAAGAATACTATACAACTTCCTTTTATAGGAGCTGTTTTGATCGTGTAAGCAGCCATTCACTTTCTTGCCCTAGTATTCCCTACCCTCTAAATATCGCCCAATTGCCTTAACATCCTGTATTCCAAATTTTCTAAACTATTCTTATTAAAAGAAATAAATAAAAAGCTACCTTTCCAATCAGAACCTTCATTCCAATTGTCAGCATGGGTTCCATCAAAAATGCTTGACTGGCGATCTTATCACCTTTTCCGACTCCTGGCCATTTTCTTTTCGGGAATTTGGTGAAAGTTTTGCCTTTGCACTTGACATCTCAAAGTCTGTCGACTGAGTCTGACTGAGTCTGGCATAAATCTTTAATTTCCAAAAAGCCCTCGTATAGTTTCTATGCTTCTATTTGTGCCTTCATATCTAGCTTCCTTTCTGGTCGTTCAACAGCAGCTGTTGTAGACGGCCACCATTCTTCTCCTAGAGCTGTCAATAGTGGTGTTCTTCAGGGCTCTCTCCTATCACCAACACACTTCCTTCTATTCATCAGTGAGCATCTAAGCTGTACATCTAACCCTATCCACTCATACCCTGATGACTCCACCCTTCTCCTTTCCACTCACTTCTCGCAGCGTCTATCTCAGTAGTTACGTCAGCAAACAATGAATGGGGCTATGGAGCACTAATTATCTGATTTGGCACACATCTCTGAGGTAAAAGTAATCTTGTTCTCTTAATGCATCAAAAACTCAGCTCTTACTGCATTTTACCTGTCAAAATCTTCCACAAGAGTATCCTCTAATTTTTTAACATCCAGCTCAGTCCTTTATCATATCTGAACATATTTGGGGTTTCATTCTGTCGGCATTTATCTTGGGAAGATTATATTAACACCCTTGTAATATCTGCTTCTAAGAGATTTGGTATGCCAAGCTGATTCCATATATTTTTTTTTTACCTCTGCACGGTTGTTGACATTATCCGAGGCTTTTATTTTTCCCTGTGTAGATTGCAGCCCTCATAAATGAGGAGACTTTCCAAATACAACTCTTCCCAACAAGGTGGAGCCAAATGCTTTTCATCTATTTAACTCTCCACTTCTAACTGGTTCTCTTCAACCTCTGTCACATCGCCGCACTGTTGCATCTTTGTCTCATTTCTATCATTACTTCAGTGGACATTGCTCCACTGAACTGTTTGCTTGTATCGCTTCACCACTACAGCAGCAGTTAGCACCCATCTGGGGGAGACGGTGGCTCAATCGGTAGAGATTTGGCCTGAAGTCCTACTGGATCCAGGTTCAAATCCCCGCTGGGGCAGGGAACAGTTTAAGGATTTGAATTTCATAAAAGCAGACTTTACTGATCTACCAGAAGACCTGCCGACAGGTCGTAAAAATACCCCGGCTAATACCAATACACCAGTTCTGTATAAGACAACCCTAGAATGTATTCAGTATGGACGGTGGGTGTTAGTGCCGTAGTGGTGACATATAGAGGTTTATAATATGTCGGAGGACTACTTGGTCTTGGGCGCCTATGCCCAGAGTCGGACACATAAAGAAAAAAAAAATCTTTTTCATTTTCTGTCTAGTTCACTAAAGCAAGAATTAATCGTTACTTCCAGTCGTTCAGGTATGCAACAGGTCATCTCTGAAACTGTCTTTCTCTGTCAGTATTTCCTACTACCTATGACCTCCGGTCTTTTAGACGCAGTGTGTCCAAGCATCTTGAAATGAATGGATCTTGAATTTGGCTCTCTGTCATTTAGTTTTTGTTTTTTCTTGGAGGAAACGATCTTAATGGCCTCTGGTCTTTGTTTCCTTCTTTCTTGCATAAAAAAGTAACCTGACACACTAAAATAACTGAGTTTCATTAAAATGTCTGAACTTTCATGCTACTTGATTGATAACATAAATGTTGCCCACAATCAAAACTTCCTCTCCTTCGTCCAGAACTGGATTGAGCAGATACACATAGACGTGAGGTACTGTACTCATTACACTAAGTAATACAAGCATTTATCTGGAATAGTTATACAAGTCCCTGAATATTCACATGGTGGGAGAAAGTGCACATTTCCGACCAGAGTTGGCTGACTGTAACCACCGGAAGCCTCCACTAGTTAGGAGAGAAAAATGAAGGTTCGTGAGGTAATCATTAAAAGAAACTGAAGCAGGAAGAAAAGAAAGAATGACACGGCAGACACGCTATGAAGGTAAAAATTAGGAACAGCCAATGAATCACTGAAATATGAAAAGCAATGGCGAGATTCTGGGGAGAAAATGGGGCAAAAAATTTGTATTAGTAAAAGGTGTGGGTGAAAATTATCAGGAAGATATTAAGAACACCCAAGCCAGCGGAATGATGGTCCAGGTTATTTCTTTCCTGGGCATCTAAGACTCACTCAGCTGAATAAGACTGCCCAGCATTAGACAGAATAAATTAATATACGGACCTCCACCATGAAATAGTTAACTCTCCCAGCATTATCACTCTCAGCCTTTTATATTCTCTCTTAGTTGAATGAATTGTCTGGCGTATTTGAAAAAAAAAAATGCCATGGGTGACCATTCCCAACCCTCTAACTATCGTCCAATTGCTTTAACATCCTGTGTCTCAAAAGTTTTCGAGCCAAATCTTAACAGAAAAAATTTAAAGCATCTTTCCTATCACAACCTTCTTTCTGATCGTCAGTATGGGTTCCGTCAGGGACGCTCCACTGGCGATCTTCTCACCTACCTTTCAGACTCCTGGTCATCTTCCTTTCGGGACTTTGGCGAAAGTTTTGCCATGCACTTGATATTTCAAAGGCTTGTGATCAAGTCTGGCATAAATCTTTAATTTCCAAACTATCCTCTTGCGGTTTCTATCCTTCTATCTGTGTCTTCATCCATAGCTTCCTTTCTGGTCGTTCTATAGCCGCTGTTGTCGACGGCCATCGCTCTTCTCCTAGATCTATCAACAGTGGTGTTCCTTAGGGCTCTGTCCTGTCACCACCTCTCTTCCTTTCATTCGTCAATGACCTTCTAAGCTGTACATTCAACCCTATCCATTCGTAAGCTGATGATTCCACCCTTCACCTTTCTATTCGGTTCCTGCAACACTCATCCAAGCAGTTACTTCAACAAACAAGGGATGAGGTTATGGCACTCCTAATGTCTGACTTGGCTCGTATCTCTGACTGGGATAAAAATAATCTGGTTGTTTTTAATGAATCAAAGACTCAGTTCTTACACTTATCAACCTGACAAAATCGTCCACAGGATTATCCGTAAATGTGTAATAATATCCAGCTCAATCCAGCATCATCCTGGAACATGTTTGGGGTTACTTTCACTCGGGATTTACCTTGGAAAGATCATATTACATCTCTGATAATATCTGCTTCCAAGAGATTAGGTGTACTAAGCCAACTCCGTACCTTGTTTACCCCTGCACAGTTGTTGACTTTATACACGGGATTTATTCTCCCATGTGTGGAGTACAACTCTCACGTGTGGGGAGGCTCCCCACATACAGCTGTTCTCAACAGGGTGGAGTCAAAGGCTTTTCGTCTCATTTACTCTCCTCCTCTTACTGGCTCCCTTCAACCTCTGCCTCTTCGCCACACTGTTGCCTCTTTATCCCTTTTCTGTTGCTACTTCCATGGTCACTGCTCCTCTGAACTGTCTGGTTGCATCCCCCCACCTCTACAATGGGTGCGTAGCACCCATCTAGCAATAAACTCTCATCCCATTCCTATCCAGCTGTCTAATGCAAGAGTTAACCGTTATTCCCAGTCCTTCATTTATGCAACAGGTCAACTCTGGTACTGTCTCCCTTTGTCTGTATTTCCTACTCCCTATGATCTCCAGTCTTTCAACCGCAGTGTGTCCATGCATCTCGAAATGAACGGATGTTGAATTTGGCACTCTTTTGTATTGTTTTTGTTTTTCTTGGAAGGAAGTGTTTTTTGGGCTCCTAGCCTTTGGTTCCTTCTTCCTGACATCAGAAAAAAAACAAAGAAATAAAAGGCTGAATATAATAACATCAGGTTTAGCAATGGCTGGAATGAGGTTTGAAAAGGTATTCATGACCTTCAAGGTTCAATAGTCGTGTATTTTCCCCAAACTTCACCCTCTGTCCTAAGAGGTTAGGCATGATGAACTTACTTTTTTCTTTTAATCCTTCAGTCTGAGGCTGTTATTGATACATTTGCTATTTCCAGACGATTTTTTTTCTGTTTGTTTGTTTTCAGTATAGGAAAGAGTTTCAGGCTGGTGGAATTAGTTATATGCTTTGTTAATCCCTTCAGTAGGAATGACCCTTACCTAAGTTAAACAGAACCGACGGCAGATTTTAAGAGTGAAATGAAAAATTCGTCATTGGATCGAAGTGCAGTAAATTATCAATTATTCGCCATCACAAAATCAGGCCTTATGCAATATCTGGTACTTCTTGTTCGGCTCTGTTAAAGCAATACCTAACAAAATTATGCAATATCCGGCCAAAAAATGGGAAGCAATCGGTCCTCTGGCCCAAACACGGGACCCAATCGGCATGTGGGCAAACCCCGGCAATGTGCCAGCCAATCACAATTCATTGTGGGGGTGGCCCACCCAATGTGCTGAAGCTACCGTTGCTCTCTCAGTCTCTCCTGTGGATGCCGTATAGTGAGGACGTATCTGTGTTGAAGCTTTGTAGCCGACATTTATATATATGTAACTCTTTATTCTTGTAATAGGCGAGCCTTGAGTTTTGGTTAAAGTTATTTTGGTAATTGAAGAGCAGGAGGAGTTAAAGATGAATACAGGGAGTTGATCTTGATTTATTATCTCCAGAGAAAGTCTAAGTTGAGTAGCGTATGTATTATACAGAGACTTAATATACTAAGTAATTCTAGTTGGATCCCTCTTCTTATTTGCTCTCTCCATTACCCGCCGATTCTATGGCCTGTCTCCTTCTGATCACAGATTCCTACATTCTTGTGTAACAGGGGTCGTGTCACGTGTGCTCTACTGTCGTGGAAGCTTCTAGAATACTGTATGTCTGTGTGTATGTACTGCTTCCGGTGCACGATCAACATTCCTTCATTTAAAGAGTTGCAAGCTAATTTCCCGTTCCCACACCTTGTGTGGTGCTGTCTATCTATCTATCTATCTATCTATCCATCATGCTTTCTGTTATGATTTGTATTTATAATATGGAGTCCTGACATCGCTCGGTCACGCAGCTGGCGGTCCTCCGACAGCAATCATCCTTGACATATGCTAATCTATTAATACATAATATTCTTCTTTTTCACTCTTATACATAATATTGATTATAATATTTTACAGATATAGTATTCATGGTAATATTGCAATGATTCAGTAATATTACATTTTAATCCGTCACGTCCCGAGGTTTTCCGCACCTCCGACACCCCCATTCCCGAGGTATTTTCGATTTTTTTTTTTTTTTTGGCTAAAACCTCCGCTTTTGGTGAGAAACATCGAAAATTCATGGAGAAATCGCTCACCTGAGGTTTAAAATACTCAATCCAGGTAGGAGTTCCTTCCTACCTGACTGGGTTTTCTAACATGTTGGCACCAAAGAAAACGAGTTCTATGGGAGGGTAACTATTTTATCCACTCATAAACGATATTTATTTATTTACTTGGTACGAATTTATATGTAGTATGAGAGTATATTGGTTTTCAAGCAGTAATATAGGCATTATAAGCATTGTTTCACTCACTAACTAATCACCATTCATGACCTTTTTTTCCCACATTACCTGATCATCATTTCTGACTGTTTCTTCCTCTAATGCTATGTAAACCTTGTCCTCCACATTGTCATCGATTGGGGAATCACTCTGGCCCTGAATGTCTTTATTGGCCAGGTCACTGGTAACAGGTGAATTGCCGAGACAACGGCGTGAGGGGGGGAGGGGGGAGGTTATGCGGTGTAAGGCATTGTCCCTGCTTGGCATCTTGTAGAGGAATAGAGGAAGGTGTCCCGTGTATACATACAAAAAATCACGCGCAAAAATTGAAAATTGTGCAAATTAGGGACCTTGCAATTGCACGACGTACCAGTACGTCGCCGGGACTGGCAAATGCAAATCGTTGCAACGTACCCATACGTCGACAGGACGGGGCGGGTTAGACAAGTTGTATACATAATTGAATAAAAGCAATATGGTTAAATTATTACAGTGTAATACATTTTGTAAATTGGTTATTGTATGACATTTTGTGTATGTATAATAGTAAAATACATATATGCAAAAAGAATAGTTCAAAGTTAAGATTATGTAAGAGCTATTAATATTTCATATAGAGATAATGATACTGGTATACTTCTATATCATGTGTCATTCTCCTTTTTTTTTTTTTAATTAAAATTAATACTATATACAAAATATGTACACTTCTTTCAGGGGGGTTAACTTGGATGCTAATTCTACGCCCCCTAAATACTGACTCCAAATTTGCAATTCTTGCATGCATTCTGTGCATTGCGAATAGCACTACTGCAAATACAATGCAGAAGATTATAAAGACAGTAGGTGCTGGGTTATACACATAATATGGGTTGAACATACACAAACTCAAATCTTCCCAGGGCTTCATTGTTTCATTGATCAGTTGCATGGTTTCAAACTTAGGTGAAGTCAACTTAATACTTGTGTTCATGTTTAAGTCCATATTAGGCAGTGGGTGGAAATGTTTGTGTGTATGATTGAGGATGGCGTAGTGACTGATGGTGGATAAAGTGGACATGGATGGTGTAAATACCGCACAGTAGTCTGGTGCTATGTATAATCCTGATGCTGAAATATGAGATGGTGGTATATCTGGACAGACTATGTAAACTGTTGTGTTATGAGTGAAATAAAAAAAACTATGAGTGTCCGATGCGTTGATGGTGTACAAGCTTATCTGGAGCAAAAGTGAAGTTGCAATGATTATGAATATTGTGATTTCTTATGATAGCCATTTCACAAGGGACTGTTTCAGTAGGCTGAAACGTAAAAATGTACGCAGGACAAAGGTGAACAACATGTAAGGATGTACGACACTTTCGTTCAATCATTGATTCACTTGCGAAAGTGACGGTGTTCCGTCTCTTGGAGACCATGATGAGTTCGGTGTCTGTGTTGATGTTGATGATGACCAAAATGTTATTATTCTTACAAGGAAAGGGATGTATTTCGTATACTGTGAACAGGTCGTCAGTTGTGAATGGTATATGAAATACTGCTGATGTTGGTGTTAGTGTTGCTTCTAAATATGGATAATATTGCATGAATTCCCTACTTCGGAACAGAGGCTTCAATTTATGTTTATGTATGCCTTGACTGATTATCTGACGTAGCTCATGAACTGGAAGTAAGTCAATCGTGATCTTCCCATCACCGGCATTCGAATCCCCTTGCATAAGTGCCCTGTAACGAACTCTAGTGTTGTCTAATTGGAGTAGAATTGTGTCAATGTGTTCCGGGATGATGGTGAAGTGTTGGAAAAGTGTTATATTACCTTCCATGTCATTAATTTTGTCTGCACTTTCGAGAGCTATGTTTTCCGCCTTTTTAAGATTTTTCACGATTGTCTTCATTGCTGAGTTATGTCCTGTGATGAATTTATCTTGGTATGTTAGTACCTGAGCTATTTTTTTAAATTTGTTGTTTATTTCTTGAAGGTCTTCCTCTGTAGCCAATCCAAAGTTGTTCCCAAGAACTGCGCCACCCAGGTCGAACAAACCGTGCTTTTGGCGAGTACGTGTGATGTTGTTCTTGTTGCTCAATACCTCTGTTCCATGAGATGGGAGATCTTAGATCATGATGAGCATAGTTGACTTAGCTTGTTCCATTTTCCTTTTCACTAACTTCACTATTTCATCCACTTCCTTTGTGTTATGTGCTTGTGAAACATAGTCTCCTATCATGAAGTCCAGGGTTCTCATGGGTCTTACGACTGTTTCTAGATAAGAAGGTAATTCATATAAGTAATCCAGACTTATTTCAGTACTCATGACTTTTACGATTGACGTCGTGGCCATTGGAGCTATGAGGCATCCTTGCCGTACTATGTGTTGGGGGTCTAAGTGTGCATATCCTCTTGCTATGTAGAGGAGAATCCATAGCATAAGTCCTTTCATCGTTACCTACCGACAAAAAATCTATTAATTTTCTAATATGGTCATGCTGTTGTCGATGATAGTGATGATGTGAATTACGGTTGACTAACGTAGAACAATAACTGGACTGTATTTCATTTATAGAAGGAGTTTAACCCACCCCGTCCTGTCAGTGTATGGGTACGTTGCAACGATTTGCATTTGCCAGTCCCAGCGACGTACCAGTACGTTGTGCAATTGCAAGGTCCCTAATTTGCACAATTTTCAATTTTCGCGCGTGATTTTTCGTATGTATACACGGGACACCTTCCTCTATTCCTCTACAAGATGCCAAGCAGGGACAATGCCTTACACCGCATAACCTCCCCCCTCCCCCCCAAGCCATTGTCTCGGCAATTCACCTGTTACCAGTGACCTGGCTAGTAAAGATATTCAGGGCCAGAGTGATTCCCCAATCGATGACAATGTGGAGGACAATGTTTACATAGCATTAGAAGAAGAAACAGCCAGAAATAATGATCAGGTAATGTGGCAAAAAAAGGTCAGGTATGGTGATTACTTAGTGAGTGAAACAATGCTTATAATGCCTTTATTACTGCTTGAAAAGCAATATACTCTCATACTACATATACATTCGTACCAAGTAAATAAATAAATACCGTTTATGAGTGGATAAAATAGTTACCCTTCCATAGAACTCGTTTTCTTTGGTGCCAGCATGTTAGAAAACCCAGTCAGGTAAGGAGGAACGCCTACCTGAATTGAGTATTTTAAACCTCAGGTGAGCGATTTCTCTATGAATTTTCGATGTTTCTCACCAAAAGCGAAGGTTTTAGCCAAAAAAAAAAAAAAATCGAAAATACCTCGGGACTGGGGGATGTTGGAGGTGTGGAAAACCTCGGGACGTGATGGGTTAAATCGATATTTAAATCTCGTAAATGATGTATTGTAGATTTTTTTGGAACAGTTGCACCTATGTTTGATTGTTTGGTATATGACTTTAATTTATTTTTGTAATTATTGTTGTTTTCTTGATAGGTTTCATGAGTTACGTTCGGTTGCTCGGTGGTATCCGAGGCTGAATAATTATTGGACAGTTCCCTTGAAACTCGTTTTAAATGGTCAATATGAACTTGTTTCTCTTCGCGACTTGACAGTGACCTAATTAAAACTTTGTTTGCTTTTATGTTACTTACTCTGCATGGGCCCTCAAATTTTGGGGATAATTTATTGTTTCTCGTATGAATGATACCATAGACAATGTCTCCTAAGCTGATAGGCGAATCTCTTGCCTTTTTATTTAATGCCTCCGTCATTTCTTCCTTGGACATAATTGTTTTTTTATTCTTTTGTGTATGTCCTGGAATTCACGTAAACGGAGTTTAAAGTAATCATCGTAGTTGTATATGGGCTGACTGTCACCTTCTAGGAGCTTATATGGTAGTTTTTTATCTGTCCCATATATATAATGAAATGTGTGTCACCTATGGATTTATTTATATATCCATTAATTGAGGCTTCTACTCTGGGAATCCAATCATCCCAGCTTGCATAATTTTCAATGAGAATGTGTCGTAGCACATCTAATACATTTTTGTTTTGTCTCTCAACTAACCCATTAGATGCTGGGTGATAGGCTAGTTAACCTTTTTGATATTGTATTGTTTACATATTTCTTGTAAGATATCAGAATTAAATTATCCTCTGTTATCACTTATTAGTACCTTTGGGGTATTAAAGCGTCGTATTACATTATCTATTATTGCCTTTGCTACTGTCTCTGCTCTTTTATCTTTAATTGGGGCTAAAATTACATTACGGGAAAAATGACCCGTTGCTACGAATAGGTATTGGTTATTATTGTATGATAATGGCATCATGAGTAAATCAACCGCGACAAAGTCCCATGGTTGATGTGGTACAGGGTAATTACCCATCGGTGCAGGTGAAACTGGGTATCCTTTGTGTTTTGCACATGATTCGCATCTGTCTTAATGATTGTTTATATCTTTTTGTAATGATGGCCAGTAATATAACAACTGGGCTTGTCTGAATGCCCTATCTTTTCCAGGATATCCTGCATGTGGGCCATCGTGTATCGTTCGTAATACTTGGGGTATCATGTCATTAGGTACTACCATCGGTTATTATTTCTTTGGCGTTTTGGTTGTCCTGGGTTGATCTTGTATAAAGTATTATTGACTATTGTGAATTGTTCGAGTGGTACATGTAGTTTGGGTAATTGTATGTCATCTCCACTTTCTAACTTGTATATAACTTTAGACCATATTGGATCAAGTCTTTGTGCTTTTGCAATATCATCGTGGTTTGGGATGTCTCCTTTGAGATCTAATGCCGTGACCTGAATTGTGTTCGGGTTCCTAGATAATTCGTTGGCTACTAGATTCACTTTACCTTGTACAATATGTAATGAATATATACATTGTAGTTTTCGACTGTACATTTCCATTTTGCTTTCCTCCCAGAGAGGAGTTTTTCTTTAAACATACCCACTAGCGGTTTATGGTCAGTGAATAAGTGTATTTCGTAACCATATACCAAATCTCGAAACTTTTGTAATGCAAAAACCACTGCAAGTGCCTCTAAGTCTGTAGTGCAATAATTTGTCTCTGCATCATTTAAATGTATGCTAGCAAATGCAATTGGTTGATTCTGTCCTCTTCTATCTTCCTGCATCAGTACAGCCCCTAATCCTTTAACTGATGCATCTGTACATATAATAATGATTTTGTGAAATCCGGATATGCCAAACAAGGTGCATTTGTTAGTTTAATTTTTAGTTTGGTAAATGCTTGTTTTTGTTCTTCTTCCCATTGGAATATAGCATCTTGTTTGAGTAGTTGGAATAGAGTAAAGGCTATATGAGAGAATTGTGGTACGAATGACCTATAGTACCCAGCTAGACCCAAAAATTGTCTAACTTCTTCATTCGTAGTGGGTTCAGGATAATCTCTTACTGCCTGTATCATCAGTGGTGTGAATACCATTAGAACTTAATTTGTAGTCTAAGAAATTTACTTCCTTAAAGCAAAATTTGCATTTAGAAAGCTTAATTTTTATGCCAGCATCACCAAGCTTTTGTAAGAGTAGGTCTAATTTCTGGAGGTGTTCTGTGATATATTGCGTTGCGATGATAATATTAAGATAAACAAATATTCTTTGTCCTAAAATTCCGGACAATACGTAATTCATAAGATGCTGGAATGTGCCCGAGGCTGTCCTCAGTCCCATGGGCATCCTTCAATACTGATAGTGTCCTCTATTTGTGGAAAAGGCAGTGTATTTACGTGACTCCTGTTCGACAGGAATTTGATAATAACCACTTAGCAGATCGATCGTGGAAAATACATTATTTTCTGGTCCAATATTCTGTAGGATGTCGCTTAGCAATGGCAGAGGTAATCGGTCTGGGATTGTGTGATTGTTTAGTTTACGGTAATCTACTACCGCACGCATTTCTCCATTTCGTTTGGGCACGAAGAATAATGGGGCATTCCACAGGGAGACTGATGGCTCAATAATTCCAAGTGTTAACATTTCATCGACATACTGGTTTGTGAATGTATGCTGAGATTGTGGGATCCGGTAGGCTGGTACGAAAATTGGTGGTGTATCTGGGTGCACATTAATCTGATTAATCAGGTTAGTACACCCTAATTGTTTTCCGGGTAATGCTACGGTGTCCCTGTGTGTTTCCAACAGGGTTAACAAATCATTTTCTTCATCAAATTCACCTGAGTGAATTAAATTCTCTTTTATGCTTTCTCTATCCTTAGATTTTTTCTCACTTGTCACTCCGGTTACAACTATTTCCTTCACAGGGGCAGGACATTTTTCAATATTAAGTATGCAAATCCCTTTTTTCAACTGTACTTCCCCATTCATGTGAATAATAATGAATATCTGAATTTGCCCTTCGTTGTTCATGTCACAATGCGTTTTCTACTGACATTCCCTTTAGATAATTCTTCTAAGACAAGAACAGTACTAGTTCGTAATTTGCTCTTCATGGTAACTTTCATATAGGAATTAGGAGGTATAACTAAATCATTGGTGAGATGGGCGGGAAAAACTGATAAATCAGTACTGTTACTAAATCATTGGTGAGATGGGGGGGAAGAACTGATAAATCAGTACTGTTACCTGGGTTTCTAATCCTGGAGGCTAGGGGGGAGGGTGGTGTGAGTGGATCTATACACTCATCTGTTTGTGTGTTTGTTTAAGCTTTTAATATTACCAATTCTTTTTGGTTCTCTTTTACTAATCGATGAGGGCTCTTATGGTACTTCCTCTATGAATTCATTGTCAAAGTCTATTTCATTCATTTGTGGAATGGTACTTCCTCTATGAATTCATTGTCAAAGTCTATTTCATTCATTTGTGGAAGTAAAGTTATTTTCTCTGTTCTTATGCATCTTAAGCCCAGTAACATATGAGCTTTAATTGCTAAGTTTTCAACTGTATTTTGCCCCTGGTCCTTCCTCTGCGGTTTGTTTGGACCTTGGCCTTTATTCTGAGAACGGCCTTGTTGCTGGGGTTCGGTCTGAGACGGTTTCCTAGATTTATCAGCTTTCCTGTTCCAGGTGCGCTGCTTGCGAGTTTGATACCCGTATGCAGTGAAGAATGCATCAGCCTTGTTCGCCATTTGGCTGGCATCCCTTACCTGGCAGATCTTAAGCTGAGCCATAAGTTCAGTAGGCCACGACTTTTCTAGTTGTGTGCGCAGCATAAGGTCAATTATCCCCTCATCCGTGGAAGGAGTTTCATCTTTCTCCATCCACTCATCTAAGTAAGCAGTAAACCGATCAAGAAACTGAACGGCAGTCTTTTTTTTCTTGTAAACGCGCCCTCATAAACTGACTCTTGGCGTCGTCAACTATGAGATTGTATTCTTTGATGAGTGCGGCCTTCATCATCTCATATGTGAGATTGTCTCCACGAATTCTGTGGAGAATATCGAGGGGAGGCCCATCAAACAGGCTAAGAAACTGAAGCTGCTTAGCTGCCTCATCCAGCTGGTACAGCTGAGCCATGTCTTTGAAATGGGCTATGAATGGCTCGATTCGCTCGCCTTCCTTGTATGGAGGAAGCTTGATGTGTGGGGTCGTCAAAATGTGTGCAGGGAGAGCGCTTGTGGAGCTTGGGTTAGCTGCACCAGATGCTTCTGAAGCCAAGGAGTCTTGCTTGAGCCTCAGCATCTCAGATTCATGTTTTTCACATGCCTCACGCTCGGCACGTTCGTGTTCTCGTTGTTCTCGCTCGTATTCACGTTCTCTCTCACGTTGTTCTAACTCGTGTTGACGTTCTCTCTCACGTTGTTCTAACTCGAGTTGACGTTCTCTCTTGCGTTGTTCTCGCACGTACTTGCGTTGTGCTCGCTCGTACTCACGTTGTTTTTGCTCGTATTCACGTTGTTCTCGCTCATGTTCATGTTGAATTCTACACTCTTCGCGAGCATCATTCTCACGAGAATTTATAAACTTTCTCAACAGTACACAGCAGACTAATTACTCACACTTGCTGTTTGTTAGTACTGTTAGCCTCTGGAGAAAGTGACTCCACCCCTGACAATCAATAACTAATGCTATTAATGATAAACAGGTTCTTGCCAGTGTATCAACTCCATGCTGGCACAATGGATTTAAGCTTATTACAAGAGGACTGGCCTAAGTACCAGTTATGGATAATACAAAGCATTTATGTGAACTAGGAGCGGCAAGTAAAATAAGCTTAATGTGGAAAAATAAAACACGAGTTTACATTACATTAAGCTCAAGAAAAAGAACTGTAAATTTATTAATTACAATGAAATAAATTTACGTTACATGAGTCGCAAAATGAATTCAAAATAACAAGGAGAATACACTCACTCGCTCACTCAAAAGCTAAACTCTTAAGCCTAGGAAAAACGAAAGGAAATACTGGTCAGTAGAGTGGGCTAGGTGGAATGAACTGGGCGCTGCTAGTATGACGGATGCTGCAATACGCTAAACCTCTCGCCGATTCACACTAGGTGGAGATTTCAGGAACTCGCTGTGGCAGCGCTGCTCCTTCTCTCACAACGCTCTAATCCTGACTGAATTCGAATTATGGGCAAGGGCTGGAGCTGGCCGTGCTTGGTTCAATGGTCATTAAAAACAAAGTGAGCGACACACACTCACAATAAATCACTCAGCGAAGGCGCCAATGCCGTGCAAGGACGATCACTTATGAAACAGTGAAAAATGTTCTGAAAACACTCCTGATCGGGTCAATACGAGGACGGTTAAACTGAGTGATACTTATTGGGAATTCCGCTAGAATTTGCTGTTTCCCACCAAAGTACAATGTCACGAATTTGTTTAGATACAGAATCGCGCGAATTCGTGACAGACAATGTCTCCTAAGCTGATATGTGATTCTTTTGCCTTTTTATTGAGTGCCTCCATCATTTTTTCCTTGGACATCGATAAATATTTTTTTCACTCTCATATGTATATCCTGGAATTCATGTAAACGGAGTTTGGGGTAATCATCGTAGATGAATATGGGCAGATTTTCACCTAGAATTTCATATAGTAATTTTTTATCTGTCCCGTAGATAAAGGAGTGTGGCGTGTCTCCTTTAGACTTTTTTTTAGATCCATTAATTGATGCTTCTACCCTGGGAATCCAATTATCCCAGCTTGTATAATTTTCATTAAGAATATGTTGTAGAACATCCAATACTTTTTTGCTTTGTCTCTCTACTAACCCATTGGATGCTGGGTGATAGGCTAAAACGTTGACCTTTTTGATATTGTATTGTTTACATATTTCTTTTAAGATATCAGAGTTAAATTCACCTTCATTATCGCTTATCAGTACCTTTGGGGTCATGAAGAGACATATTACATTATCTACTATTGCTTTTGCTACTGTTACTGCTGTTTTATCCTTAATTAGGGCTAAAACTACATAGCATGAAAAATGATCTGTTGCTATGAATAGGTATTGGTTATTATTGTATGATAATGGTAACTTGAGTAAATCAACCGCAACAACATCCCACGGTTGATGTGGTACAGGGTAATTACCTACTGGTGCAGGTGTGATTGGGTAGCCTTTGTGTTTTGCACATGATTCGCATCTGTCTGTATGACTGTATATATCTTTTCGTAATGGCCAGTAATATAACAGCTGGGCTTGTTGAATGTCCTATCTTTTCCAGGATGTCCTGCATTTGGGCTATCGTGTATCGTTCGTAATACTTGGGGTATCATGTCATTAGGGACCACTAATTGTTTATTATTTCTTCGGCGTTTCGGTTGTCCTGGGTTGATCCTGTATAAGGCATTATTGATTAGTGTGAATTGTTCTACTGGTATATGTAGCTTCGGTAATTGTATGTCATCTCCACTTTCTAACTTGTATATAACTTTAGACAACATTGGATCAAGTCTTTGTGCTTTCGCAATTTCATCACAGTTTGGGATGTTTCCTTTGAGATCTAATGCCGCGACATGAATTGTCTTCGGGTTCCTAGATAATGCATCAGCTAATAATTTCATTTTGCCTTGTATGTAATGAATATGTACATTGCAGTTTTTGACTGTACATTTACATCTTGCTCTTCTCCTAGAGAGGAATTTTTCATTGAAGATACGCACTAGTGATTTATGGTCGGTGAATTAGTGAATTTCGTAACCATATACCAAATCTCGATACTTTTGTAATGCAAAGACCACTGCAAGTGCCTCTAAGTCTGTAGTGCAATAATTTTTCTCTGCACCTTTTATATGTCTGCTGGCAAAGGCAACTGGTTGATTATTTTCTCTCTTATCTTCTTGCATTAATACAGCCCCTAATCCTTTAACAGATGCATCTGTGCAAATTATAAATGGTTTTGTGAAATCCAGATTGGCCAAACATGGTGCATTTGTAAGTTTATCTTTTAATTCATTAAATGCTTGTTTTTGTTCTTCTCCCCATTGGAATATAGCATCTTTTTTCAGTAGTTGGAATAGAGGAAAAGCTATATGAGAGAACTGTTGTATAAAAGACCTATAATATCCTGCTAGACCTAAAAATTGTTTAACTTTGTCTATCGTTGTTGGTTCAGGGAAATCCCTCACTGCTTGTATTTTATCATCGGATATATGGATCCCTTCTGCATTTAGTTTGTGGCCTAAGAATGTTATTTCCTTATAGCGAAATTTGCATTTAGAAAGCTTAATTTTTAAACCAGCATCACCAAGCTTTTGTAGGAGTAGGTCTAATTTCTGGAGATGTTCTTTTATATCATTAGTTGCAATAATTATATAATAAAGATAGACGAATATTCCTTGTCCTAGAATTCCGGACAATAGGTAATTCATCAAACGTTGAAAAGTGCCTAGTTCTGTCTTCGATCCTACTGGCATTCTCTTGTATTGGTAATGTGCTGTATTTGTGGAAAAGGCAGTGTATTTACGTGACTCCTCATCTAATGGTATTTGGCAATATCCATTAAGCAAATCGATTGTGGAAAATACATTATTTTCTGCTCCAGTATTTTGCAGGATGTCACTTAGCAATGGCATGGAAAACCAGTCTGGTATTGTGTGATTATATAGTTTACGGTCATCTACTACCTCACGCATTTCTCCATTTCGTTTGGGCACGAAAAATAATGGGGCATTCCACGGGGAGACTGATGGTTCAATAATACCAAATTTTAGCATTTCGTTGACATACTGGTTTGCAAGTGTACGTTGTGACTGTGGGACTTTATAAGCAGGTCAAAAAATAGGTTGCGTGTCTGGGTGCACGTTAATCTTGTGAGTAATCAGGTTAGTACACCCTAATTGTTCTCCAGGTAATGCTACCGTTTGCCGATGTTTTTCCAACAATTTTAAGAAATCAGTTTCTTCATCAAATTCACCTGAGTGAATTAAATTCTCTTTTATGCTTTCTCTATCCGTAGATTTTATCTTACTTGTCATTCCAGCTAAAACTATCTCCATCACAGGGGTGGGACATTTTTCAATATTAACTATACAAGTCCCCTTTTTCAACTGTACTTTCCCATTCATGTGATTAATTAGGAATACCTGACTTTACCCATCATTATTCATCTGACATAATGAGTTTTCTACTGACAATCCTTTTACTAAACATAATTCTTCCAAGACAAGAACAGTACTATTCTTCAATTTGCTCTCTATGGTAATTTTCATGTAGGAGTTAGGAGGAATACCTAAATCATTGGTGAGATGGGCGAGAAACACTGATGAGTCAGTACTGTTACCACAGTCTCTAGTCCTGGAGGCTGGGGGGGGGGGTGAGTGGATCTATACACTCATCTGTTTGTGTATTTTTGTTAACCTTTTAATATTTCCAATTCTTTTTGGTTCTCTTTTACTAATCGGTGAGGAATCTGATGGTAATTCTTCTATGAATTCATTATCAAGGTCTATTCCATTCATTTGTGGGAGTAAAGTTATTTTCTTTGTTCTCATGGATCTTAAGCCAAGCAACATATCAGCTTTTATTGCTAAGTTTTTAACTATCTATCTAGCTATAGCCCGATGCCCTAATCCCACAAAGGGTGGCCACAGACAAAATGCCTCCAAGTCGCTCTGTCACCCACCATTTGACAGCCCTCCCCCCAACTCACTCCCCTCTCCCTCATATACCTCTCAACTCCATCCTCCCACCTCATCCTCGGTCTTCCCCTCCCTCTCCCTCCCTCCACTTCACCTATATACACCCTCTTAGTCAGTCTTTCATTCTCCATTCTCTCCACATGTCCAAACCATCTCAGTGTATTTCTCCTAATTTTCTCAATGACATCCACATCCATCCCACAACACTCCTTCACTTCTTCATTCGTCAGCATGTCCCTCCATGTCACTGCACATGCTCCTCTCAAGTAACTCATTTCCACTGCTCTCACTCTTGACTTGTTCCCCTCTAGCGAATGCCATGCTTCCATAAGTCAGGGTAGGGATCACAATACTATCATGCAGCGACTTCTTAACTTCTATACTCACCTCCCTATTTCTCATCACTACTTTCAGTGAACAAACAACTGTTCTTCCCTGCTGTACCCTTTCAAGCACTTCAATTCCGAAAGTTCCATCCTTACTCATCACACTACCCAAGTACTTCAGTGCACTCACATTCTCCATATTCTCACTATCCAACCTCACTGTGCATTCTGTGACTTCATTCCTCTCAAACACCATAACTTTACTCTTGTTTACATTAACTTTCAGATTCCTCTTCCTACACACTGTCCTAAATTCATTCACCAAACCTAGCAACCCCACATTCATCTTCACTCAACAAAATTGTATCATCGGCAAACAGCAACACTGGAATCTTCCACATCTCACTCTCATTCATTAGAGCCACCCCAACATCCACTGCCTTACCTTGCACCTCCTTTACAACCCCATCCATGTATATATTAAACAGCCATTGAGACATCACACATCCCTGTTTCAGTCCCACAATGAGATCAAAGAACTCACTCAGCTCACCATCCACTCGCACCATAGCCCTAGCTCCTTCGTACATATTCTTCATAGTGCTCAACAATTTCCCCTCCACTCCATATATTCCTAATACCTTCCACATACCTTGCCTATCTATTCTGTCATAAGCTTTCTCCAAGTTCATGAAGGCAGCGTACACTTTCTTTCCCTTCTCTAGATACTTCTCCACTAAACATCTTAGAACAAATATCTGATCTACACACGCTTTTCCCTTCCTTAATCCCCCTTGTTCATCTCCAGCTAGCTTCTCTGTTATATGCCTAACCCTGTCAATGAGTATTCTGCCATATATTTTTCCAGTCACACTATGAGGGCAAATACCCCTGTTGTTACCACATACTTGTCTCTCCCCTTTTCCTTTGTATAAGGGAACAATTATACCTGATTTCCAGTCCTCTGGAACCCTTCCCTCTTCCCAAGCCACTCTACACAACTTCCGAATCCAATCCACAACAATCTCACCCCCATACTTCAGCATTTCACCACACACTCCATCAATTCCTGGGGCCTTTCCCTATTCATAGCAACAGATCATTTTTTATGCTATGTAACTTTAGCCCTAATTAAGGATAAAACAGCAGTAACTAGCAAAAGCAATAGTAGATAATGTATTATGTCTCTTCATGACCCAAATGTACTAATAAGCGATAATGGAGGTGAATTTAACTCTGATATCTTAAAAGAAATATGTAAACAATACAATATCAAAAAGGTTAACGTTTTAGCCTATCACCCAGCATCCAATGGGTTAGTAGAGAGACAAAACAAAAAAGTATTGGATGTTCTACGACATATTCTTAATGAAAATTATGCAAGCTGGGATGATTGGATTCCCAGAGTAGAAGCATCAATTAATGGATCTAAAAAAAAGTCTATAGGAGACACGCCACACTTCATTATCTACGGGACATAAAAAATTCCTATATGAAATTCTAGAAGGTGAAAAACTGCCCACATTCATCTACGATGATTACCCCAAACTCCGTTTACATGAACTCCAGGATATAGATATGAGAGTGAAAAAAACATTTATCGATGTGCAAGGAAAAAATGATGAAGGCACTCAATAAAAGGGCAAAAGAATCACATCAATGTAGGAGACATTGTCTGTCACGAATTCGCGCGATTCTGTATCTAAACAAATTCGTGACATTGTACTTTGGTGGAAAATAGCGAATTCTAGTGGAATTCCCTATAAGTATCACTCAGTTTAACCGTCCTCGTATTGACCCGATCAGGAATGTTTTCAGAACATTTTTCACTGTTTCATAAGTGATCGTCCTTGCCACGGCATTGGCGCATTCGCTGAGTGATTTATTGTGAGTGTGTGTCGCTCATTTTGTTTTCAATGACCGTTGAACCAAGCATGGCCAGCTCCAGCCCTTGCCCATAATTCGAATTCAGTCAAGATTAGAGCGTTGTGAGAGAAGGAGCAGCGCTGCCACAGCGAGTTCCTGAAATCTCCACCTAGTGTGAATCGGCGAGAGGTTTAGCGTACTGCAGCATCTGTCTTAGTACCAGCGCCCAGTTCATTCCGCCTAGCCCACTCTACTGACCAGTATTTCCTTTCGATTTTGCTAGGCTTAAGAGTTTAGCTTTTGAGTGAGCGAGTGAGTGTATTCTCCTTGTTATTTTGAATTCATTTTGCGACTCATGTAACGTAAGTTTATTTCATTGTAATTAATAAATTTACAGTTCTTTTTCTTGAGCTTAATGTAATGTAAACTCGTGTTTTATTTCTCCACATTAAGCTTATTTTACTTGTCGCTCCTAGTTCGCATAAACACTTTGTATTATTCATAACTGGTACTTAGTTCTCTTGTACTAAGCTTAAATCCATTGTGCCAGCCTGGAGTTGATGCACTGGCATAACCTGTTTATCATTAATAGCATTAGTTCTTCAGAGAAATTACCAATATGCCGGGAATCGAACCCAGGACTCTCAAGTGAGAGCCAGGCAGCATACCACTACACCACGACCAGGTAAAAGTTAACTCATGTTGTCACTTTTACCTGGTCGTGGTGTAGTGGTATGCTGCCTGGCTCTCACTTGAGAGTCCTGGGTTCGATTCCCGGCATATTGGTAATTTCTCTGATGATTTTTCCTGTGTAAAAATACTGGTTCTCTCTTCAATAGCATTAGTTATTGATTGTCAGGGGTGGAGTCACTTTCTCCAGAGGCTAACAAACAGCAAGTGTGAGTAATTAATCTCTGCTGTGTACTGTTGAGAAAGTTTATAAATTCTCGTCCTTAGAGAGTCGGGGAAGTAAGCCGGCATAAAGTAAGCTTACTGCTTGATTTTCAGAAGTCAATTCATTGTCTCTATTTTCAAGCAAAACATATAACATTTATTAAATTCTTAAATTCACAAAACCCCGTGACATCTGGCGACCTCATTCCAGGATACTAACTCCTAGCTCTAAAGTTATTAACGGGGTAATACTCACTCACTCATATTTAGGTATTTATCATTAAAGTCTATAGGCACTATCTTACTGGTGATTAGTGATTCATTTCTATTAATTTTATGTAATAGTTTTTACAGTCTGTTGTTTTTGTATTTTCTTTCTTTATCAGTTTAACTAGATAAAACTGGTCACCACTAACCTGTGCCTATATTCTTTACTCTTGATTATTGGCATTTCTCTGCAAAATAGCAGTCAGTACTTAGTCTTTAGCTCACTCAGACTGAGTTAGCATAATGTCTACCAACGTCTATGTACAGGAAGCTAAAGATATGGGGCTTAGCGACCCCCAAAAAGTTAAAGACTACGTCCTCTCTCGGTTTAGTTACGAGCAGCAACGTGAGAATGATGCTCGCAAAGAGTGTAGAATTCAACGTGAACATGAGCGAGAACAACGTGAATACGAGCAAAAACAATGCGAGTACGAGTGAGAACAATGCAAGAGAGAACGTCAACTCGAGTTAGAACAACGTGAGAGAGAACGTCAACACGAGTTAGAACAACGTGAGAGAGAACGTGAATACGAGCGAGAACAACGAGAACACGAACGTGCCGAGCGTGAGGCATGTGAAAAACATGAATCTGAGATGCTGAGGCTCAAGCAAGACTCCTTGGCTTCAGAAGCATCTGGTGCAGCTAACCCAAGCTTCACAAGTGCTCTCCCTGCACACATTTTAATGACCCCACACACCAAGCTTCCTCCATACAAGGAAGACGAGCGAATCGAGCCATTCATAGCTCGTTTCAAAGACATGGCTCAGCTGTACCAGCTGGATGAGGCAGCTAAGCGGCTTCAGTTTCTTTGCCTGTTTGAGGGGCCTCCCCTCGATATACTCCACAGAATTCGTGGAGACGGTCTCACATATGAGATGATGAATGCAGCACTTATCAAAGCGTACGATCTCACAGTTGACGACGCTAAGAGTCAGTTTATTAGGGTGCGTTTACAAGAAAAATAGACTGCCGTTCACTTTCTTGACCAGCTTACTACTTACTTAGATGAGTGGATGGAGAAAGATAAAACTCCTTCCAACCGTGAGGGGATAATTGACCTTATGCTGCACACACAACTAGAAAAGTCGTGGCCTACTGAACTTATGGCTCAGCTTAAGATCTGCAAGGTAAGGGATGCCAGCCAAATGGCAAACAAGGCTGATGCATTCTTCACTGCATACGGGTATCAAACTCGCAAGCAGCGTACCTGGAACAGAAAAGCTGATAAATCTGGGAAAATCATCTCAGACCGAACCCCTGCAACAAGGCCGTTCTCAGAATAAAGGCCAAGGTCCAAACAAACCGCAGAGGAAGGAGCAGGGGCAAAATACCCAGAAACCTGAGTGGAGACGGTACAACAAGTACCCTAACCAGCAGCAGTATCAGCCACGCAACCAACCGTCAGGACTGTCCTTTTCAGCACCAGCCCATCGGAGGCAGGAGGCGAACGCAGCCTTCATTCCTCAGTAGCAGCACGGTGGTGTCGTCCCTAGCAGTACAGGTACTTCCCCGCAGTTCTCTAGTCCCCCAGCAACAGTGAACACTCTGCCACAGGAGGTCAATGCTCCGTCTCCCCAGACAGTGAGTACAACCTCTCAAGTATCTAATTCATAGGGCAACATGTTTGCCACATCATTTATTCAGCAGCCTCATCAGTGGCTGGCTGCTTCCCCCACAGGTAACAGTGCCTTCCTTGTTCAGCCAGGGTTTGTGGGAGGCATTCCTGTGAATGTCCTGAGAGACAACGGTTCCTCAGGTTGCTCTGTCAGGCAGAGCCTTGTTCGGCCTGAGGTGTACATAGGTCGACAGATCCATGCTAACCTTATTGATGGATCAGTGAGAGTGTTCCCTGAGGCACTTATCCAGGTGGCATCTTCATTTTACGCTGGTACGACAGTCACAGTTGTCATGCCAGAACCTTTATTTGACCTTATCATAGGCAATATTCCAGGTGCCAAGTATAGTTGCACCAAAGATAACGCTACACAGACTTCGGCTGCAGAAACACGAGCCATGGCTGATGCTCCAAACTGTGTCAACCCAGCGACCATTTCATCGCCACAATATCAGATGTGTAGCCAAGTTGTTTTTCAAGAACAACATTCTGACCTGATACTTGCTGCCGTGCAGAAGAAGCAAAAGGGTAGAGTGATTAAGTATTCACGGGGAGGTCAAGCCAAGTTCCTTCGTAAACAAGGACGGCTGTACCATGAGTCACAAACACCCCAGGGTGAGGTTCGACTGCAGTTTGTCGTTCCCACTAAGTATTGCCAAGCAGTGTTAAAATGGGGTCACTGTTCAGCCTCAGGAGGTCACATGGGCAAAAGGAAAACCCAGGGCCGTATTCTTGCTGACCTTTTCGGGCCAGGGATGGGACGAGAAATAGATAGTTTTGTGCGTTCCTGCAATGTGTGTCCACGTACCACTAATCAGGGACATGTCCTTCCTGTGCCGTTTGAATCCACACCCATCATCTCAGAGTCAGTTGAGAGACAGGGCAGTGGTGAAGTGGGTCCAGACCTGACGTCTTGCCTGTTGGCCCCACAAGACACATCATGTCCAGGGCCTGTACATACATATGTACCATAGGTTAAGGGGAAAGTTCAAGAACCCCGCAGGGACAATCCAAGGTTGTGTATGAATTACCTTGTGGAACATCTCAAGCTGTGGGCCTCTCTGAGGATTCCCGGAGAAAACACATTATCTACATAAATGTTCACATCCACGGTGGGTGTTAAAATGTGACCTGCCCGAGATTCCGTAGGGATTCTCAGCTTCCTGTCATTAATCGTAAATGTAGTGTTAGGTTAACCAGTAAACTGCTTGTTCTGAGCGATTTGATCAATGCAAGAACTGGCACGTTTCCTGGTTAATAATGTAGGTTAACCAGTAAACTACAAGGGTCCTGAGAGATTTGTTAATCCAAAAACTACGTTTCCTGGTTAATAATAAATATAAGTACTGATTGCTAGGCAGAGAGAAAGAGAGAGAGAGAGAAATGACACTTTTGATGCTCCACCTTGATTCCTTTCGCAGGTGCAGCTGGCGGGTGCAGCATTGTTGTGCAGATCAGCTGTTCGCCCCTGTCGCATGCTGCTGCCTCTTCTCCTCTGCCTCGTCGTCATTATTTACTATTAATTTGTATTATCATTTTACACGTAGGCACAGTTACACCGCAACTGTCACACCTACACCATGTATTACATACATCGTGCTACATAACAGTTAGTTGTTAATGTAAATGTAACGAACTTTTTGCTCAGTTTGACCTGAGTACAGGATTTTTCACCGTCATCTTGGAGTTTTTTCCTGAAGCTTGCTTCTATTAACGTAAATACGAGGTTTTTACGCTCATGGGTGACCGTGATTTTCTCCTGTAGCAGGGTAGTACACACACCACAATGTGAATTTTGTGTAACTGACTTAGGATTTATATGTATGTATATATCGGAAAAAATTTCATAAGAAAAATGTGATATTGATGGGGCATAATGTCACGAATTCGCGCGATTCTCTATCTAAACAAATTCGTGACATTGTACTTTGGTGGAAAACCGCAAATTCTAGCAGGATTCCCTATAAGTATCACTCAGTTTAACCGTCCTTGTATTCACCTGATCGGGTGTGTTTTCAAAACATTTTTCACTGTTTCATAAATGTTCGTCCTTGTGTGCGGCATTGGTGCCTTCGCTGAGTGATTTATTGTGAGTGTGTGCCGCTCACCTTGTTTTCACTGACCGTTGAACCAAGCACGGCCAACTCCAGCCCTTGCCCATAATTCGAATTCAGTCAGGATTAGAGCATCGTGAGAAAAGGAGCAGCGCTGCCACAGCGAATTTCTGAATTCACATAGTGTTAGTCGGCAAGAGGTTTAGCGTATTGCAGCATCTGTCCTAGAACCAGTGCCCAGTTCATTCTGCCTAGCCCACTCTACTGACCAGTATTTCCTTTCGTGTTTCCTAGGCTTAAGAGTTTAGCTTTTGAGTGAGCGAGTGAGTGTATTCTCCTTGTTATTTTGAATTCATTTTGAGACTCATGTAACGTAAATTTATTTCATTGTAATTAATAAATTTACAGTTCTTTTTCTTGACCTTAACCCTGGAATAGTAGTGCTGTCAGCATCACGTGCCTACTTGCAATGTCTGGAATCCCGGACAAACTTTGGGGGTAGAAATATACATATAGGAATGGGACAGTTTATTTTAAAAAAATTTCACTTAAATTAGATGCTAATCTTAACTCTAGGAACTATGAACTAAATGTATTTAACTAAAACATTATAAAAAAAATAAAACAAAAAATGTGTAAAAATGACAAACAATGCTACATCCTTGTAATCTTTTCACCACTGCCAGCCACAGTGTTGCCTGATGGTGATGACTTGTGCCACACATGAAGTCCAGACGTCCCCCGATATGCTCCAGCCTCCCTAGACAAAATTCGACACATTACATGATATGTTTCGTAGGCATACTCACAAGGTCCTATTTTAAAAACGTTGTACAGAATACCGGACAATTGGCTACAGCAGATGAGAAAAAAACGGGAGCAACACGAACACACCTCACACACACAGGACAAACTGAAATGTCATGGCAGCTGAGTGCTGTAGGCCTTGGAGCGTCTCTTCCACAATGAAAAGTAGGCCTAAATTCGGGATCCCGGACGACGCCACTGAACTAGGGTTAATGTAATGTAAACTCGTGTTTTATTTCTCCACATTAAGCTTATTTTGCTTGCCGCTCCTAGTTCCCATAAACGCTTTGTATTATACATAATTGGTACTTAGGCCAGTCCTCTTGTACTAAGATTAAATCTATTGTGCCAGCCTGGACTTAATGCACTGACAAGAACCTGTATATCATTAATAGCATTAGTTATTGATTGTCAGGGGTGGAGTCACTTTCTCCAGAGGTTAACAGTACTAACAAACAGCAAGTGTGAGTAATTAGTCTCTGCTGTGTACTGCTGAGAAAGTTTATAAATTCTCGTCCTTAGAGAATCGGCGAAGTAAACCGGCATAATGTAAACTTACTGCTTGATTTTCACAAGTCAATTCATTGTCTATTTTCAAGCAAAACACATAACCTTTATTTAATTTTTAAGTTTTCAAAAACCCCGTGACATTGTCTATGGTATCATTCATACGAGAGACAATAAATTATCCCTAAAATTTGAGGACCCATAGAGAGTAATTAACAAGACAGCAAACAAAGTTGTAATTAGGTCACTGTCAAGTGGCGAAGAAAAACAAATTCATGTTGACCATTTAAAACGAGTCCCAAGGGAATTAGCCTAGCCAATAATTATACAACCTCAGACACCACCGAAAAACCGAACATGACTCATGAAAACAATCAAGAAGACAACAATAATTGCAAAAATAAATTACGGTTGCGTACCAAACAAATAAACATAGGTGCAACTGTTCCTAAAATTGCTGCAGTACAACATTTACATATTTTACATATCGATTTAAACTCCTTCTGTAATTGAAATAACGAGCAAGTTATTGTTCTCCGTGAGCCAACCGTAACACACATCATCACTATCATTGACCACAGCATGACTAGATTAAGAAATTAAAAGATTTTTTTTTTTTTTCAGTAGGTAACGATGAAGGGACTTATACCATGAACTCTCCTCTACATAGCAAGAGGATATGCTCATTTAGACCCTCAACATATAGTATGGCATGGATGCCTCATAGCTCCAATGGCCACGACGTCAATCATAAAAGATGTAATGAGTACTGAAATAAGTTTGAATTATTTATACGATTTACCTACTTACTTGGAGAACATTGCCAAATCAATGAGAACCCTGGACTTTATGATAGAAGGCTATGTTTCAGAAGCTCAAACACAAAGGAAGTGACTCAAATAGTGAAGCCAGCGAAATGGAAGATAGAACAGGCTAAGTCCATTATGCTCATCATGGTCCAAGATCTCCCATTTCATGGAACGGAGGTATTGAGTGACACAAACAACATCACACATATTTGCCAAAGGTGAGAACCGGTACGTGTGATGACCTGGGTGGTGCAATTGTTGGGAACATCTTTGGATTAGGTACAGAAGAAGACCTTCAAGATATAAACAACAAATTTAAAAAAATAGCTCAGGCACTAACATATCAAAAGTTTGTCGCCAGACAAAACTCAGCAATGAAGACAATTGTGAAAATTCTAAAAATGACAGAAAGTATAACTCACCAGAGTGTGGACAAAGTAAATGCCATGGAAGGGAACATAACACTTTTCCAACACTTCTCCATCATCACAGAACATATTGACACAATTCTACTCCAGTTAGACTAAACTAGAGTTCGTTACAGGGCACTTATACAAGGAATTGCGAATGTTGGTAATGGCAAGATCACAACTGACCTACTTCTAGTTCATGGGCCATGACAGATAATTAGTCAAGGCATACGTAAGCATGGTTTGAAGCCTTTGTTCCATGATAGAGAGTTCATGTTATATTATCCTTATTTAGAAGCAACACTAACACCAACATCAGTGGTAGTTCATGTACCATTCATAACTGACGACCTGTTCAAAGTGTATCAAATATACCCCTTCCCTTCTAAGAATAGTAACACTTTGGTCATCATCAACATCGACAGACACCGAACTCATCATGGTCTCCAAGAGACGGAACACTGTCACTTTCGCCAGTGAATCAATGATTAAACGAAAGTGCCGTACATCCTTCCATGCAATTCACCTTTGTCCTGCGTACATTCTCACGTTTCAGCCTACTGGAACAGTCCCTTGTGAAATGGCTATCACAAGAAATCACGACATTCATCCCCACTGCAACTTCACATTTCCTCCAGATAAGCCTATACACCATCAGCGCATTGGACACTCACAGGTTTTTTTTTTTTTACTTCACTGATAACACATCAGTTTACATAATTTGTCCAGATATACCACCATCTTATACTTCAGCATCAGGATTATACCTGTCATAAAAGACTTTGTATAAACTTGTAGAGAAGTTTTGTAGATCAGTTATATATATATTGAACTTGTAGTGAGTAGCTTTGTAAGTAGAAAATCTTCATTCCCATTTGTCATGCAATGACAGGAGAGGTAAAGAATAGTATGGGACTATTTTTATTTGTCTTGGAAATATTAACAAAGTCTCTCACACACGAGTGAAGTATAAGTAGAGACCCGCGAGCTACCTCCCTGTCTCGCTTTCTCTCTCTCTCTCTTCCCTCTCGCCCATGTTGCTAGGCTCGTTCTCCCTACTACCTGCCGGTTCTATGGCCTGTCTCCTTCTGAGCTCTGCTTCCTAAATTCTGGTGAAGCAGGGGTCTTGTCACGTGTGTTACACTGTAGTTGGAAAGTTCTAGAAACCTGTGTGTGACTATGTGTGTGTATGGTCACTAGGCTTTGTTCGTATGCTATCTCGCTGACACACTACCTACATCATCCCCTGACTTGCTACTTCCTGTGTATTGTCAACATTTCCTCAGTTAACTTGCAAGATCATTTCCCTTTCCCAGGCTTGCCTGGAGCTCCGTCCATCCATCTATTTATCTATCTATCTGTTATGATTTGTAATTATAATATGGAGTCCTGACATACATAGAACCAGACTACTGTGCGGTACTTACACTATTCATGTCCATTTTATCTTCCATCAATTACTATGCCATCCTCAATCATCCACACAAATATTTGCACCCTGTACCTAAAATGGATTTAAACATAAGCACAAGTATTAAGTTGACTTCACCTAAGTATGAAACTATGTAACTAATCACTGAAACAATCAAGCCTGGGAAAAAATGAGTTTGAGTATGTTCAACCCATATTATGTGTATAGCCCAGCACCTACTGTCTTTATAATCTTCTCCATTGTATTTGCAGTAGTGTTGTTCACACTGCACAGAATGCATGCAAGAATTGCAAACTTGGAGTCAGTATTTACTGGAGGAAGAGTGAATATTCAAGTGAGACCCCCAGAATGAATTGCAAATATTTTGTAAAGAGTGTTAGTTTTTTTTTTTTTTTTAATTGTTGGAACACATTAATTAATATTACATGATATGAAGTATGTAATTCTTATACCAGTATCATTATATCTTTATGAAATACAAATTTATTAATAACTCTTACTATAATATTAACTTTGAACAATTTTTTGCATATATGTGCCCGTTATACATACACATTTTACAATATGTCATACAATATTCTATAATCAGTTTAACTACAGTGCATTTGCTCCATTATGTATACAGTTTGTTTAAAATGTTTTATGTTTCTAGGATATTATTAGGTCAGTACAATATTATCATGAATATTATGTCTATACAATTTTATAATCATTATTATGTATTAATAGACTAGAGTGTCACTAATGTAGGCTGTCGTAGGTTCTCTAGCTGGCGTATCCAAGCGATATCAGGACTCCATATTATAATAATACAAATTATAATAGATGGCATGATAAATAGATGTAGGAATCTACATTATCATAATACAATTCATAACAGATAGCATAATAGATAGGAACACCAGTAAAAGCTATGTGTTGAAAGGAAATGAGTTTGCAAGATTGTGTGTATAGGAATGCCAGAGGTGCAACAGAAGTCCTACATACATACAGACACACACAAGTTTCTAGAATCAGTACATACGGGTTATACACATGACACAAGCCCTCCTAGAGAAGGAAGGAAGAAATAGAGAGTCAGAGGGGGGCTAGCTTTAGAAACTAAAGGTTGTAGAGAGAGGGAGAGAGAAGAGGGGTCTAACGAGACTGTGGAGGGTGACAGTGGGACTCTATATTCACTCGTGTTTGAGAAACTTTAGTTAATCTTTTCAAGACAATAAAATTATTAATATTCCCATACTCATTCTTACCTCCCCTGTCATTGCATGGCAAAGGGAACTAAGATTATTTACTTACAAACCTACTCACGTATAACTACCGCTCGTCCACGAGCACAATATATGTATAACTGATCTACAGAACCCACTACAAGAAGCTACGAAGGATGTGTTGCTGTGCTAAGGCTGTGATTTGAACTATTTTCGTTGTTAGTTGTAACACTCACTTTGATAACAAAGCAGCATGCCCACAACATCTTATGTTTTTCTAGTATATTTTGTTGTGGTTTGCCTGCTTTTTATATGAGCTTTTATTTGCTAGAAATGTTTTGTAGAATGTAAACATGGCCTCTTTCAATTTTCGATTCGAAAGGTGGAAGAGGCTATGTTTACACTTCTTTTTCTATATCTCAGTACAAAAATGAACGTATTATTAAAAGTATCCTAGCATTACTCGCCATAACAACAACTAAGAATAGAATCGTTAGTATTACTAAGTGGCAGTCAATGTTTACTTTTGTTTACCACTCACTTCAACTCCTTATGCTCAGTCCGAAAGACCATATTGTGACGTCAGTAGGTCTTATAAACATCTATAGAACCATTGATCCTGACATTATACTATTAAACAGCCATGGTATATCATCACATTCTACACTAAGAATCCCAGGATATACCTCCCACAAAAGAAACTCATATAACCGACCAATGGATGGCTCAGCTATAGCCATAAAGAATAACTTATAAATTACTAGACCATTTCATTTCAGACATGATTGGTGTAGAAATTTCAACACACACCGGTAAAGTCATAATAGCCACTGTTTATCTTCCACCCAGGCGCCCTTACCTCCCAACCCCCGATTTTATTAACTTATTCAGAAGAACCATCCCTGTCTACCTCATTGGTGATCTTAATGCTAAACACCGCCTCCTGGGCAACAGAAATTCAAATGTCGTAGGAAGACAACTCGCTAGTCTCATCCAAGACACCACAGTAAGACATATTGGCCCCAACTTTCCTACATTCCTCTCACACAACTCCATCTCCACCCCAGACATAGCCCTTTGCAACCTAATAGCTTACCACAACACCCATTTCTCTCCAGGCCCTCTCACCACTAGTGATCACACCCCCATAATTGCCACTATCTCCACCGCCCCAATAACCGTCCCCATTCCTCCTCGACCTAACTTTGCCATGGCCAATTGGAATAACTTTAAACAAGATTTAATCACAACATTTACTAACTTTCATATCCCCGATGATGGTACACTAGAGGAAATCGATCGATCTCTTGAAAGATGGTACTCCAACATAAATATTGCAATCAACAATAACATCCCTACAACCACACATAGAACAATCACTACTCCTAAACACAGCAGAGACACACAGATACTCATCAATCAATACAACGCATTAAGAACTCACTCCCAAAGACATGGTTGGACACGAGATCACTATAGACGATACAAACTACCTCAAACTCAACTACACACATCCCTCCTAACAGAACACAACACTCATTGGGCAAACACTATTACAAACACTGCCAATCTTTACAATGATCCCTCCACATTTTGGCGTAAAATAAAAACCCTCTCAGGAACTTCAACCCCTGAGCCTCATTACATATTAGATCATCTGAGAAACAGACAACACTCAGCCTCTGAAAAAGAAAGAACACATAGGCGACACTGGGAGTCCATCTTTCAAGAGATCGAAGAACAGAACAACAACAGACACGACAATTTAGTTAAAGAATTCCTTACCATCAACGCAGATAGATTAACACCGTACCATTCAGCTAACCCCGATAGATTAGACTCAGACACAATATTTACCACTCCTATTGCGACAGATGAAATTACCTCTATTATTAAGAACTTAAAAAAGACTTGCCCGGGAGAAAGTGGATATAATAAAACTATACTATCCAATCTCCCCAATATAGCCATTGAAAATTTAAAAAACATATTTAATGCAACCATCTCTGCAGGATATTTCCCCGACAAATTTAAAGAAGCCATTATAAAACTAATCCCAAAAAAGAACAAGAACCCACATCTCGTAGAGAATTACAGACCCATCTCTCTCTTAGAAGTCCCTGGAAAGGTACTGGAGAGAATAATTAATAAAAGGCTCAGACTACACCTTGAATCTGAGAATCTATACAATAAGAATCAATACGGTTTTTGACTACTAAGGGGCACCACTCAAGCAATTGCAATAGCATCAGAACACATAGCAATAAGTAAATCTAACAAAGGACAATGCCACACCATCCTTAGAGATGTAACAAAAGCCTTTGACAAGGTGTGGCATTTAGGACTTAAATATAAATTACTTAATCTCAACCTCCCAACTATAACTGAAAAAATTCTCTGTGATTTTCTTGACGACAGAAAGGCTAAAATCAAAATAAATAATTACACAGGGGCTAGCTTTGCTCTGGAAAGCGGGGTTCCTCAAGGGAGCGTACTCTCACCAACTCTTTACTCTATTTTCACCAATGACTCCCCACAAGCAACCATGGCATCAATATAAGTTACGCTGACGATATTTCCCAAATTATTAACTATCCTGGACCTTCTAGAAGGATCATAAACTCAAGAACTCAAAGCGAAGTCGAGAAAATTAACGAATATGAATCAAAATGGAAAATACAAACTAACATAAATAAATTTTCCGTCATCCAACTTGCCAACACCAAAAAAGAACCTTTAATAATTAACGAAGAAATAACAGACTTCAAAGAAGAGGGTAAAATACTTGGGTTTAAACTTAACTCTAGAGGCTATCTTCCCAGTGTACAGGATAGAAAACAAAAAGCTACTGGAGCATTATCCCGCTTACTCAGATTCAAGGACATGCCTATAAAAGTCAAATCCCACCTTGTCAAAGCACTGATCCTCCCCATACTAGAATACCCACCCATTCCCACACACACCTTCAGCTATACCCAACTTAAAAAACTACAAGTCTTACAAAACAAAGCCCTCAGATTTGCAACTAATCAGCAGTACCCTTACACACTTAACACGGAACAAATTCACGCCATAACTAAAACCAAACCGTTAAACATAAGATTACATAACCAAGCGAAAAAAATCTGGAGTAAAATCGAGGAAATAAACCCTGAAACATACAACGCATTAACTTACAATATCAACGATGAGAATCGCTTCTTCCACAAATGGTTCCCTAGTAGTTTAAAAACCATAATAAACAACCAAGACCCTATACCAATTTACTAAACTCAACCAAAACGATAAGTGACGCACTAACGAATACTAAAACCACACCTATTTGCGACATAACCTAATTACGACATAAACCCAAGCAACCCAACCTAACCCTCAAAAGCTAGGTAGCTAGCTCAAGCCAAACATACAAAACATATGAACGCACACCCACGCACACGCGCTCACATCCGCGCGCACAAGTGTACACGCACGCACACACACAAACACATCGCGCGCACATACGTACACGCACGCACACACACAAACATACACAGCCATAACCACTACATATACTTACCAAACTAACACAATATACAAAACAAAGCACTTACCTAACTAACTCAATAAACAAAACTAAAGCAGTTATCTAACAAATACTATAAACAAAACAAAGCATGGTGGCCAGCCCACCAACTGTCTACTCCCTCTTCCTTCCTCTTTCTTACTATCCCTTCCCCTATTCTCTCTTCTTTCCCCACCTTCCTATTAAAAAAAAAAAAAAAAAAAAAAAAAAAAAAAAAAGGTCCGCATGTTGTCCGTATGGAAATCCGGAGTGCGGACCCATATTCGTTAGAACCAGCCTTAACTGTAACTTCTAATGGTAAGTAGTTCTATAGCATATGATTTTTTAGTTTCACATTAGTACTTGTATTTTTGTGTCTTGTACTCTTCCTAGTAATTGCATTGCTGTTATAATTTCTTGTCTGTTTTTTTTCTGCTGCATTTTGTTGTGATTGGCATGACTTTCACAAAGAACTTACATTTTTTTTTTTTGCTCCAGCATATAATATGGCCACAGCAAAGAAAAAAAAAAAGAAAAAAAAGTGTAGGCAATAGTGTGGAAAATCTGAAATATGGATTTGTACAGTATCAGCACCAAATAACCAACAGCAAACAATGTGCCTGTTGTGTGAATAAGTCTTTTCAGAGTAAGCCATGAAACCTTCCGGGCTTCTTGAACATTTGAAGAAAATGCACTCTGATAAAGCAGACAAAACTTAACGTATTTTCAGTCATTTCGAGAAAACTTTCAGGAACGGAAAACCATTGGAGATATGTTTGCTAGCACTTCATAACAATCTAGTGATGGTCTGCGTGTATCATACAACATCTCATTGCTGATTGCTAGGTCTGGGAAGCCTCATACAATTGGAGAAGAGCTTATTCTGCCAGCAGTAAGAAAGGTTCTGCATACAATTTTACACAAGTCACCTGAACAATTTATAGAGTCATTCCTCTCATTGATAACTCTGTTCAAAGAAGAATGGATGAAATGGCTGAAAACACTGAAGACACATTGTGAAACATGCTTAGGATAAGAGAATTTAGCTAACAATTAGATGAGTCCACATTGCCAGGCAATGAATCTTTGCTTCTTGCTTATGTTCGTTTCGTCAAAGATTAAAAGTTTGGTTCAAGAGCTGTTACTTGCCAGACAACTAGAAATAGACACTAAAAGAAAGTCAATATTTCGTGTTCAGAATTATTTCAAAGAGAAAGACATCCCGCTTACCAACATTCTTGCTTGTGCAACAGATGGGGCACCATCGATGATACTGTAGGTCGTCATCGTGGCTTCATCAGTATCTAGAAAAAGGCTGTACCTGGTGTGTTTACGGTGCACTGTGTAATCCACAGGCAACATCTGCTCCCCCAAAACCTAAGTGGTCTACTTCACAATCACTAAGCACTGTTATCACAGCAATAAATAAAATCAAGGCACATGCACTCAATTCCCGCCTGTTTCAACAGCTTTGCACTGAGAATGATGATTTCGTCTGTTGTTGCAGACAGAAGTTAGATGGCTGTCAAAGGGAAACTGCCTAAGACATTTTTGTTCACTTCTTAAAACAGTTGTTGAATTCTTCCAAGACTCCAATTCTGTTCTCTGTGATGAGCTAAGAAACATTAAGCATGACACTGCTTACTTGTCAGATGTATTCACAAAGTTCAACGAAGTTAATTTGCAACTGCAAGGAAAGAAGTAAACCTCATCAAAGTCAAATCAGCCCACTCCATGTTTCTGTCCAAGTTACAGTTATTCAAACGTAACATAGCCCGTCGTGAATTCTTCCAGTTTCTGAGCCTCTCTGAACTGGAGAAGGTGAAGAGCATACCAGACGATGACCTTCATGTGTATTGTACACAGTTGGATGCTGCATAAAGACGTGTCTGACATATTTCAGGATCATTTTTTGCTTAAAATACTAGACTGATATCATCCATGAAGAAACAGGAATTGTGGAGGAAGAAGTGGTTTCACTCAAAATGACCCTGAACTGAAGCCAAAGTTCAAAAAACCGTATCAAGATTTTTGGCTACAATTAAACATTTCTGACCGCTACCCTGCACTGTGAAACAAAGTCAAGATGTACCTTATTGCCTTCCCAACATCATATTTAGTAAAGCGGGGCTTAAGTGCAGTCGGCCAGCTTCTTTCCAAACAAAGAAACAGCCTGAAAATTACTGAATACAGGGATCTAAGACTTCTTCTTAGTGCCTTCCAGCCTGAGGATGAGAAGCTGATATCCCTACACCAAGCACATCCATCCCATTAAAACTGTGAAGACAATGTAGTTTCAGGTGAGATGTAAATTTTCCCATTCATATTGTTAAAACAGCTAAATAAATTGCATTATTAGGTTAAGTTTTATTTGTGAAATACATACGTGTGTTTACAGTATTAGATTAGTTGTTTTGAATATGCAGTATACCCAATACCAAGCAAGATGTGTGTGCTCGTGTATGTGTGTGTGTGGAGGGCGGCACTAGGGATGTGGCCTGGGAACCAAGGGGGCGGCAGCCTGAAAAAGTTTGGGAACCACTGCTTTAGACAATTATAAGTAAATGTATTTATCTATTATATTCAATTATACAACGATATATCAGTTCAGCTTCATCCACATCAGTTTACGCTTCCAAATTAATGTGTGTGTGTGTGTATGTGTGTGTGTGTGTGTGTGTGTAATTCACCGGGTCGGTCAGGATCACTTGATGGTCGTGATTGTCAGCTTTTACCCTCCCGGAAGGGAGCTGAGAGCTCATATAGTCCGATCTAAGGGCAAGGCTGTGACCTTCACACACGCACACACCCGTCCCCTTGCTCTAGGGGGACAGTAACCACTCACTTCGTCAGTGAAACTTTTCGCAACCTGAGCGAGGCGCGAACTCCCGTCCACCAGTTTGCAAGCGGGAACGTTACCACTGCACCAGCGAGCGGTGTGTGTGTGTGTGTGTGTGTGTGTGTGTGTGTGTGTGTGTGTGTGTGTGTGTGTGCTTAATATGTAATGTGTGTTTGCGCTTAATATGCAATTTCATTTTATGTTTTAGTGCATGGAAAGGGAAATAGGCAGGCTTATTGGAGGCTTGTAGACAGGAAAAAAAAAAAAAAGAATGGTGAGAAAATTAATATCATTGTGTCCTCAGATTTCTAGAAATCCCAGCTTTATCCACGACCTCCATTCACTCCCCATCATACTTTTTAAACTTAACCCTCTCACGGATATTCCCTCACACCATCGCCTAATACATTAGACTTTCATTTGACACCTGTCACCTCCACCCGTTACCAAGCAACCCTACCTAACCTGACGCAAAAGACTCTTATCTAACTCCTGCACCTCCACCTTACATCCCTTAAATTCTACTTTACATTTCCATGTGTTTTAGGTTATTTTCCGTCTTATACCTTCGCCATATTCTTTTATCTGCCACTTTACACATCCATTTTTTGGCAAGTTGAAATGAATCAAAGGCCACGACACTGGAAAATGTGCCTCTTCCAAAGAATGTTGAATTAAATGATGAAACAAATATCGGTTAATTTCGATGTAACTGGACAAAGTGTGTTTTAAAGACAAAAACTTTCGCAGCGGTAAAAACCGACTGAGAATGACAATTCCAGAGTTGACCAGCTGCACACATGAATTTCAGAGCACCTACTATCTCTAGCCATTGAGAACCGGGCAGTATGTTGCGAGACGGGTGCTACATGTTCACTGCAAAGTGAAACAGATGTAAGCAAAGAGTTCTAAAGAGCACTGAGTAGCGCTAAATTGGCTGCGGGTTAAGAGGAGAGAGTTGATGAGTCGAAAAGCATTTAACTCCATTTACTTAAGAAGTTTCCTATGTTGTACACACAGGTCCCTACATATTTATCACTCTTCACTCAATGGCTGATCATTCCACTCTCTTTTTTTCCATCTTCTTCTCTTTACATCCAACACAACAGTTGCTGCAACACTCACGCAGTGAGTCATTTACATACTTATGTTACCACTGATAAATAATAGGAAGAGACTGGCTGAAAGTAGGTAATCGTAAACAGTTATAGAAGAACTGTGGCTGTCTACTACATCAGCTATACATCAGACAGACAGGAAACATGCGAAGTCCTTTCCTATGTGAAGCCCAAAAGAAAGAAAAAAAATATCAAGGAAATTCGAAAAGAAGAATGATCATGTTAAAAAAAAAAAAATGGGATCGTCACTTGACCATTCTTGACGGTACCAGCCGAACGGTAATAAAGATAAAGAATTGACAATTGTTTCAAAATCATGTTGCAGGTGGATTAAAAGACTTTGGAAACACATGATACAAAGGCAACAGGGACATAGCTGCATGATACGTAATACCTCTGCTTAGTACATTTTAACACCTCTGTCTTACAGGCCTATCTAGTTTTGTTACTTACGTAACCACTTATTCCATATTACAGTTGCTCGAGGAATGATGTTTCCATCTGATTTCACTGCGTCATTTAGCATGCCCTTAACAAATAACACACGCGCTGACAGCCCTACCTATCACCCTACACCTCACAGGACACACCCACCTGATACTAACACCCCTCCTGACAAATTAAACCATGGGCTAACTTCTCACCCTAGTCAAACCAGAGTAGAGGAAAAAGCGCAACCCACCTCGATGTAGACGACTTTGTGGGTTGGTAGTTTAATGGGAAATGAACAGTATTTTTCTATGAAGTTTCCCCTGACCTGAATAAAATCATATCAGTGGCAAGTATAAAGAAATCATTCACAACGAAAAACAGTATGGTCTCCACACAATTAAAGGACACTGACATAAGGAACAGGCAAGGCTTCTGTTCCATAATTATTAATGAACTATTTGTTCATTTTTACAATCTCAAAATAATTAGGTCTGTATTGTTTGATCTTTGACTCCATAAAACCCTTTAAAAACGTCTTGGTTAAAAAAAAAAAAGTTATCTTTCCGCCAAGGAATAATTCTAGCAATACATTGAATTGGTAAAGAAATGAAGGCATGGAACCAGACTGCAGTGTGTGGAAGAAAGAAACAGGAATGAAGAAAAAACTGAGGAAATAAAATATATCTCCACCACAGTACAGAGACCATAATCAAAATCAGACTACCTGTATAAAAAATTTAACTCCTTCTGTTCAGTGATGTATTTTGTGGTTTATTTTTTGCTGCCATCAGACGATTTTTCAGCTTGGAAGGGATCGTGAAAGTGGCATATAAATGATTAAATGTGAGAAGATCTCTAGAACTGGTTGAGCCAGTCAATCACATCCTAAGGATTTTCACACGCAAGGCGCTTCACTCTAGCGTAGCCTCATATGGTGCTTCACTTTATCTAAGATTTTTCGCACGTAAGATGGGGCAGTTTAGTTAAGAACCACATGGTTCCTCACGCAGCGCCCTAAGGATTTGCAAACAAGGTGCTACATTCTCCTGGAGTTCTATGTAGTGCTCCACTTTAGCAAAGACCCATATGGTCCCTCATACATCTAGTACCTCTGGACCTTTGCACTAAAGAGGGCCCTGTTTAACTTAATACAATAATCTGGCGGTAGCAAGAACAAAGTTATAATGACGATTTCGCTGTGCTGGAGTTTACGGATTTTTCTCTCAAAAACGTTGATGATGACAGCTGTTATACAATATTAGTATTTGCGGATGACAGTCCTCGATAAATCATATCAACAAATGCGAACGAGTGCTGCTGCATTGACATGATAATACAATGATGGAAATAAATTGAGAAGCTTAACTTAGTCAAATGAAATTCATCAATGAACAATATTAAATACTGTGAAAATTAACGCATACGAATAGGCATTTATGATACGGGTTGGTGGATTATACAGGGTAATGGACTGATGTACAGTTGCGAACAAGATTTCATTTCCACTGCCTTCAGTGAGTCGTAACGTATTGAAGTGTGGCTAATCTCACCGATAATACTTAAATGGGATGATTAATTGTATTGCATTGTTTCGAAAGTGAGTCAATACCTATATTGCCTCTAAAGTGTTAGCACCTACTAAGATCAGCTAAACCATCGCTGCCCAACTAGCGGCAAAGGAGCCACATTTGGCCCGAGGGCAGCCTCTTTTCGCCACTACACTCTCTATATTTGAAGTGGATTTAATATGTGTGTTTATTTGTTTTGCAGATTACGGTACTTGTATTTAAATCTAATTGTCAATGTTGATAATTCCAAAATAATTTTCATGGTCAGTGTGTGTAATGCTAAAAATACTGTTATTAAAACTAATGAGTTCACAACGGCTGAACAAATGGGTTAGCTCTAGTTAATGAATAAAGTAATAACACACACACACACAATATATATATATATATATATATATATATATTGTTACATAGCCTATGATTTCATCATCCTTTGTGTAATTCTAACGTACAGTGTGCTGCCTGTTTGATCACGAGCGTGTTCTACCTCACTCCCCCCTTCTACCGTTATAGTAGAGTAAGTCGTTCTTTCTGTTGTTCAGAGCAGGATTGTCAGCTCTTTGTCCTCTATGGCTTCATTTGCGCGTCCTTCTTACAAGTTGTATCAAGCTCTGCTGGCCCCTATATAATGAGCTCAGTCTCTGCATTATTGCCACTTAGATCTACTCCTCATTTTGTTCACATCTCTGTCCTCCCCTGTACAGTTATTATTGTGAGTGCCCAGGAAGTCTCCAACCATCTAGCAGCTGTGTAATTTGAGTATAAGTGTTATTGCATTTTGTTCTTGTACTGTATAGCATAAGTTGTTAATTCTTAGGCCTAGTGAGGTTTTTGTAATTTATATAAAGGTTCTTATTGTCAGCAATTATTAATAATAGTTCGTATCTGTAATAATTTATCTTGCATTAACTGAGCATTACCCAGTGTATTTTCATTTTATCAGGGCTGACTTAGATAAACTTACTCTTGCTAATTTCGTGTTAATAGAGGCTATTGCAGTTAACCATATATTTAACCTGTTTTTTGCCATTACATTATCCTTATGAGTCCTGACTGTTGTTAGTTTGAGCATTAAACTTTAACTTGTAATTTTACCTAACTCTTTTGTTTTGAACCTGGAACTTTACGGGACAGTAGTGATTTTTTAGTATTCTCACTTGGAGTGTACATTATCTTTCTCTGTTCCGTAACAATATATATATATATATATATATATATATATATATATATATATATATATATATATATATATATATATATATATATATATATATACACACACATTATTATTTTACTGTCATGTTTCACATCATGTGTACGGACGTGCGTCACAAAACCATTCGCAATATAAAGATGGAAGCTTTGGGTAAAAAGAGTGAGCTCCTCTCTGATAAATTAACCAGCAATATTCAAGCTGGTTGTCTCATTAGTTCGTAATACCAGATGCAGAAAAATATTACTACCCGCAACTGTACATACTTGTCTAGTAGTGTAGCGATCCCACCACCCAGCACTTGGATTGTTAGCATCCTCATATCCCAATTTCTCTCAGCAGCACGGTGTCACTTCAGAAACAGCACTAGAGTGCCTTGCGATACTAAACGAATTTTAACTCAGTGACAGAGAAAGATTTGTTACATCATCAGCACTCACCACCAGAGCTGATGGATTAAAGCTACAATTCAAACCAACAAATTCTTTTTACACACGCAATACTGAAACTAGAGAATGTGTTATGTTCTTAGCGGCATGTACTGTACAGTGTAGTGTGTGTGTGTGTGTGTGTGTGTGTGTGTGTGTGTGTGTGTGTGTGTGTGTGTGTGTGTGTGTTAGCAGTATAACCCAAACTTACCCGATATTAACCAATCTTCGTGGAAAGGTGGAGGGACAGCCCATATACAAATTTATTAATTTTCAGAAAAATAGATCAGGGGTAAAAATCACAGGGCTAGGTCGAACTTTGTTTGGCATAATCGACTTGCAGTTTTTTGTAAATGCATTTTGAACTTCGCTTATGGGAGTGACTAAGGTACAAAGGAGTACAAAGGAAAGCAAACAGCAATAGACATTATGATCCTTTCGAGGCTGTTTGTTACAGAGTAGACTATGACTATGAGATCTAATTCTACATGCTGAAGGATAAGGATAGTAAGGCAAGAAGCCTCCCCCCCCCATCTCCAAACCCTTCAAAGCAAGAAGCCCCCCCCCCCAGCTCCAAACCCTTCAGTTAAAACTGGCAAGAAAAAGTGAGAAAAACCACAGTGCAGCATGCAAGTGCGGGCGTACTAAGGAATTAAAGAAAGTGAGGACGATATTATCGGATTTATATTCAAATGCACTACTTATGAATCCTATCAATTTATTTATTTATTTTTTTTCAGCTTCTGCACATTGTTTGCTTGGTTAAAATCGATAGGTATCATAACTCTTAAGTCTTTTTCATGGTTTATCAAGTTAGACAATATTCATGCTATAACTAGCTCGTACATTTATATTGCCAATGTTTAGGATTTTACATTTATTAATACTGAAATCCCTTTGCCAGACTTGGACCCAGTTAAACAGTTGATCAAGATCTCTTTTATTTGCCTGCCTCTGCAGTGCTGTATATGCTCTGTCACCTGTATTAGTATCGTCATCAAATTTTGAAATTTTACAACATAATCCTTCATCAATATCATTTATATATATTAAGAAAAGCATAGGATCTAACACTGAATCCTGCGGCACTCCACTTGTAATGTTTAACTAGTCTGACTCTTTTCCGTTTACTACAACTCTTTGCTTTCGTCCAATGAGCCAGTTTTCTACACACCCGAGAACACTGCTGCTGAAACTATGTGCCTTTAGCTTCTGAAGGAGTCTTTTGCGTGGAACCTTGTCAAAACCCTTTTGAAAATCGGGGTAAACAGCATTAACAGATTTAGTGTCATCATACATGCTCAGTATATCATTGAAAAAAGTCCAGCATATTCGTGAGGCAAGAGCGATTGTTATGAAAACAATGTTGCGAATCTTTGATGAGATTGTTTCATTCTATGTGTTTTACAAACTTGTCTCTGATAAAAGTTCCAAGCAATTTGCAAATCAACGATGTTAAACAATTGGGCGGTAGTTTTCTGGCTGTGCTCTGTTGCCTTTTTTTAATATTGGGATTACGTTAGCAAACTTCCATTCATGTGGCACTTTACTGCTCCTAAGTGATAAGCTAAAAAGTTCAGATAAAGGCTTTGATATTTCATTCTGTAGTTCCTTCAATACATGTGGAGATATTTTGTCCGGTCCCGGTGTTTTATTCTCTTTTAATCTGCTAATTGCAAGTATTACGTCACGATCATTAACTGTAATGTCAGTGATTATGTGGTCCTCTTCTATAGGAATGGGGAAAACAACAGAAATCGTATGTATATTTTCTGTCGTAAATACTGACGTGAAGCTAGTATTAAGAATTTTCGCCATCATAGTTTCATCATCAATGTGATCTCCATTATTTGTGATTAAGGGACTGATTGTCGGCGTTATAATCTTTTTGCTTGTTATGTAACTAAAAAATTCTTTGGGATTTGATTTACTGATACTTGCAATATGTGCCTCAAGGTTTCTTACTGCATTTAATTAATTTTTTGGCTTTCCATCGAAGGGCATCGTATTTGTTTTTTTCACTTTGACTCTTTGCGATTGTATAATTTTTATGCAAGATTTTTTGTTTCCATACAATGTTTAATGTAGGAGTTCCACCAACTGGGTTTAGAATTTTTGATAGGCCCTCTGTTGCGCACTGGAATACATAACCTGACAGCACTATTGAGAGTTTCTGTAAAAAAATTCCACTCTTCATTGATATATAAAGTTTCGACAATAGGATACCAGTTACCTGCACCTACAATTGCCTTTAATATCTTAAATTTCCCCTCTTAAATTCAGGCACTTTCTCACAACTGGCCCTGACATTGTCTTCGCCGATTTTAATAGTAAATATAACTATGCAATGATCATTTGTACAAAATTCTTCTCCTACAGTGACATTGCTCACTACGTTTTTGATGTGGCTAAGACAAGATCTAGGATGTTAGCTCCACGTCAGATAATTTACAAATTGATACAATGAGCTTTCCTGCATGTTTGTATATAGGTCTAACCCTGTGTGTAAGGATAGAGCTTCTCCTTATTTTGGAATTGGTAAATTAAAATCACCAAATATTTCAGTGCTTTGCATACAAGACGTTTCAGCAGTTTGATTGTAGGTTTCATTGTCGATGTTCAGTGGCTAACTGGGTGGATGATAAATTAACCCAAGAGTGATTTTATGACAAGATTCATTTCTGAGCTGAATATAGTGTCAGTGTTTTCAATACATGGTTTGGTAATTACCACTGGATGAAATCCTGATTTAGTATATAACAACACACCGCCCGCTTCTCGATTCTTCCTTTCACGACTGAAATGTGATAGCCAGGTAATTAAATTCTGCTAGGAAATCTCTTTGCTCAGTATTTTTCCACGATTCTGTCATACCAATTACATCATTATCTTCAATAAAGACAAGGGCCTCTAAATCAGAAAATTTATAACGTTGACTATGCGCATTTACAAGAAGAGTTTTAATGTGTTTTCCCTTCCGATGTGGGAAGCTTCCATTACTTATTGATTCGTTAGATTGTATGACATCTACGTTTGCCTCCCATGACGCTGTTTTTTCTCCAGAAATAACTTACTGCATCTCTAAGCAAAAGACCAAGACGGGCAGAACCAATGGCATTCAAATGTAGTCCATCATTTGCAAATAATGTTTGCTGCTCATAAAACTGGTTCCATGTGTTGATGAACTCAACTCCTTCCTGCAGGCAAAGTGACTTGACCCTATTATTTATACTAAATGCTTTACTGAAGAAGGCATTCCCTGTACCAATCCTTGGGAGTATTCCTGAAATTAAGATGTTGTTAGTTTTCTCCTTGTAGCATCGAATCATCCTACATTTGCCTACTGTGATAGTTGTTTTTTCTCCAGAAAAAACTTACTGCATCACTAAGCAACGACTGATATGGGCAGAACCATTGGCATTCAAGAGTAGTCCATCATTTGCAAATAGTGTTTGCTGCTCATAAAACTATGGTTCCATGTGTCGATGAACTCAACTCCTTTCTGCAGGCTAAGTAACTTGACTCTAGTATTTATACTAAATGCTTTACTAAAGAAGGCATTCCTTGTACCAGTCCTTGGGAGTATTCTTGAATTTAAGATGTCAATTTTCTCCTTGTAGTGTCGAATCATCTTCCTGTACTTCTCTATCAGCTCCTCTGATCAGGTTCGTACAACATCATCAGTACCTGTATGAATGATAACTACCCTGTCATTTTTTTGCATTCTTAAAAACGTCATCCACAGCCTCCGTTACGGCATCTACTTCTGCACCTGGGATACAAAAATGCTTTCGTTTAGAGGGTGTCCTGTCGCAAAATTCAACCAACTGACCATGGATGATGGAGTCCCCAACAACCCGTGCCTCATGGGGCTCTTCCTCTACTTCCGTGAGAATCTGAAATTTGTTGTATGTGGTTAATGGAGTGATGTCCCTTTTCCTTGCAAGCCTTGCGCCATTCTGCACTGGCTGGAACTCATTCTGTACCGTGGGGAAAGAAGTAACTACAGCGGGAGGAGGATGGTTAACCTGGACTGCAGTTGGTCAAGCAGTGACATTATCCTCCACAGTGTGTCTAACATTACTCACAATGAATTCTTCCAGCGCATCAACTTTTCGGGTCAGGCAGTTAAATTGGTTTGTAATCTCAGACAGCATGTCTTCCAGGCTCTGACGTAGTTTGAACATCCTGCAAACAAAGGTGCGGTCCATATAAAAGGATCCAGTGAAACTACTGGAGCAGGTTAAGCAAATAATGTTCCACGGCATTCTGAAATCCAAGGTTACTGTGAAGAATTTTCAGAGAAAGAGAATCCGATAATACTGATTAGTACCTGCAAGAGATATTGGAACAAGAATAAGTTACATATACAAAACCTGCTAGAACTGTGACAATTTATGCAATGGTTACAGGTTTTGTTGGTGGGGTCATGTTGCTGTTTAGAACTGTACAGGAATGGATACCTTACTGGTTAGAAATGTACCTGTTACAAAGACTGGAAAGCTAACCGTTACTTGGAATGTAGAACTAAAATTATACAGCCTGAAATACAACAGTGAAGTCACAACAGTCTTACAATACACATTCATTATACAAGTTATTGTCACTTGAAAAGTTACAGAATATGAAAACACAATTATATCTTACCTGTAAGGATAACTGTAGACGTGGGATATAAAATGTTTTCATTGGTGGGAACAGTGAAAAAAAAAGAAAGAAGGGAAGAGTACTCACTCACAACGCTGTGCACAGGGGAATGCTTAACACTAAATCCACCAAGCATACTGTACCAGACTGCAGTTGTTTACATCTACCAACACAACGGTGCCAGCCACAGTCACAGACGATTGTCACAAACTGCTCAGATCGTCACCGAAATCGTTCACACACTACTGTTAATACGCAACAATTACACTGAACTGCTGTATCACTCCAAAATAAAGATCAATTCGAACAAAGACAAGCCAAAACATTACAAAATTCCACTCAACCTATAATATCAGCTCAAACAAAGAAATCAGAAGAAAACAAAGTTCCACTCAGTTCCGAATGGTTATACTAGGTATAAAGTGTTCTTACCGGCGAAACAACATTTATATATCCTAGGACAACTACCTACATTTTACTATTAATATCTGCTTAACACTTGAAATTTCGATCTGACATTTCAATCTCACAGGACAATATCCTTTCCTTGCATTGCCTGAGGGCTAGAAGGTGGGGGAGAGCATTGGAGCATATCATCCAATGCATGAACTAATTTGCCTCTTTAACTTCTTTAATTAAATGGTAAATATACATATTAATGCTGGGGTCTGACCACCTAGCAATGGAGATCTTGTGTATGTGGTTTTAATTTGTGTGTAACTCTCTCTCTCTCTCTCTCTCTCTCTCTCTCTCTCTCTCTCTCTCTCTCTCCTTCAGCTTGCCCTCCAGCAATAATCACACACACAAATCTCATTACCTCAAATCCTCCTACCATCTCCTCAGGTGCCTAATGATGGGAGAGAGGATAAAAAAAGAGAAATGGGCAGGAGGAGGAGGGGGGAGGAGGGGGGGAGGAGGGAAATTAAAGGGAGAGAGAATTTACTCTTCGTACATGCGGCCAGATGATTGTAACTTAAAGAGTTTCTACTTCTGATGGCGTTATTGAAGGGAATACCGAAGCAGTTCGAAATGCTCTTCCTCACCTAAATAAATTTGTCTGGAAACGAAGGTGTCAAAATACATAAACACGTCACTTCATCAAAAGTGATTGAATGTTGTGCAATTTATCAAAGCAAATTAATTCAATGTGTATTTCGCCACTGAATTTCAAACACCACCTAAGAGAGTAAAAAGAAGTTTTGTATACTATTCACCCTCATCAACATCCCGGCATAGCTGGCCCGGGAAACTTTATTGGATAGTTAGCAAGTACAGTAGGTGTAAATGTTTGTCAACAACATATTTCTTGTTTGAAATGATATAGTGCTTAGGGGAAATGAGGGAAAAGGGGAAGGGGAATGGATAAGAGGGAGTATGATGAGGGAAAATGGAGAAAATACAGCAACAGTAAGATGAGAGAGAGAAATGAGGCATAAGAGAGAAGATGAGGAGGAGAAGGAGGACACGGGAAGATTAGTGTGAAGGGAGGGAGGAAGAGTTAATAGAAGAGTAGGAAAAAGAGAAAAAGTGGGAGGAGAGGGCGAAACAGGAAGAGAGGACAGGAGGGAGAGAGGCAGAGGACAGAATGTTGGGACGATTAGGGCGGAGGATCGAGAGGCATAGGATAGAGTGTGGAGGAAAGAAACACGAGAAGAAGAAGAAAGTGTAAAAAGGAGGCAGGGACAATAAGAGATGAAGATGGAGACAAGTAAAGCAGGAAGGAAGGAAGCGGAGAAAAATGGAGGGAAGTAATGGAAAATAGACAGAGGGAGAAAAAAGGACACCGGCTGGAGGAAAGAAAAGGAGAGAAGAGGAGGGGATAAGGATGATAGAGCCTGAAGGAAAGGAGAGGACCGATGAGGGAGGGAGATAGAGTGTAGAAGAGGGAGGGAGGAGGAAGACAGAAGAGAGAGAAAGGAGATAGGCGAGGAGGGAGGAGAAAGAGGATAGATGAGAGATGGTGGATAAAAGAGTAGAGAGGGAAAGATAAAAGAAGAAAGGAGATAAAATGAAAAGAAACGGAAGGAAGGAAGAGGAAAGTGGAAAAGGGGAGAACAAAGTGAAAGAAGGGAGACGAGGAAAGATGGGGAAGGAGAGAGGGAAGAAGAAGAGGGGAAGAAGGAACAATGGATAATGAAAGAAGAGAGGTAATTTGTACCATCATCCACTTATTTGATGTAGTGCTGCCTACTTCTTCCCTCATGTTTTTCATTCTTTTTTTGTGTCTGTCCTCCCTCTTCCTATTTTCTCCCATCCCTTCTGACTCTGCTAATACTATTCTTTACACTTCAGGAGGCTCTGCGCTGAAAAACAAGCCAACTGGTTTCTTGTAACACAGGAAACCATTTACAACGCTGGGTGGTAACCATATAATTAAATGACGGGTTGACAAGGAGCCTACAATGGTGCCCTTGTTATACTAGGCTGAGAGATGCGAATGAGGGATCCATCCAGGAATCAAACCTCCACATTAATCCCCGCTCCTCTCTGGGCGTGGCGCTAGCCAGAGTAAGGGAATATTGGCCACTAAGTGCAATGCTCCTGCAGGGGCGATCGCTTGCTTGTGGATGGTGGGTCTGTTCGATATAACAGATTGGAGTAAAACAACATCAACAACAATTATATTGATCAAGAACTGCTCTCCTTCACTTGCCTTCAAAACTGGCCAACGGTCCCATAGCCATTACCTCTGGTACAATTCAACTGCCGTATTACCATGCCTTTTAAAAACATCGTTTACTTGGATTTGATTTCCTCTCAGACTGTGCTTGATGTTATGTAATAAATTGAGTTTCTTAATGTTACGTTAATGGTTTTCTTTTGATCTATGTAACCGATCATTTTCGGGACCCATTTCGAGCTTTTGTCTTCAGTAAAGAACACCGGTATGAGCCTCTGAATAAGAAAATGTTTTTCACAGACTACATGTACAGGTATACGTTGATACGTGAAAAACTTTAATGCATTTTCAGTTGTAGGAGTACTCGTAATTCTAGGCTCGTATTTGATCAGTCAGTACACCATAAAGGTTATCACACTAGCGAAGTCCCATGTGGTGCTTCATTTTACCAACCCTTATATGGTCCCACATTTACTACTATTTTACTTGCAGCCTTTTTGGTGGGCGAACTTGGGATGCTTGTGTTATCTCGACTACATTCTTGCATCCCCTCATTTATTCCTCTTGTGTAATGATTTACTTTTCCCAGATATTGTACCGTCTCGTTTAAGGGATGACCAAGGCAGGGAACATGAACTGAGTTCCCGTTAAGACCGTCATACGTAAATAAAGTTGGCTGCTTGTAGAACCGAAGTCATGTGATGAAAATTTTTACACTTTGCTGCAACCAAATCTAATTATTGAAACTGAAGGTTCCAGTGCCGAAGACGATTTCACCAGTGATCCTTGGCAATACATCAGAATTTTAAAGGTTTATAGTCTTTCCTTTACAGCACTTTTATTTTCCTAGCAACTCCTGAGACCCGGTTCATGTATACGATAAAAAAAAAACAAATCGTACGGAGCGGGTCCAATGTTATGTGAAATATTCAACGTAGCTCATAATACTCCACTACTATTATTATTAATTAGATCAGCAGTACAGATTAGAAAATGCTAAACAAGGAAAGTATAATATCCACATGAACGGAGGTCTACCAATGTGGGGTTGAGTCAGCGGCCATTTAGTAATTCTCATTGTCTGTACTGACATATTCTTAATGCGAAGTGTGCATCAATAATACATATGGTTGGACTGTGCCTGCATGGACAGTAACAAGATTATTACTAATTGTGTCATTAGCACCATTCTCCAGGGCCTTTGTTAAATCATCGAGTACAGAAATTGGAATGAAAAGAAAAAAAAAAAACTTTCACTAAGTGCCCTACCGCAAAAATCCACCAGCCTATCATAAATGATCAGTCCCCAGTCACACTTGCATGGTAATGCACCGCTTTTGCATCTGTCAGGATCAGGAATTTATTGTACATGGTTACAATAAGTTCCTTCTCGTCCTTTCTGCTTTTGCACCAAGACGCAGGGAAATAAGGAAATCAACATGATAGCCAGATTTAAAAAAATTAAAATAAAAAAAGGAAAATGGAAGGAAAAGAAAAATATGGATGGAAAGAGTAAGTTGGAAATGAACATTAGCCCAAGGCAATGATATGAAGGGAAAGCAAAACAGAAAAATGATAGGAGAAAAAAAGAAAAGAAAAAAGAAAGGGGTGGATAACCAAGAATAGTAGATATAAAGCCTGGAAATGAAAGAGGGTGAAAAGGGAAAAAAAAGGAAAGGGACAGATAATGAAGGAAAAATAGGGCAGAAAGTAAAAGGAATGAAAAAAATGCAGTTGAGAAGAGAAACGAAGGGTGTAGTTAGCTAGAGGAAAAACTGAATGAATTTATACAAAGAAAATGTGAAGAGCAAAGAGAGAAAATGCAGAAGACGTAGGAATGCAAACAAACTGAAAAAGACAGAAAATGTGACAGTTAAAAAATAGAAGCAAATGAGAAGAAAGGGAGAATGAAAGGTAGATTAGCGATAACAGAAAAAGAAAAGAGGAACAATGTAGTCTAATGCTAAATTACAGTAGTAGAAAAAGAGACGAAGATAAGAGCAAAGGAACCTGGAAATGGAGGGAAATACAAGAAGAATGTGAGGAATCCGAAAAGTTGAGACAAAAAGCCAGAAAGTATGTCATGAGAACTGGAGAGAGAGAGAGAGAGAGAGAGAGAGAGAGAGAAGTGATTAAGCTGATAATTGTGGAGGGATTAGATTATTTCGGGGCGGCAAAGTGTACATAACGTGTGTGTGTGTGTGTGTGTGTGTGTGTGTGTGTGTGTGTGTGTGTGTGTGTGTGTGTGCGTGTGCGCGCGCACACACACCCCCATCCACTTGTTCCTTAACTCCCTTTCCATTCCTAAATCCAATTCTGAAACTTAATTCTCCATCCCCACCCCCTCTGCTACTTCGTCTTCCTCGCATCCACCCTCTTTCACCACCTTTCCACCTCCCTCTCCCTCCCATATTCCCTTCCTCCCAGCTCTTCATCCATTCCAACCCTCCTCCCTCCCATCTACCCCCGTCTCCCTCCTCTCTACTCTTTCCTACGACCCTGCCATCTCTTCCTCACTCCACCAATTATTTCTTCTCTCCATTCCCCATTTCCTACCTTTCATCCCTTCTAACCCCCTCCCTCTCCTCCACTCCACTCTCTCTCCCTTTCACTCTCGTTTCCCTCCCCTCTATCCCTCAATCTTCCTTATAGCCCCCTCTCCCTCTCTTACACCTTCCTCTTCCTTCCCAACTTCTTCATTCGACCATTTTCCACGATGATAAAATCCTACGTCAGGTTAATGAAGGGGTTTATATATTATCTGATTATAAGTCTGTTGTCTGATCCCGCATCCTGTGAGGGGTGACCTCCAGGCGTTTCTGCTCTTATTAATTTGCGATCCCTTACCACGACTCACCAAATTTCCTTACACACTCTTTCACGAAGGCCGACTCTCATTGGTCCGTCACCCTTTTTTTTTTTTTTTCCAGAGCTGAAATAAACTAAATATGTATGAATAAAATAGTATGTGGTAAGGATGGAAGGATATGAACAGGCTTCCTTGGCTCCGTACCAGAAAAAAATAAGTATGAGAAACTCCCTTAAAAATATGAAGATAGAGTATTTTTCCGAAATATTCAAACCTAAAATGTTTCCGTAAAATCTGGGGTCGTAGGGAGTGCTCCAGCAAAGTTTCATTAAAACTGGTTCAAGCGTTTGTGATGAGCAGATGGATAAACCCTTTTAAATACAGACAACGGTCCACTATAATATAGATTACCACTACAGCTATAACTACTGTGAAGGTGGATGGAATAGTTGGTGAGTGGGATGTGCCTGCAGAGGTGGATGAGAATGGCAGTGCTCTAGTGGACATTTGTGCCGGGAGGGGGTTGGTGATAGCCAATACCCTATTCAGGCACAAAATGATCCACAGGTAGGCTATACGTGGCGAGTGATGAGAAGGGTGGGTGGTGAACTGAATGAACGGAAGGCAGTTACTGATTATGTGTGTGGATGATAGGATGAGAAGGTGTGTAATGGATGCAAGAGCATATAGAGGTTGGAGAAGTGGACTTTCTGACCCCTTCACCCTGTGGTGTGGGGGACACAATCTGGCCTCACTGTGGGTGGAACTACCACTCTACGGTTAGGTTGTGTTAGGAAGAATTCTGCCACGGTATTCCCTGCGTGTCTTCAAAGGCGACTAAAAAGGGGCAGGGTGAGGGGACTAGGAACCCCCTCCTCCGTTTTCTAGTTCCTATAGTGAGGCAGGGAATAGAAAGAGATGGGAGACTGAGTTATCTCCGTACCCTGAAGACTGGGTCTATGAATGTGCATGGATGTAGTACGATTGAGGCTAGAAGGGAGGAGACTGGAGGAATATTTGTGAGAAGAAAGTTAGATGTGTTAGATTTGAGTGAAACAAAGATGAAAGGGAAAGGAAGGTCTTAGTTTGGAAATTTGAATGTGAGGATGTCAGGTGTTGATAGAGAAAGGGCGAGAGAAGATGTGACCTTGTTAGTGAGCCCGGAAGTCCAGCAGTGTATGATTGAATGGAAGGAGGTGTCATCAAGACTGATATGGGTGAATGCGAAATTTGGACGTGAGTTGTGTGTATTTGTGAGCGCATATGGGCCTGGTAGCGAAAGGCATGCGAAAAAGACGGAGCCTTTCTGGAATGATGTTGATGAGTGTCTACAGAGTTCTGGAGCGGATGTGAATGTGGTAATGTTGGGAGATCTGAAAGCTAGAGTGGGATATGTAGCAGTTGAAGGTGTAGCTGGTATGCACGGTGCCCTCGGAAGAAATGAAAATGAGGGAAGAATGATAGGGATATGTGTTGAGTGAGAGATGGTGATTGGAAATACCTTGTTTGAGAAGAAAGATATTTACAAGTAAACATGGATGAGACAGGAGGGTGGAAGGGTTGTTGATAGAGCGCTAATGGACTATGTGCTTGTGTCCAGGAATGTAATAGGAAGATTGTTGGATGTGAGAGTTTTGATACAGGAGGGTGGAGGTATGTCTGATCACTGCCTGGTGGAGGGAAAGTTAAGAGTAGCTAAGAGATAGGTGAGAGCTAGGAGAGTTAGGTGTGGAAGGGAGGTTTTGAAAGTGACTGAGTTGAATAAAAGAGAAAATGACAGAGTATCAAGAGAAGTTGAAAGATGAGTTGAACGCAGAAAAAGATCAGGAAAATGGCAGTGTGGAGGAGGAAAGGCAGTTGTTTAAGAGCGCTGTAGTGGGTCATGCGGAAGATGTGTGTGCTGTCAAACGAGTGGGGGGTAGTGTAAGAAAGGGAAGTGAATGGTGATGATTATGGCTGTGGCTAAGAAAAGACATGCATATGAAGTGTGCCTATAGAGGAAGGATGAGGTGTCATATTAGAGGTATAAAGAAAAGAGGAATAGGGCGAGAAGGACCTTGTGTGATGGTAAAGTGGCAGCAGATGAGAGGTGGGGTAGGCAGTTGACTGAGAATTTTCAACAGACTAAGAAAATGTTTTGGAAGGAGGTGAAAATGGTTCAAAAGGGAGAATCTGGGAAGGAAGAGCGAGCAAAAGCAGAGGATGGAAGGATGTTAACTGAGATGGATGCAGCAAGGAAGAGATGGGTGGAGTATTTAGAAAGCTATATATATATTTTTAATAACAGAATGGAGGAAGGAAAAACAAATGAATAAAAAAAAATGATCCATACACCAGATTACTGGTGTCCTCTGTTCATAAAATATCTGTAACAGACTTGAACAGCTGTGGGTTGAAATTTGGAGGGAAACAACTCTGGGGAAGTAAGTTCCAGAGAGATGCAGTTTGGGGAATGAAAGAATTCTGAATGGTAGAAGTTCTGCAATATGGCTGAGTGACATTCCAGTTATGAGCGCTACCAGATGCCCGAGTAGCACGAGGGAAGGCATGGAGAGGTGGCACCATGGAGGCAACTTCGTCTGAGTATTTGCCAAAAAAATATCTGTAAAATAATTCAAGGGAGGCAACATTCCTTCTTACTTGCAGGGGAGGTAGTTTATTTGTAATGGCAGGATTGTTAATAATTAAAACAGCTTTGTTCTGAATTTTATCTAGTTGTTTTAATGCAACCTCTCCACATCCATTCCACAAGGGTGAGCAATATTCAAGCTGAGAGCACACATGACTCTTATAAATTATAGCCAACTGCTCATCAGTGAAGAAGTTACGGACTCTGTACAATAATCCAAGTTTCTTAGAGGCGGTTTTAGCAAGTGATCTAACATTTAAAGGTAGAGGAGGAAAGGAAGGCTGAGACTGTGGCGGATGGAAGAGTGCAAGGAATAAATGTGTTGGGAGAACTGAATGATTCTTTGATGACGATGGAGGAAGTGCAGGAGGCAGTAAATTAGGTGAAAGCAGGGAAAGTTGCAGGTATGGATGGGTGTGCTGTGGAGTTCCTGAAAGGTGGTGGAGCGACTGTTGTTGAGTGATTAGTAAGATTGTTGAATGTGTGTTTTGTGAGAAGTATGGTGCCAATTAACTGGGCAAGTGCTTGTGAGAGTCCTTTGTACACTATAAAGGTAAGGGTGATAAGTATGAATGTACTAGCTTTAAGTATATAAGTCTGTTGAGTGTTGTAGGTTGATTTGATTAATTTATTACGCCCGAAGGCGACAAACCTGTTACAGTGCCATGTGGCCATATGTGAGGTGAGTACAGGGGAACTCGTGCCATGCAGGACACGCTGTCTACCTAAAACAAATTAACACCCACCAAAGTGTGGATGTTGCATGAGAATAAAATCTAGGTTATCATCTTCCAACATATGTTTACAAGTGCCCACTAATGTGAGTCCGTGTGGTAGTAAATCAGAGACAAGTGGACATTGCGGGCAATAATGGTCAAAGGTGTTGGCACTGGGTGCATCACACAGCTTACAGGGGTAGAAATGAGGTGCGTTGCATGTCCCAGCCACATGCCACACAGGTCAGTAGCCCAGTCTGAGGCGGGCACACACCACGTTATGTTGACGAACAATAAGACCACTGCAATGATATCTATGGGGACGAGAGAGAAAGTGGTCATAATGTTGGATAGACGCACTGTGAGCCCTATCAGCATTTCTACGGTGGAGAATAGGGGAGCGGACTGCTCTGCGTATTATCTGCTTGTAGCAAATGGGGGAGGCATTAGTAGCATCCACAGCGGGTGGATTCGGTCCACAGGCAGTCCTAGCAATGTCAGCAGTGTTGTTGGCTGTGAGACCAGTATGAGAAGGAATCCACAGAAAGTGCACCACAAGCGAATGATCGCGGGCAGTGGCCAACTGATGGAGTATCTGGATAATGAGGCATTGATATGCAGGCCTGGGAGAGGAGAGGGCATGGAGGGCCGGCTGTGAGTCACAGATGATCAAGCCACTTTTGTTCGTCTGTATTAATAAAGTAACTGCATCCTGGAGTCCATGTAGTTTGCAACATGAAGAGCTCAACGAGGTTGGCAGTTGACGTCCCAACCGTCCCACTTGAAGTGGGTCCAGACTTGGGGAAAATACAGCACAGCCAGCACTGCCATCCTCCTGCAGGGAGCCATTAGTGTAGATATGGTGGGCCGAAGGGAGGGAAGATGACAACCTGGCGATGGTCTCCAAAGCTAGCTGTTTCCAAAGCTGAGGCAGGTCAGTCTTGGAGGCTGGAGTGTATGAGACAGCAGGCACAGGGGTCTCCCAAGGTGGAATGCCATAGTCCACCTCCTCAGCAAGCACTGGTACGTTGATGTTTAGCCGTCGGACGTTTGAACAAACAGTATTAACTAGTGTGTGGCCACCACTGCAAAGCAGAGGTCTTGGTGCAGTGGGATCAAGGGAAGTCCGAAAGATGTGAGAGTAGTGGGGTGAAAGGTGAGGATAATGCAGGCACTTAACGCTGAAGTATGTAACCATGGAGTATATTCTCTCAACAAGTGGTGGAAGGTGTGTTTAGTTAAGGTGTATGGTAGAGTGTTAAGAGAGTTAGAGAGTGTACAGAGGAAGTGGTCGGTGATGAGCAGTCTGGCTTTAGGAGAGGGAGGGGGATGCATGGATCAGGTGTTTGCTGTGAGACAGGTGTGTGAAAAGTATTTAGTGAAAGGTAAGGATGTGTCTTGGGCATTCAGGGATATAGAGAAAGTGTATAACAGAATTGATAGGGAGGCTTAGTGGACTGTTTTCAGATTGTATGGACTTGATGGTAGGTTGCTAAAAGGAGTGAAAAATTTTAATGTAAATAGTAGAGCATGTGTAAGAGTGGGAAACACTGAGAGTGATTGGTTTCCCGTGAGAGTGGGGCTGCAGCAGGGATATGTGATGTCACCTTGGTTATTTAATATTTATATGGATGGTGTTGTAAGGGAAGTAAATCCAAGAATGTTAGGTGGAGGTTTGAGTGTGGTGAATGCTGAGGGTAGAGAGTGCAATCTGAATTAGCTGCTGTTTGCAGATGATACTGCACTGGTGGCTGATTCGCAGAAGAGATTGAGAGAGTTGGTAGAGGAGTTTGGAAGGGTGTGTGAAAGGAGGAAATTGAGAGTAAATGAGAATAAGAGTAAAGTGATGAAGTGTTCAAGGTTGGTAGATGGTAGAAGGATGAATATAGTTTTGAATGGAGAGTTGCTTGAGAAGGTAAAGTGTTTTAAGTATTTAGGGTCACATGTTGCTGTAGATGGAAGACTAGATGAAGATGTGAAGTTTAGAATGAATGACGTAGGAAAGGTGCTGGGAGGAATGAAGAAAGTGTTCAGATGTTGTTCGCTTAGAATGGACGTAAAGAGAAGGCTGTAAGAGGGTGTAATGGTACCGACTGTGTTATATGGGGCTGAAACATGGAATATGAGTGTAGCAGAGAGGAAAAGTATGAATATAATGGAGATGAGGTGTCTTAAGTGGTGTGTGTGTGGGGTGACGAGAATGGATCGAGTGAGAAATTATGAAGTGCGAAGGAGAACTTTTTTTTTTTTATGCGAGGAAGAAGGCTGAACTTGGCAGAGAGTGTTGTGATGGTTGGGCAGTATGGACAGAATGGATGATGAGAAAAACAAAATGGATCGGAATAGAGAGCCAAATTGAAAGGAGGACAATGATCATTTTGACGATGCCTGGACAGTGTGAAAAACTGGAGATCATAGGCAGCAGCGAAATACAGACAGAGGTGATAGGAATGATTCCAGAGAAATTGACCTGAATGCATAAATTATGAAAGACTGAAGGGATATTCTCCGATACTTGGTCTAACTCATCTGATCAGGTCAGAGTTGGACAGAAAAGAGGATGAGAGTTTGCTGGCCAGGGGTAAACTAGGGTCTGCTGTCAGGCCCATCGTAGAGGTGGAGGAATGCAAGCAGTTGACCCTAGTTCAGAGTGAGCAGTGACCATTGGGACTAAGATCCGAATAAAGATGCAACAGTGTGTTTGGATGAGACAGACGTTGAAGTGTGTCGTCTTGTCTCGGCTACCTCCCTTTCTCTGGAGGAATCAGCCTTGGTAAACAGATAGATAGACAAAGGAAAATGGGAAAAAGAAATGTGTGATAATCATAGGGGCATCTGTCTTCTCAGTGTATTAGGAAAAGTATATGATAGGATGTTTAATGACTGAGTTACGGAAATAACAGGAATCAGTCGGAGAAGAAAAGGGAGGTTTTAGGAAGGGAAGAGGTTTTGTAGATCAGATATTCATTCTTAGGTCTTTAGTGGAAAAGTTTCTCGAGAAGGGAAAGAAAACCCCTTTATGGTTTTGGAGAAAGCATGTTCAAGGATGATAGACAAGGATTAAGCTGAATAGTATTAAGAATATATAGTGGAGTATACCTATGGGAAGATGCTGATTGTCGTGAAGTTGATAGGTGTAAGAACTGAGTCTTAGATGCATTAAAAAGTGAACCATGAATTATTTCTATATGGAGGTTGGATTGAAACGAGGGATGTGTCCATAGCCTCATCCCTTGTTTGTTGAAGTAACTGTATATGAGATGGGGATATAAAAGAGATACAAGGTGAGGGCAGTGGAGTTGGAGCGTACTGAGTGGATAGGGTTTGGAGATGTACGTTGCTTGCAGAAGATCATTGATGTTAAATGAAGACGAAGGGGAGCTGCAAGGCTTGATGAATGAGTCTGGGAGAGTGTGTAAGAAAAGGAATCAAAAGAAGAATGTAAGGAAGAGTAAAGTTATGGTCTTCGAGAGAAATGAATCAGTGAGTGTACTGTGAGGCTGGATGAGGAGGAAATGGAAAATGTGAGTGCATTTAAGTACTTGGGTAGTGGTACTAGTGTGATGAGTAAGGATGGAAGTTTAGAGGGTGAAGTGCTTGAAAAGATACAACAAGGAAGGAAGGTTGCTGGTTCTGTGAATGGAGTGATAAGAAACAGGGAAGTGAGCATAGAAGTTAAAAAGTTACTGCATGACAGTATTGTAATACCAACTCTAACGTATGGAAGTGAAGCTTGTACCTTGTTGGACGGGCACAGGTCAAGAGTGAGAGCAGTGGAAATGAATTTTTTGAGAGGAGCATGTGGAGTCACATGGAGAGACAGACTGACAAATGAGGAAGTGAAGGAGCTTTCTGGTGTGGATGTTTAGGTGATAGAACGTGTTAAGAGAAACACACAGAGATGGGGTGCCCATGTGGAGAGGATGGAGAGCGAGAGACTGACGATGAGAGTGTACGTGAGTGAGGTGGAGGGGGAAAGGAAGGGGTAGGCCAAGGATGAGATGGAGGGATGGAGTGGTGAGGTATATGAGAGAGGGGGGTGTGAGCTGGGAGCAGGGCAGTGAAATGCGGAAGACAGGACGACATGGAGGCGATTTATTTGTGGCCCTCCCTTACAGGATTAAGGTGTCTGGCAATAGACAGATAGATAGATAGAACTACAACTACTACTATTTAAATTAGTACTACTACTACTACTATGAATAATAGTGTGTCCTTGTCGGGGCATCATGGATGATATTCCGTTCCCCTAACGTCTTTATGTATCCGTATTCAGAAGACAGATGCGACAATACGCACTGGCCTTAAAATGTGTCAGTGTGTAGTTCATCGTGTCGGTCAGGATCAGGTGAAGGTCGTGATCATCAGTTTTTTACTTTCTCGGAAGAGAGCTGAGAGCTTATATAGTCCGACCTAAGGGCAAGGCTGTGACCTTCACACACGTATAAAATCATCTCCTTGCTCAAAGTGGACAGTAACCGCCGGCTTCGTCAGTGAAACTTTTCGCAACTTGAGCAAGGCGCCAACCTCCGTCTTACCAGATGGCAGGAGACAGCATTGCCACGGAGCCAGCGAGCTCCGTGTGTGTGTGTGTGTGTGTGTGTGTGTGTGTGTGTGTGTCAGCGTAACTTACTGTAAGTGGATTACCAGTAACGTTGCAGGGCTGGGGAAAGCTATGGAAGGGTGGGTATAAGTGGAAGGATGAGGGAGATTAAGGGAAAAGAAGGAACAGAGAATCAGAAGCGGGCGAAGAAAGTCCAGAATGAGAAGTGATGATGCTGATGATGATGATGATGATGGACAAAGGGAGAGTGACGGGAGAGTGAGGAGGAGATGATGATGATGATGATGATGAGAGAGAGAGAGAGAGAGAGAGAGAGAGGGAGGAGGGGGGTTCCGGATGTCATTTGCGTACGAAACAAACATTCAGATAGCACGCACCTCCTTCAAGGCAGTGTTATGGCCCCTCTAACCCTGACCTTCGAACTTAGCCTATTCGCCGAAAATTATCCACTTGTTGCTCTGATGGTCTTCAGTCATTATTCCATGTTTGGTGAAATTTCATCAAACAGTTGTTGTTGTGTTTTCTTTAACAGCATTACTAACAGACAAACGTAATTACAGACATATTACATCAGAGTCGAAATCATAACACTTGTCGTGTTAAGAATGTCACGTATATCTTTTGACATCAGTTCGGTGACCCTTCTTTTTTCGTTACTTTTTCCTCTGTAGTCATCGTCTGTTTTCAGATTTACACTCCACATCCTTATGGCGCTACAGTGAATAACATATGGGGCTTCGATAGACTGAACCACCTTGCATGTGAAAATGTTAAGGAATCTCAAGCGAACCACCATATGAAGCTTCCCTTGAGTGAAGCACCTTGCCTGGCATGACTGACCGACTGGGCCTGTCCTAGAGAAGCTTCCGCATCTAAAAATATTCAGATTATAGCAGTTCTGCCTAAGTGGCAATTCAGACTAGTCTCTGACCATCAGTGTAATGTAAACTAACGCTCAAGAAGATTTAAACAGTTATGGTATATTCAGTTATACCGTACATTTATGCCTTACAGTATTTGGAGGGTGAAGTGCTTGAAAGGGTACAGCAGGGAAGAAAGGTTGCTGGTTCTTTGAAAGCAGTGATAAGAAACAGGGAAGTGAGCATGGAAGTGAAAAAGTTACTACATGACAGTATTGTGATACCAACTCTAACGTACGGAAGTGAAGCTTGGACATTGTTGGAAGGACACAAGTCAAGAGTGAGAGCAGTGGAAATGAGTTATTTAAGAGGAGCCTGTGGAATCACGTGGAGAGACAGGCTGACGAATGAGGATATAAAGGAGCGTTGTGGTGTGGATGTGGCTGTGATAGGAAGCGTTATGAGGAACACACTGAGGTGGTTTGGCCATGTGGAGAGGATGGAGGGTGAAAGACTGACGAAGAGAGTGTATGTGAGTGAGGTGGAGGGGGAAGAGGGAGGGGGAGGCCGAGGATGAGATGGAGGGATGGGGTGGAGAGGTATATGAGAGAGGTGTGTGTGAGTTGGGAGCAGGGCAGTGAAATGGCGGGGGACAGGGCGACTTGGAGGCGATTTGTTTGTGGCCACCCCAAACGGGATTGAGGCGTCTGGCAATATATATATATATATATATATATATATATATATATATATATATATATATATATATATATATATATATATATATATATATATATATATATATCTGCAGTAGAAAAGAATAAAGTGATAGTTACTGAGAGCTGACTCCCAGTGCGATGTTACAGTGAATGGACAGAGACTGGAAATGGTGAGAGAGTTCAAATACCTTGGTACAGTGATAGGAAAAAGAGGAAAATGTGCAAAAGGAGTGGATAGTAAAGTGACACAAGGAAGGAAAGTAGCTGGTGCAATGAAGGCCTTGATAAGAAACACAGGCTTGAGTGTTCTAGTTGCACGAGGCTTGCATGAAGGAGTGTTAATGCCAACTTTAACATGTGGATGTGAGACTATGGTGTGGCATGAAAATGAAAAGTCAGGAGTGAGAGCAGAGGAGATGGAACTGCTGAGGAATGTATGTGGAGTATACTGTAGAGAGTGGATAGGATACGAAATAATGTGATTCGTGAAAGATGTGGAGTGAGGAAGTCTGTGGACAGCAGAATCGAAGAAAGTGTACTGAGATGGTATGGTCATGTGGAGAGAATGGATAACAATAGTGGTGAAAAAGGTATATCTGAGCTAATTTTAAGGAAGGAGGAGGCGAGGTAGGCCAAGGAGAAGGTGGAGGAATATGGTGGATGCATGTGTGAGGAAGAGAGGTTGGGAAGTAGGTGAGGCTAGGGGACTGGCAAGAGATGGAGCTGGCTGAATGAATATTGAGGAGAAGCGCATGATCAGGGATTTGGCATCCATTCTTAACGTGACAGAGTTCGGATTGATTCTGTCGGATACGTGTATGTGAAGCTACGGAACGTGGTGAATGTTATTGGCGTATCACGATTCCGGGGGCTTGAAAGGTGAATGAATGGAAACGTGACTTATTGGACTGGGCAAATTTAGGCTGACTGGACATTGCTACTCCTCACTCTGCCCAAAGGTGGGAAAGGAGGTCCAGATGATGATTTTATCTATCTAAAATATATATATATATATATATATATATATATATATATATATATATATATATATATATATATATATATATATATATATGCGGGAGAATTACAGCAAAAATATGGATCTACCAAGCTGCTTTAAAATATAAAATTGCCTGTACAATTTCCATGAGTTAGGACATGTGAGTAGAAACCATTCATCATTATCCTGACTCTCTGTCAAACGTGCAGAGAAGGTGGGGAGGTATACTACAGTAAATAATAAATTAATCGCACACTGCTAATCATAACCGCAACTACGACTGTAATGGAGAACAAAGACTACTACTGCTACTACTTCAACCCTCATAACTTCGGGCGACATAATTTAAGACCACATAAGATCAAAGTCATACAGCCAGCATCAAGGGTAAACAAAATGTATCCTGTTGGCCCCCACAATGTATCCCTGTCTCATCCTGCCTCATCCACCTTACATTACCCATTTTCCGTCAACCACCCTTCCCCACCCTATTTCACTTACTCAGCCTTATCCATCCTGCCTTTCTCTGTCTCCCTCCTCCATCCTCCCAGTGTCTGATTCACACAGCCTTACCCACCCTGCCTCACTACCTTGCCTTACACTGCGTCACCCATCCTGCCTCACAGTGAATGCGTCACTCACCCTGCCTTACCTTTCCTGCCTCAGATTTTCCACCTCATTCGTCCTGTCTTACACATCCTGTCTAAAACTGCCTTACCCACTCTGCCTCACCCTTCCTCACCAGTCCTGTCTCAGCCTGTCTGCCTCAGTGTTTGCTTCGCTTTTCGTTACCCTGCATACCTGATTCATCCAGATTTTTCCTGCTTCGCTCTTGCTCACCAATCTTGTCTCACCTTTTCTGTTTCACCCACCCTTCCTCATCCTGTCTAATCCATCCTGCTTTATCCACCCTGCCTCGCTCTTCTTGCTTCACCCACCCTTCCTTAACCATCCTTCCTCACCCTGCCTCACACACCCACCCTTTTCTTTGCCTCACATATCTGCTCTCACTCATCTACCCTCACCCACTTTTCCTAAACCACCCTGTCTCACTCTTCCTACCTCTCCTATTCTGCCTCACCCCTTTCATTCACATTGCCTCACCGTTTCAGTCTCATCCATCACGCCTCACCCACCCTGTATTACCCATCTTACTTCACCTCACTCATCCTGCCCCACCCGCCCTGCCTTACACCTTCCTTGTTCTCCTTCTCCCATCTTGTCTCACTTATCCAGCCCCACCTTTTTTCTTTCATCTTGACAATAGAGTTACACTTTTTTTTGACCTCGCCTTAGTTTTACATTGCTGCTTCTTTCTCCCTCACCCTGACTTCCCTCCCTCCTTCCTGCCCTCCTCTCTGCCTCCCTCCTTCCTGCCCTCCTCTCTGCCTACTTCCTTCCTGCCCTCCTCTCTGCCTCCCTCTCCCTCACACTGCCTTCCCTCCTCCCTGCCTCCATTTCCCTGAACCTGTCTTCCCTCCTATGTGCCCAATTTATCATCAGCCTCCCTGTTTAACCCTGCTCTCAACTCCCCTGTTTCTCTTTCCCTTACCCTCCCTTGCTCACTTTCCCTTTTCTCATCCACCCTGTCTCGCTCTCCTTCACATCGTCTCTGTCTCCCTCATCCCCCCTTCCCCTGTCTCACTCTCTCTCTCACCCTCCCTCTCTTTCACAGTGCCTTCCCTCTTTCTATCCTACCTCCTTCTTTCTATCCTACCTCCTTCTTTCTCCCTACCTCTGTCTCTCTCATCCCTCCTGTCTCCTTCTCCCTCACCCTTCTTGTTTTACTCACCTTGTCTCGCTCCCTGTTCCTGCCTCTCCCTGCCTCAAGAATAATTATCCAGCCAGCCTCCCATAAGCCCCTTCTTTCTTTCTTACCTTAATTCCATCTCCACTTCCCTTTCTTCCTCCGATCTTAAACTTTCGTCTTTCTCCTATCAACAGTTTAATTCTTACTTTGTCATTCCCGACTGCCTCACTCTACCGATATGAGTACGCACATTCTGCCTTACCTTACAGAGCTGTTCCCCACACTCCCCGCCGTCTCATTCTTCATCTTCCTCACACCAGCAGTCTTTCTACTTCTCTCCCCAGTCTTCTCTTTCCTTACTGCTTCTTCCTACCAACAGGCCTACGCATCTGTACTCTTACTCTACGAAATCCTTTCCACACCCTGTCTCACTTTCTTTTTTCTTTTCTTTTTTTTTCTGAGCCATGCCTCAGAAATTTCTACCTCATCCTACAAAACTCTTTCCATAGTTTCCTACCCACATCTCTCTCTCTCTCTCTCTCTCTCTCTCTCTCTCTCTCTCTCTCTCTCTCTCTCTCTCTCTCTTTATTTTTACTACCTTACTCATAACCTTAATCTCACCTTACCAAGCCCTATCACTCTTTCCTCCCTTTGCCTCAGACTGCCTTATCCAACATATTTAGCTAACCCTATAAAATTATTGCACACTTTCCTCACGCCATCTCTCCCGTTTTGCACCTTACCTTAGTCATATTCCCCCACCCTAACCAGGTCTTTCACACTTTCTTCACCCTGTCTTACTCTATTTTCATCTTGCCTTACTCAAACTTTCTCACCCAACATGAACTTTCACATTCTACTCACACTGCATCCATCCTTTCAGCAGCACCCTACAATCCTACTCCACATCTTCCTAATCCTTTCCAAGCTATATCACATTACCAACCTTACTCACCATTTTTGTCTTTCTCTGTTACACCTTTTCATCCCCTGCTTCGCCATGTCTCGCTCTCCATTATTCTTGCATCCCGCCTTACCCAGGCTTATCCTTTCTCATTATTCCAATCTTCCTCACCCTGCTCCACTCACCTTTTTTCCTTCATCATATCACACCCAACCTAATCCTTTCTGTCTGTCTCACCTTGGCTTAAGCGGTAGATGGCGGTGACTAGCATCCATTTACGTGATGTAATGCTGCCAATTTCTTCCTTCAGCTTTATCATTCTTTTTCTGTGTCAGCTCTCCTCTCTTCCTGTTTCTCCCAGCCTTCTTGTTTTTATTACTTTTCATTCCACTGTAAGTGACTTTACATAGAAATACAAAAATAATCGTTTCCTGTGACCCAGGAAACAATTTACAATGTGAGTGGTACCCATATAACAAAATAAAGGCGTGATGTGGAGCCTGCTCTGTTGACCCTGTTAAATGGGTGGAGACGCAGATGCGGCGTCCAGCTGGAAACCAACCCCCCCTTACTCTTCCTTGTGCCTTGTTGTGGCAAGGCACCGCCCACCATGAGGGAACATCGGTTCACTGCACAGGACAGTCCTACGGCTGCAATTGCTGCATTTGATGGGTCTGCTTGGCCAGACAGACTGGGATTACTCAACAACATCTACAACTACAACAAATACTCACTCATCTTCGTTCTGGTTACTCCTCATTCAACCTATCTTTACCTTACTCGATTTCTTGCCTCACCCTGTCTCACTTTCCCTCACTCTGCCTTCTTCCTTCATCCTTTCTTAGACTTTTTCACTCCCTCACCCAACCTTACTCCGGCTCGCTCTTTTTCCCTGCCTCACTCTAGCTCACTCTTCCTCACTCTTTCTAACTGGTTCACTCTTCCTCATTTCCCCTGCCTCACCCTGGCTCATTCATTTTTTTTTTTTTTTTAATGCAAGGAAGAAGGGACCAAAGGCCAGGAGCCCGCAAACCGTTCCTTCCAAGAAGAAAAACAAAAAACAATACAAAAGAGAGCCAAATTCAAGATCCGTTCGAGATGCCTAGACACACTACATTTGAAAGATCTGGAGGTCATAGGAAGTAGAAAATTCACACAGAGGAAGAAGTTCCAGAGTTGATCTGTTGCCTAAGTGAAGGACTGAGAGTAACGGTTAACTCTTGCGTTAGAGAGTTGGACAGAAAAGGTATGAGAGTTTCTTGCTAGACGGGTGCTTCGCTCCTGTCGTAGAGGTGGAGGGATGCAAGCAGACAGTTCAGAGGAGCAGTGACCATTGAAGCAGTGACAGAAAAGAGATAAAGAGGCAACAGTACGGCAAAGAGACAGAGGTTGAAGGGAGCCAGTAAGAGAGGGAGAGTTGATAAGACGAAAGGCCTTTGATTCCACCCTATTGAGAAGAGCTGTATGTTGGGAGCCTCCCCACACATGAGAGTTGTACTCTAAACAAGGGCGGATAAAACCCGTGTATAAAGTCAACAACTGTGCATAGGTAAAGAAGGTACTGAGTCGGCTTAGCACACTTAATCTCTTGGAAGCAAATTTTACAAGAGATGTAATGGGATCTTTCCAAGATAAGTCCCGAGAAAATGAAAGCCTAGGTATGTTTAAGGATGATGCAGGATTAAGCTGAATATTATTAAACATTTTTGGGTACTCCCATGAAAGATTTTATCGGGTTGATAGGTATAAGAACTGTCATTAATGCATTAAAAACAAGATTAGTTTTACTCCAGTCAAAGCTAAGAGCCAAGTCAGACATTAGGTGTGTCATAGTCTCATACCCTGTTTGTTAAAGTAACTGCTGAGATGGACGTTGTGGGAAACGAATGGAAAGGTGAAGGGTGGAATCATCAGTATGTGAGTGGATAGGATTAGATGTACAGCTTAGAATGTATTGATGAATAACAGGAAGACAGTTGGTGATAGGGCAGAGCCCTGAGGAACACCACTGTTGAGAGATCTAGAAGAACGATGGCCGCCTACAACAGCAGTAGAGAACGACCAGAAAGGAAGCTATAGATGAAGGCACAGATAGTAGGATAGAAACTGTAAGAGGGCAGTTTGAAAATTAAAGATTTATGCAAGATCGAAAGCCTTTGAGATGTCAAATGCAATGGCAATACTTTCGCCAAAGTCCCGAGTTTGAAAGGTAGGTGAGAAGATCGCCAGTGAAGCGTCCCTGACGGAACCCATCCTGACGATCAGAAAGGTTATGATAGGAAAGATGCTTTAAAATTTTTCTGTTAAGAATAGACTCGAAAACTTTTAAGACACAGAATGTTAAAGGAACTGGGCGATAGTTAGAGGGTTGGGAGTGGTCACCCTTCTATGGGACTGGCTGAATGAGAGCAATCTTCCAGCAAGAAGGAAAGGTGCAAGTTGATTGACAAAGGCAAAAGAATTTTCCTAGGCAGGGTGTAAGCACTGAAGCACAGTTCTTGAGTACAACAGGAGGGACTCCATCAGGCCCATATGCCTTGTTGGTATTGAGGCCAGTGATGGCAGAAAATACATCAGCTGAAGAAATTTTAATGTCAGCCATGAGGAAGTCGGAGGGAGGAAGTGATGGAGGGACAGCACCGGAATCGACTAAGGTGGAATTGGAGGAGAAAGTCTGAGCGAAGAGATCTGCTTTATCAGTAGAAGAAATAGCTACAGAGCCATCAGAGTAGAGAATAGGAGGGAAGGATGATGAGGTAAAGTTGTTAGAAAGGTTTTCGGCAAGGTGCCAGAAGGAGCGTGAAGAATTCGAGTTGGAGTCTTGAGAGCATTTAGTACGGATGAAATTATTTTTAGCAGAGCGAAGGACAGTCTTAACACGATTCTGGCCAGAAGCATAAAAAGGATGTGATTCAGGGGTGGGTTTGCTCTGGTACCTTTTATAGGCCCTCTCCTTGTTTTGGACAGCATTAGAACAAGCGTGATTAAACCAAGGCTTTCATGCTTTAGTCACAGGATATGAGAAAGGAATGTATTCTTCCATGCACAAAGCACTCTCAGATTGCTCCCGGCCATGAAAGCAATAATCATTCCATGGAAAATCAAAGAAGTAGGCCTACTCTCTGAGGGCCTCCCAATCAGCAGCTCCAAAGTGCCACAGCCGACGTTTTTTAGGAGGGTCCACAGGCCGGGTAGGGTGATAAGACAGTTTAAGATAACAAGGTTGTGATCGGAGGAGCCCAACGGAGAGGAATGACCAACAGCGTAAGCAGAAGGATTAGTTGTAAGGAAGAGGTCAAGTATGTTGGAGCTCTCTCCAAGACGGTCAGGGATAGGGGTAGGGTACAAGCTGCACTATGTCATTAAGGATCGAAAAGATGTAGGATTCTTCACCAGGTGGATCAATGAAAGGAGAGGAGAGCCGAAGGTGGTGGTGAACACTGAAATCTCCTAGAATGGAGATTTCAGAGAAGGGAGGAATGGATAGGATGTGTTCCATCGTAGAAGTAAGACAGTCGAAGAATTTTTCATAGTCAATAGAATTAGGGGATAAGTAAACAGCAGTGATATACTTTGTCAAAGAATGACAGGAAAGCCGAAGCCAGAGAGTATAGATTTCAGAAGAATTGGGTTCAGGAACACGAGAGCAAGATAAGTCGTTGCGTACATATACTCAACAGCCACCTTTGGCTTTGAAATGAGTATAGAGAAAGTAGGAGGTTACAGAACAGGGTTTGCTATCAGTTGCCTCAGACATCTGAGTCTCAGTTAAGAAGAGAAGGTGAGGTTTAGAGAAGGAGAGGTGGTATTCAACAGAGGGAAAGTTAGAGGAAAGGCCGCGAATGTTGCAGAAATGAAGTGAGTCAGACAGTGGTTCCAGGTAGCTCGTTGAGTCGTCACCGGGAGAGGGGCATACGGTGGGGGCATTTATGGTCCCCCTCCTCCCCTGGGGACTCCGAGGCTTGGTTATTAGACGTCATTTTTCTTTTTTAAATTTGAAAAGGAAGTGTAGTGTGTCATGTGCATGTAGTTTGGTGTTAACAGAGAAATTTGTATCGGAGAGCATGCTGGCCTACTCTCTGTGTTACTGAAACACTGAAAAGTTCAGCAATTACTCTCCTTTCTCGTACTCTCATTTCATCTCTCGTACGCTTAATTGCTTTTCACTTTCCCTTAACCTTTTATCCTGCCTCACTGTTCCTTATTCTTCGTTACTACCTCAATTCACTTTACCCTCTATCCTTCTCCCTTACCCTGCCTCACTCTCTGTTGCTCTTTCTACCTCCCTCGCCCTGCCTAACTCCCCCCTATTCTATCTTCTTTCCTCACCCTACCTAACTCTATCTGGCTTTCCTTACTCGTTATCTTATCTGACCCTGCCTCACCCTGCTACTCATATCACTCTTCCTTGGCATTCTACTTCACCCTGATACATTTTTTCTGGCTTACTTCGCCTTATTCTTCAGTTGCACGTCACCCTATCGCCCAGCTTACTTCACCCTGCCTCTCTTCCACACTCATCCTTATTCGTCCTGCATGGCTAACTCTCTCTCTGTCTATTATCCTCGACTTACCCTGCCTATCTGCACCCTTCCTTTCTTTATCCACCGTATAATCCCTGACCTGCCTTATTCAACCTGACACCCTGCCTTATCATCCTCACTTAACTCTCTTTGTCACCCTCCTTGCAACCATTTCCTACCTTCCCTACGTAACTCTCCATGCCATCCTCCCTGCAGCCATTTTCTAACTTCCCTACCTAACATTCCCTGCCAACCTGCTTAACTCACCCTACCTCAGCCTCCCTGCTACCATTCTTCACCCTCACTAAGCAGGGCCACCCTGCCTAAATCATCTACCCTACCTAACCCTCCATGTCATCCTATCCAAACCCCCCCTACCTTATCCTCCCTGTCTCCCTACGTAACTCTCCTAGCTTTCCTCTTCCTACCTTATCCTCTTTGTCACTCTACTTAACCCTTCCTGCTAACCTAATCAACCATCCCTATGACTTTACCAAGCCCCCCTACCTCCCCCTCTGCGTCACCTTACTTAGGCTTCCTGCCACCCTTCCTTACCCTCTATCACCCTACGTTATCCTCTCTGCCTTCCTACCGTAGCTTTCCTATCACCTTGTCATAGCCTTTCTACCAGACTAAATCTCCCTGCCACTCAGCCTTACCCTTCTTGGTCATCCTGCCTTATCCTCTCTGCCATGCTACCTAACGCTTCCTGCCACAGTGCCTAAACTTTGCTACTTAACTTTCCCTCTCAACCTGAATTACCCTTCCTGCCAACCAAACTAGCTCTCACTGCCATCCTTTCTCGCAAAAATAACTTTCCATCAAGCTCAGTTTCACGACATTATCAACAACTCCGTCACCCCTTCCTTTCCCCCACTTCCTGTCACCTTTCTCCCATATATAACCTCCCTTCCCTCCTCCCTCCGCCACATCTCCTCCAGGCCACAGCCTTCCCTTCCTCGTATACATGTAAGAGGTCTGGTTAAATGACACGTGAACCTTATATCACGTTGTCTTCACAAGGATGCACGTGCACACAAAAATACACACATTCTGCCATGTAATATCACGATCACTAGTTTCCTTACCCCCTGGCAAGAAGCAGTTGTAAGACATGGTTGGTGTGAGGGCAGGCTAATGGATAATGGAGATTCAGTATGTAATTTTTTTTTTTTTTAATGTGCTCGACTCTGGACATAGGCTTCTCAGCCTGCTCCCAAGGCCCAGTAGTCCTCCTACATATCGTACACCTCTACATGTCACCACCTCGGCGCTAAGACCCACCGTCCATATTGAATACATGCTAGGGCTGTCTCATACAGGACCGGTGTATTGGTATTAGCGGGGGTATTTTTACGACATGTCGGCGGGTCTTCTGGTAGATCGGTAAAGTCTGCCGTAATGAAATTCAAATCCTTAAACTGTTCCCTGCCCCAACGGGGATTAGAACCTGGGTCCGGTAGGACCGCAAGCCACCTCTCTACCGATAAAGCCACCGCCTCCCCCAGCCAGCCACTGTGTGAAACCAAAACACCTGAGGATCGAGAAACGAAGCTTCTGAAAGAACTGCCACTTTCACCCAACAGATGGCGCACAGTAATGTTTATGAGAGGGGTAGGGAGACTGGGAGAGGGAGGTGCGACGAAAAGAAGTTTGTATCTGAGTGCAGATTACGTTACTTAATCACCAGATGTTGATATGGGTACAGTGGTGATAGAGATGGATTACAGTAAGAACGATATATAATGTTCGGTAACAATATATGTATGCGTGATGGATGTTGTAGCAGCAACAATGGTCTAGTTACTATCATGATTACTTGCAGTATACTGAAAATACGCGGTTTAAATGCTGAAGCAGGGGCACATGATTCTTATTACTAATATACAGTATTTGTGATATTATTTTCAGTGTCGATAAACGGCCAGCATTCAGACAAACTGTTGTTCCAAACAATATTTTATTTTGACCTTTATAAAATATTAGATTATATTCCACACATTACCAACCCAGTAAATATTTCGCAATAAGCAAATACATCGCACACTATTATATGTATATCGTCAACAAAAGTTGCCTCCCCCACCAGGTACTAACTGTATTGCAGGGATTAGTGGCTTAATTACACCTACAGTTACATCAGGGAGGTTTCCCTCAACCTCGGATCAACATAACAAATGTGGTGTTCATTTGTCTTTGTTTTCCACTTTACCTAACTGACGGGCTACTTTAATGGTTAAAAATTGCACTGCATTTTATTTCTCCCAGTAAACTAGCACCTTCAGTGAGGTAAATTGAAGAAAAGGCATATTATGTAAACTAAAGTTATTGTTAACCCGTACCTTAGTTGAGGGAAATCTGTCAAAGTAACCTTAGCCTTTTCCTGACTCGATTAGAGCGGGTGGAATAGATAGTCCATACATGGCGCAGAGATGCAGACACTTTCAGCTTCCTAGACTCGTAAAATGGGTCTGGTAATCATTAGTTACATAAGTTGTTCACTTCGTCTTTATCACTATGCAAAAGTAAAAACGTGATATCCACAACTTATGTAATAAAACACATACTTTACCAGAAGTATATTGCAGGTCTTAAATTGTACTATGATACACATAACTGGTTATTGCATGTCAGGACCACCCATAAACAGGTGGTTTACTATCCAGGAGTGATGGTCTTCACGTCTCTCGTAACTCTCCTTTGTCTATCTTCTGTAGAAATGCTTTCTTCTGATTTTTTTATGATGGTGTCGGAGAGGTTGGGAGATGCCGTTGCCACGAAAGTATGTTTAGATGCACCTGACATCTGTTTTTGTATTTGTGATCTTATTCGAAATCTAATAATCGACCATCCCTCTGGCAACCTATTATACCGAACAATATTTTATTTGCTGTATTATGTTCCGCGTTCATTCCACACATTACCAACACAAGGTAAATTGGCCTATCTGTTATTACCCGTCCCCGCCCCGGAGAGGATTGGGGACGGGTATTGTTTTCACTTGGTTTGTGTGTTTGTTTGTTTCTCTGTCTGTCTGTTAACATCTTAACGCGAAAACTACTGTTATGATTTTGACTAAAGTTACAGAGATGAAGGGCTATTACCTGATCACCTAATTAAATTTTGAACCAAATTGGGCCAAGGCCCAGGCTGTAGGGCCAAAAAATGTATAAAAACGGGGAGGGGTAAAAATCGTTTTTTCGCCATAACTGATTTCAAATTTGTCATATAGACTTGGAGTAAGCACTTTGTGTTATTACATAATTTGTGGACCTCACGTTTTTATTTTACTTTACATAGCAATACTACTGAGTGAATAACTTTTGTAATTGCATTATCACATTGGTAGTGTCTGCCCCATGTATTATGGACTGGCTATCCCACCAGCACCAAAGCTGGACTTAGATTGGCAGGTTTCCCTCAACCATAGGATGGGCTGGCAGGAACGTCGTTATTCATATTTTCATTGTTTTAATCGATACCCTAGTGAAGGTGCTACTTTACTGAGGGAGTATAACAACAAAAGTATATTTCCAAAATCAAGTAGCCCGTCAGTGAGGTAAAAAAAAAAAAATCATACCACTTGTTACTTTTATTCCGACTCGTGGTTGACGGAAACCTGCCAATGTGACCACATATTTACTTAAGGCACCAGTTCCTGCAGTACACACTCACTACGGGCGAGGGTGGTCTGTGGGTCACATTTGTTCACAGTATTCACATAATAGTGTGAAAGTATTCTTATTACAAGAAGCGGTACTAAGGCACAGCAAACCCGTCCCCGGCAGTCATTTTAGTGCTGACGTATGAACACAACAGGATATCTAATCAAAGATGTCACATATCATACTTGGAGTAAATCGAGTGAAAATTTACGATTTTATGCTCATTTGAGATTATACGCTCGACCCACCTGACACTGATCTTACCGCTAACTGGGGGGTGACCCACCTGAAGTAATGAGGCATGTTATAGGATGTAGATTGGAAAATGCTGCTTTAGGTTTTGCTTTCATGTCGAATTTGGGGTCTTAATCTGTTTATGACGCACGTGACTGGTTATCACCTGTCAGGACCACCGATAAACAGGTGGTGAACTGTCCAGGATCGCTGGTCTCCCCGTCCCTCATTAACCTCCTTCGTTCTTCCTACCTCCTCTGTCTGACTATACATTGTAAAACACGTTTGCAAGTGTATTTGTGCAAGTCGGTTGCTCAAATATTTCGTATTGCAAAGCATATTGCTGTATGGTCCCCTCCTAGGCACCGTGTGAGGCTCGTGCAACCAGTTCCTGGTCTGGACGGTAGTGAACAATACCTCCTGGGAATGACCTACAGTATATATTTTTTTATTATTTTTACTATTTTTAATGTGTCCAACTCTGGGCATAGTCTTCACAGCCTACTCTCAAGGCCCATTAACCTTCCTACATACCATACACCTCCACATGTCACCACTTCGGCGCTAACACCCACCGTCCATACTGAATACATGCTAGGGCTGTCTCATACAGGACTGGTGTATTGGTATTAGCGGGGGTATTCTTACGACATGTCGGCGGGTCTTCTGGTAGATCGCTAAAGCCTGATTTTAGTGAAATTTCAAATCCTTAAACTGTTCCCTGCCCCAGCGGGGATTTGAACCTGGGTCCGGTAGGACTGCAAGCCACCTCTCTACCGACTGAGCCACCTGCATTAGATATCCCACCAACATGTATAAAAAGGTATCATGTCTGTTGCATTTTCTTTCTTTTCTTTTTCTGTGAACTTGGTATTTCACCATTATTATGACAATCGTTTTGTTAGCTCAACATATGGTGATTAAGCTATATAATCTCCACCCCCATACAAACTTTCTGTCGTGGCATCGGCCTCTCCCAACCTCCCCGACCCCATCATAAACAAATACAGAAGCAAACATTTCTACAAGAGACAGACAAAGGAGAGCGATGAGGGACGTGAAGACCATCACTCCCGGATAGTTAACCACCTGTTTATGGGTGGTCCTGACATGCAATAACCAGTTACGTGTATCATAGTACAATTTAAGACCCGCAATATACTTCTAGTAAGGTATTTGTTATATTATATAAGTTGTGGACATCACGTTACTATTTTTGCATAGTGATAATAACGGAATGAACAACTTATGTAACTAATGATTACTAGACCCATTTTACGAGTCTAGGAAGCTGATAGTTTCTGCGCCATGTATGGACTATCTATTCCACCCGCACCAGTCGAGTCAGGAGAAGGCTAAGGTTACTCTGACAGATTTCCCTCAACTAAGGTACGGGTTAACAATAACTTTAGTCTACATAATATGCCTTTTCTTCAATTTACCTCACTGAAGGTGCTAGTTTACTGGGAGAAATAAAATGCAGTGTTACTTTTACTAATTAAAGTTGCCATGTAACGCAGTGGTGGACGATCTGGTTAAAGTCCCTCCATCATTGCGAGATTTGCCAGCAGTATTCCACGCTCCTGGTTTAACGGCCATACCACGTTGAGTACACCGCTTCCCGTCCGATCAGCGAAGTTAAGCAACGTTGGGTCTGGTTAGTACTTGGATGGGTGACCGCCTGGGAACACCAGATGCTGTTGGCATAACGTTCTCCCAACGTGTCAAGTGGGGTTGGTGGAGGATTAGTGCCACTCCCTGTAAAACAATTAACTCTAAGCCTTGGCCACCCCGTTTGGGATACATGGCGTCTGGTAATGAATGAATGAAAAAAGTAGCCCGTCAGTTAGGTAAAGTGGAAAACAAAGACAAATGAACACCACATTTGTTATGTTGATCCGAGGTTGAGGGAAACCTCCCTGATGTAACTGTAGGTGTAATTAAGCCACTAATCCCTGCAATACAGTTAGTACCTGGTGGGGGAGGCAACTTTTGTTGACGATATACATATAATAGTGTGCGATGTATTTGCTTATTGCGAAATATTTACTGGGTTGGTAATGTGTGGAATATAATCTAATATTATATAAAGGTCAAAATAAAATATTGTTTGGAAGAACAGTTTGTCTGAATGCTGGCCGTTTATCGACACTGAAAATAATATCACAAATACTGTATATTAGTAATAAGAATCATGTGCCCCTGCTTCAGCATTTAAACCGCGTATTTTCAGTATACTGCAAGTAATCATGATAGTAACTAGACCATTGTTGCTGCTACAACATCCATCACGCATACATATATTGTTACCGAACATTATATATCGTTCTTACTGTAATCCATCTCTATCACCACTGTACCCATATCAACATCTGGTGATTAAGTAACGTAATCTGCACTCAGATACAAACTTCTTTTCGTCGCACCTCCCTCTCCCAGTCTCCCTACCCCTCTCATAAACATTACTGTGCGCCATCTGTTGGGTGAAAGTGGCAGTTCTTTCAGAAGCTTCGTTTCTCGATCCTCAGGTGTTTTGGTTTCACACAGTGGCTGGTTGGGGGAACGAACTTTTGTCCGGGATAGTATTATTGCGGCAGGAGTTGTTAGCCACCCTCGTCCAGCCAACCAGTGTATGTGGCAGTGTCGCATTCACGAGCACAGAAGTTGCCTTCGAAGCAATTCTGTCGAAAAATATACCTTCAGCTTTGGGCTTGTACTAATGAATATAGCAATAGTAATATTTACTCTGAAGGTTTTACTCTGATAACAGGATTATATCACACTGATTATTTAATAACTTGTTTCTTGTATAGAGCCAAGCAAATGACAAATTTGTATAACTGGTTCCACTCCACCACTTCCTGTAAGTTTCAACCAGCGAACACAGAGTGAATAAGTTCGAAGCATTCATTTGTTGCCAGGAGAGAGAGAGAGAGAAAGAGAGAGAGAGAGAGAGAGAGAGAGAGAGAGAGAGTGGTGGGTGCCTCTGAATTTTAGAGGAATGAGTTGGAGAAATGAGTTGCTCAGCACAGTTAAAGTTTTTTTTTTCTTTCGTTTCGGTTGGCTTTCTATGCCTAAATGACTAAATGAAGGTAAATTATGAAATATATTAACTGGATGACGAAGTAGTAATAGGGTCTGGCAAATGGTTGTTTAGTTCAAGGAGTGCAGAGGTAAGCCTAATTCCAGGCAACGGTCGCGGTTAAAAGTTGGATATTTTAAGTCCCATTTATTTTAAATATCTCCATGTATGTTTGTTTACAGTACGTGTATGCCTCTATGGACCTATTTGCACCCCATGAATATTTTTATCAATGGATATTTTCACCACTCGGAGCACAATCCCCTATGGACCCCTTTTCCTTAATGACTTTTTTTTTTTTTTTTTCAAAAATCTGCTTTTCTATGTCAACCAATTTTCCCATGAACTAATTTTCCCCACTGATGTATTTTCTCCCCCTGGACCAATTTTTCTGTCGACCTTGAATCTCTCCATGGATGCAGGTTTCCTACATGGATGTATATCTATGGACATATTTTTCACAATGAACCTATTTTCCCCATAAACCTATTATCCGACGTGGTTATATCACCGACCGAAACACATTCTCTTAAGCAACAGACGTATTGCACGATGGACGCGTTGTAACTCACTGGATCTATATAGGGCCTACCTACTTCTGCAGGATTTCAGAATAATATCCCCTATGGACCGATTTTCCGCACACTGATCTATTCCCAACTTGGACATATTCACTCAAATGACCTAATCCCAGAGGCCTGTTTTCCCACAATCTATCTATCCACCTACATACCCATTCAGTCCTAGCGGACCCAGGTTCGAATCCCGGCTGGGGCGGGGAACAGTTTAAGGATTTGAATTTCATTAAATCAGGCTTTACTGATCTACCAGAAGACCCGCCGACATGTCGAAAAAATACCCCCGCTAATACCAATACACCAGTTCTGTATGAGACAGCCCTAGCATGTATTCAATATGGACGGTGGGTGTTAGCGCCGAAGTGGTAACATGTAGAGGAGTATGGTATGTAGGAGGACTGCTGGGCCTTGATAGCAGGCTGTGAAGCCTATGCCCAGAGTCGGACACATAAAAAAAAAAAAAAAAAAAAAAAAATACCCGCAACCTTATTCAATATGGTATGCATCAAAATTAGGACGACATAAACCCGTCTCTTGCCTTGTCCTACAGGTAGCCCCACCACCCACCCCACTTAATGCACGAACCCCACTTAACCAGCCCAACAATCTTCCACTCCCTCTCGCCTACCCACTCCACCTAATCCGCCTGTGAAACCACTAGCCTACACTAACCAATCCACCCACTCAGTCACCAACCTACCAACCTGCATACCATGCTCCACAAGTCGGATGACTCGCATTTCAACACACACACACACACACACACACACACACACACACACACACACACACACACACACACACACAGAGGCGGGGTGAATTTCCTTACACGAAAGATGAGTCTCACCGCTTAACTTAGTCTATCGGTAGAGAATAGTATTCTTTACAGGGAGGTTGCCAGGCCGATAAAGGTGTAGATATGGGCTTCATTCTGGCTACATACACATGATTTTATGTGATACGAGTAAATAACGTGTTCGAGCTAAACAGGGAAGTTTTCCTTTGGCTGATGACGGAGGAGTTTATTTATCCCAAGATAACGTCTCGTCGGACAAAATGTTTTTTTTTTTTTTTTTTCTGGGTAACGCCAGCTGACTTTGTCAAATTATTAGCCAGGCCGCGTAACTTCTGTTAAATTCCTTATGTTCGCATTTTTTTTTTTCTCTGGTGGTTGACACCTGGAGATTTTGGGCAAACTCGTGAGCATTTTTCTCATTAACCCGATGTCCCTCTCTGGACAGAGAGGCAAATTACTTTCTTAACCCATTAGTACCCAATGCCCTCAATATAGGACGGAACTGGGCATTTTCAAAATTTAATAAAGAAGGGAACCCCGGGGAAGGGACCTATGAGCTTCTCGACTATGAGCCGACAGGCGGAGGGCTATACGCCTAGCACCCTTCCAGCAAAATCCATCGCACAGGAGCTCTGGAAGCCAATGGGTTAAGCACAGGTTTTTGTTAAATCAACAGCATTTATCTCCTAATTCATTATTCTTCCGATAGCAATCCTAAAAAAAAAAAATAAAAAAAAAGAGAGAGAGAGAGAGAGAGAGAGAGAGAGAGAGAGAGAGAAAGGGACCCTTCATCACAAAGCAAGTTCTAGTGACTGATGGAAGAAATATTCACACTGTGGCCTGTTTTCAATGAAGCACAGGAATCCAGGGTTTCTCATCCCTTGCATTTCCCTGCACCAATCTGCCTCCACCTCATTTCTCCAAAATTCACAAGCGCCCACCATACTCTCTCTCTCTCTCTCTCTCTCTCTCTCTCTCTCTGTCTCTCTCTCTCTCGGTAGCAAATGAGAGCTTCGAACTTGTTCACTCTGTGTTCGCTAATTCAGATCTACAGTACAGGAAGTCGTCGAATGAAATCAAAGATATATATTTAAGTCACTTGCTTGGTATTGTATGAGATAAAAATAGTTACTCAATAATAAATGATATAATTGTGTTATCAGAGTCAAACCTTCAGAGTAAATATTACCATTGTTTTATCCATTAGTACAAGCCCAAAGCTGAAGGGATATTTTTCGACAGAACTGCATCGAAGGCAACCTCTGTGCTCGTGAATACGACGCTACCACATACTGTACACGGGTTGGCTGGACGAGGGTGGCTAACAACTCCTGGCCGCAATAGTACATAGATACTGTATATATCTATATCTATCTATCTATCTATCTCTATCTATACATGTGTGTGTGTGTGTGTGTGTGTGTGTGTGTGATAAGATGCCCATTTCTGCTCACCTGGCCTTTCTCCAGTCTTGTCCTCCGCCTCTCTCTCGCCAGAGGTAAAAAAAAAAGAAAGAAAAAAAAAGCGATCGTGATAGTACACACACTCGTCACACTAATTTACATGTATGAGTATACACCCATAATTGTTATATTAGATACACAGAGTTAAATGCACATGTCTTTATCTACCTGGCTAATTGTTGGTGAAAGGTCTGTACGTCACACACACACACACACACACACACACACACACACACAAAGGCATGTTGATACAAAGAGACTCAGAAAGTTGTCTCAAACTCCATTACAACCATTAAACCATCATCATTATCAAGCACCGCAAGTCCATTGCATGCCAGAGCTCATTCTCCATTCTGACCTAGCTTCTTCCGTCTCAAACCTGCATTATATGTCTCTCTAACTGCTAAATATTCCCTCATTTGTCTATACAAAATCACCTGGTGTTGGCCTGAATGAAATACCTACGTGAGCTATCAAGATTTTTCAACACTCCAAAGGCTATTTTTTCTTTCTTTTTTATTTTAAATAAAATTGTCCGCTGTCAACCCGATTAAAGTACCGTATTGTATGTGGCCTACTTGGCTTCGTAGAATCTCTTCCTTAGTGATTGATTATTCATAATAGGACTTTAAATTACCTTCCGGTGCTATGCATATCGTGTTGGTAGCAACTCAGATTAATTATATACGAGATAATAGTGAGGAGTAATCTGAACGGTAAATCGCTAAAGAATAAGTGCTACTACATCTCCAAGGCCACCTATAATCCAGATCGAATTGTCCCATCATGCAAGTCTGAGTAAAAACTACAAGAATAAAACCTCTCTTCACTGAGCCATTTTCTGGCCGTTCATTACCCACTGTCACCTGCATCACGTCTGGCACAGACAAACGGCTGCATAGAACCTGCCCAATGAAACGGGTTGTTCTTCCGAATGCCGTTCCCAAACAACGCGATCAGCCTATTCATATCAGGATATGCCCGAATCAGGCCTCAGAGTCATTAGTTGTTAAATTTCTTGAATCCAATGACGTACAGTATATTTTTATTCTTTGATATCTCCAAAAGATATTACTCATCCTAAGATGGACTTTCAAGACTGGAGGAGTAAGATATAGCCGTCATTTACTCATTAACTACAAGAATGGTCTCCTAAGGTGAGGAAAATCGTTTGGAGGAAGCAGTACTGAAATATGAAACATGCCTTCAGAGGGACGGGGTTTGATTAATTGATTATTTGCTTATCTCCATGAAAACTGTGACCTGCTCATAAATATTTCTGCTCTTTACTGTGGTGGTTTTCCATCCATTTTGATTTTACTTTACGTCCTCTTTAACATCAAGCTTTTTTTAATCTCTCTTGACATGCTTACCCTAGATAATTTACCTTTCCATACCTCCCGCCCACGCACACATACCTACACAGCTACCAAAGAAACTACGCACACAACTGCACAACTGCCTACGCAGCCATCGTCACACCTACCACTATACATACACTTTCCCTACACAACTATACTATTACCTTCACAACTACACATCTCTACACACGTACAAAACAGTCTATACATTATGTTACACACATAAGCATCCCGTTCACTATCAAACCGCCTACAGATCCACTTACCAAAACATTCCATACATACACCTATACAAGCACCAACACATTTTTTACACATATTACAACTCAACAGACCTCTACAATCACCTACACACATACACACCCTGTACACACCTACATAGCAGCGTCTCGTGCACATTAGCTATTAAGGCGACACCAGATTGAAAGATACGAGGCAAGTCACGCAGATGCAGGAGACCAACGCAATAGTGCTGCGTCACCCATCCCCACACCTAGTTACCCCTTTTGCCCTAGCTTCACACACACACACACACACACACACACACACACACACACACACACACACACACACACACACACACACACACACACACACACACACACACACACACACACACACACACACACACACACACACACACACACACACACACACACACACACACACACACACACACACACACACACACACACACACACACACACACACACACACACACACACACACACACACACACACACACACACACACACACACACACACACACACACACACACACACACACACACACACACACACACACACACACACACACACACACACACACACACACACACACACACACACACACACACACACACACACACACACACACACACACACACACACACACACACACACACACACACACACACACACACACACACACACACACACACACACACACACACACACACACACACACACACACACACACACACACACACACACACACACACACACACACACACACACACACACACACACACACACACACACACACACACACACACACACACACACACACACACACACACACACACACACACACACACACACACACACACACACACACACACACACACACACACACACACACACACACACACACACACACACACACACACACACACACACACACACACACACACACACACACACACACACACACACACACACACACACACACACACACACACTCTGCCTGATTACTAGCCTATTACTATTATTTTTCTCATTATCATGAAGCGTTTACTCGGGCCTGACAAAGATCCACAACACCATTCGACTCAGTTTATGGCCAAGGGTTGTCAGCCTGCAGTGTTGATTTGGCCAGTAATCAAGACGGATCATTCCTTTTATATAACTACGGATCATCAAATTTAACATTACCATGCCTTAGTATTAGTTTCGGGAGTGACCCAGTTCCCTAAAGTAAAAACAGACCGATTATACTAATTTTACAACTACGTTGCTTAATTGCTCGTATGGCGGCTTAGGTGGTTGGTTCAGTGGCGTGGGCGCATACCAGTGCTTCTCGTTATAAAAAGAGAAAGAAGAAGAGGAGGAGAAAAAGAACATGGAGGAAGAAGAAGAAAAAAGAGGAAAGGAGAGGAAAAGAGGAGGAGGAAGAGGAGGAGGAGGATAGTAACAAAGCTGACTGGTAGACATTGACCTAAACACTGACCTTGGATTTTGTCAACGTACGTGTGGGCAAATGCATACTTATGTACAGTCACTCATAAAAGAAAAGACCCCCCCGTGCGTTAGAGGCAATATAACTCGGGGTATTCAGTGTTGGTAACAGTGTATTTGACGTCAGCCATATGGGGGCATGAGGAGGGGTGTTTGAGAGGAGGGCGGAGTTAATCTGCACGAAACACTGCTTCAATCCACAATTCGAGTCAAACATACATTATATCTGACTTGTTATGTTGTGCTTCACACAAAATTAACTTTATGCTACAAGAACAAAGAACTTTCAGGTGATAACACAATCCCATACCCGAAACATTTATGCATTAATGCCGCACATGATGCAAATGAAACCCCCGGCCTCAAGGGTTAAATGAATGGGCTCGACACACTTAGAATGAACTTTGAATGAACTTCCCCCAAACGCAGCTTCACACCCCCACACCTGACGTCATTTACAGTGTTACCAGGACCGATATCATATTGGTTGAAAGGTGTCTTGGCCGGGGGGGTCGTTTCTTTTATTAGTGACTGTACATCTTCACACACACACACACACACACACACACACACACACACAGACACACAGACACACACACAGACACACACACAGACACACACACACAGACACACACACACAGACACACACACACAGACACACACACACACACACACACACACACACACACACACACACACACACACACACACACACACACACACACACGAAATAATAGAAATATAGATTAGTTTGCACACAGTCATTAAAAATCGCACGATACAGCATGCATGCACAACTTAAACTACTAAAGCATAATCTCTCCCCTCTGTAAAATAATTTGCATACCTATAATCTACTACTAACAATTCTATTAGCCTTTAAGCTTTTGTCTTTAACTTCATCATATATTTAGCAAGTCAGAATTGTCGTGATTCATAAACACTCCAAGATCTTGTAACTGACTTTAACTTTGTACAGGACTATTAGACGCTCGGTAAAGTCAGCTTCAACACTTCTGCAAGAAATCTGTTACATATGTGAGGTGATGTTACAATGATGGGAAATACGGTGGAATGGTGCTGCTGCTGCTGATGATGATCCTTATGAAGAGGAGGCATTGATAATGATGATGATGATGATCATGCTGATGATGATGAGGAGCACGTAAGGGAACTGAATTAAGTATTCTGACTGATTTCACAGTTTATCACTGCGCTTCCTCCTCCATTCCTTACCAGTGACTACCCTTCGATACTCGCCTCCCATCGACAAGGAAGTGTAATCAAGATCTAATGACATTTATACAAGTATGTAGATATACTGCAACTGTAAGCCGGAAGTCATACACAGAGGGGAAAACACTTTGAGGAGGACAACTTCACAGTTAATCAAAAACAGTTTCCAAGTTCGCAACAGTACATACCACATATGAAGGATGAAAAATATGCTTAACTCTTGCATTACAGTGTTTAGTAGAAAACTACCAGTGTATGTAATTAGAAGCGTGTTTCATGCCCGACGTAATAAGCTAGCCTTCACCTGCATTCTAGTTAAACTCTCACTTGTTTCACCCCCGCTCCTCTTCAGTTTTTAAGCCAGTGAACACTACCAGTCATCACTAACCACATATCCCCCACCACAACCTCATCCCCCTTTAATAATTCACTGCCACCACTTTATCGACACATACAGCTCTTCTCCCCACATACAGCTCTTCTCAATAGGGTGGAGTCAAAGGCTTTTCGTCTCATTAACTCTCCTCCTCTTATTGACTCCCTTCAACCTCCGTCTCTTCGCGCCACTGTTGCATCTTTATCTCTTTTCTATCGCTACTTTAATGGTCACTACTCCTCTGAACTGTCTGCACCCATTCCTCCACCTCTACGACGGGCGCGTACCACCCGTCTGGCAGCAAACTCTCATCCCTTTTTTGTCCAGCTCTCTAATGCAAGAGTTAACCATTACTCCCAGTCCTTCATTTATGCAACAGGTCAACTCTGGAACTGTCTCCCTCTGTCTGTATTTCCTGCTTCCTATGATCTCCAGTCTTTCAAACGCAGTGTGTCCAGGCATCTCGAAATGATCGGATCTTGAATTTGCTTTCTCTTGTATTTTGTTTTTTCTCTTGGAGGGAACTGTTATTGCGGGCTCATGGCCTTTGGTTCCTTCTTCCTCGCATTAAAAAAAAAAAAAAAACTATTTACCAGTCTCTTACCATCACCTTCCACCTCCTCCTCATCAACCGCTCTCGTCACTGTCACATCCTACCCACACCAATCATTCATTTACCTACTCCAGCCACAACCCGAATTCCACATTCTCCAACGCATTACCATCCTGTTCTGTACAAGTCTCTCATGGGTTTCCACACTACAGTAAGCTTCCACCCCACCAACATCTCCTCTGCTCGACCCTACACTCCTCACACCAGTCCCTCATCTGTACCCACCACAACCATCTACCCAACCAGTTTGCATCACTCTCTCATCCTATACCCCACCATTCTCTCTTTCCTCCCTACTCACCAAACTCCCATCGCTCCACCTTACCAAATCGCACTTCTCCTCATTACCCCCTCCATCACCATCAGTATATCCCATCACTTCATCACCCTTCCTTTCTACCCCAGTAGCCCGTCACCCCGACCCCACCACCAAGCCCCTATCAACCCTATCCCCTCCCATCTCTCTGCCTCCCTCCCTGCTAATCCTTCTCCCCATGCCATCCTCATAAAAAATATCCCTTACTCCTCCCCACAACCACTCCTTCCCGATTATCCCATCCAGGCACCGTCACCTTTATGATTGGGTCGGGCAAGTTTATTCAGCAATTAGACAGTGTTAATGACCCGAGTGACGCTAATACCACCAGGTGTAACTCAGGTCGTAATGCCCGCCCTAACTTGGCCCCGAGTGATGAGAGGAAGGGAGGACGGGATGAGATTTTGTGTTGTGGGGATACGTAATGAGAGAGAGAGAGAGAGAGAGAGAGAGAGAGAGAGAGAGAGAGAGAGAGAAACCATGTAGCCACGTGTGTACTTCCATCAAGTACATTATTTGCGGACGAGAAACCGACATAGTGGGCGCTGGGTAAACAATTTAGCCCCAATAATCATTAATCTGTCTAAAGAATAGACCAACAAAGCTTAACATCGCATCCCTTTAATCTTGCACGAGCGACAGTTCGCTTTCTCACTACACTGAAGTGTCTCCGGGGATATTCTTCCTGCATCCAATCCACTATTTTCATCTTAGGAAATGGAGGCTGCTTGTAGCCCTTGTCAGAGTATGGTCGTGTTACGAGAAATTAAAAAAAAAAAAAAAAAAAAAAAAAAGGATCTTAGTGCTGAAGGAATTTTAACTTTCCATACCGGTTATGTAGTTCTTAATTTATTCTTGCTAGTTCCGTGGTTTTTGTTCGGCTTAGAGAGACTTTTCTAACTGGAGGATTACAGATACAGATTTCTTACAACCCTTCAGTACGAGAAGCCTTTCCTAGAATGTACAGCTCCGGTCAGATTTTGTTGATACAGTCAGCACTGCCAACGCCAAAGCGCCTGGGGTTCAGAGTTCGAGAATTTCGACTCGCGTGTCTGATACACACACACACACACACACACACATATACACACACACACACATACACACACACACACACACACACACACATACACACACACACACACACACAGATAGAGAGAGAGAGAGTATACACCTAAGGCATGGTAACGGACATTGAAGGAGCGTCTCCCTATCTCATTACAGTCACGATCAATATTTCTTTGAAATATGTAACCTATATACTTCCATATATGTAAAAGACTAGTGATTTTATTATTAGGACTGCTTTATTCCCATGTCACATGAATTAATGTGGTTACGCAGCATAGTACTATATTTACTCAGAATATATCCTATGCATGTACAGTATAATCATAGCTCGGAAACGCTGACGGGTAACTATTTACCACATGCCTTGCCCAGTGCAATTGATGTTTTAATTTCAACTACACTTGTGTAGTTAAATAGATGATGAAAGTGTAGCACACCTGTGTCTCGTGAGTAAGCTATGAAACACACGGATGGTCGGGTCTCCTTACATTTTTGTCTAAGCTGCGGGTTAATCACATAAATGACGGATGCGACCAGAACGTGGATAAGCGTCTTATTTTAAATTATGATTAGTAGTGTGAAATCAATATATTGTTTTCTCTCTTAATAATATTATAATCGTAATAATAAACACTAAAGGGGATGAAAGACTCAATTGCTCTGATATTTATTATTACCATACGTAATATCCAGTCCACCCACCATTTTTCTCAATCATTTTTTATAGCCTCCGCGTCACTGATGCCACATGCGTTTGCATCACTTCTCGCCTGTGCCTGTGATACTCCCACTGCCATTGAACGTGGGCCATCAGCGTGTTGGTATTTCTCTAAATTTCCATTTCCCTGCTGTTGATAATCTGGGCCCACACGTGCTCAGTGACATTCATGTCAGTTTCTTTGCTGGACCAGTCAAGAAGCTCAAGGTTGTCCTGCCTCTGACACTACCTCTGTACAGCGTGAGTAGTGTGATTCGGGCATTTATCTTGAGTGAAGGGAGCGGGCCAGGAGGAAAAGGGTAATCTCTTTCTCAGAGGGAAGGCAGGAAACACTCCTCTAAAATTTCTGTGTCAGCTGTGAATCGACCTTTTATTTGAAACACGTCACACATGCCGTGTTGACACACCCAGTCCCAGACATTGCACGTGACGTGACCAGAGCGGGCCTCCTCCGGAATGTTGGGTTGGCATAGCCGCAGGAAAAAATAAGCATGATATTATTGTCCTCTCGTATCAGTCATTAGTAATATACAGTACTTTCTAAGTGGCATTATGGGTGCGCATTTAAATAAATATACAGTATTAATATTTTACCTTTATATGGATCGGTGCAAAAGGGTCAACTAAATTATTACCAAAGAGCAATGATGCACATAGTTTTCATTATTGGGGTAACACAATATATATATAGCGAGGGTAAGTAAAGGTTTCTGTTGTGGTCAAATGCCACACTATTCTACTCTGAAAGAATATTCGTCGGATATATATATATATATATATATATATTTGTGTTAGGTGCGGGCTCTCACCATCCACTCACTTGATGTAGTGCTGCTGTCGGGTGTCTGCCCTTTCTTCTCTTCCATCCTTCTTTCCTTTCATCCTCTTCTGTCTTCCTTTCCTTCATTCTTTCCGTGTCCTTCTGCCTACGGGTAACTTTACACTCCCTCTTCTGTCTTTGTTTCCTTCATTCTTTCCTCTTCCTTCTGCCTGTGGGTGACTACACTAAGTGACAAGCCAAATGGTTTCCTGTACACCAGGAAAACATTTAGTACGCTGGGTGGTAACCATATAACCAAATTTTGGCGCCTGGTGGTTTAGTGGGTAATTATTGCGCTCCAGTCGGATTGAGCCGGTGAAGGTTTATATCCAAGGGATGGTTGGGGTTCATTGCTCATGTAATGCCACTCAGGGATGAGTGAGGCTGGCCACTCTCATCTTAAATGTCATGACCAACTGCCTAGCCTCGGGCTTCTATGCTCCTCATGGGGCAATGTAGGACTGGATGATGGATAGATGGATAAATCATCTCTCATCCCATCTTATCAGCCATTAGAGTGTCCACTGCAGGACCGGCCTATCCCGACCGAAGCGGGGAATACAGCCAATGTATCTCTACCAAGTGGCTTATGGTGTCTGGTAGAGATTGTATGTAGGGTGGGAAGGGCATGTAAGTGTAACTATAGTGATGGAGTGGCTTTGGATGTATGTGTAGTCTGTGAACCAAGTGTAATCGGCCCGCGCAAGCAGACTGGGTGCAAGTATAATTTATAGTATGCGACAATGGTTCAACCACAGCATCCCTTATGTCTGCCAAGCAGTACGTGGCCAGAAGAACGCTCGAAAAGTTCATCACCCTGGCAGGGGGCGAACCTTCGTTCTTCAGTGTACGAAAACGCATACTTTACCACCGTACCATAGAGGCTCCAAATATATATATATATATATATATATATATATATATATATATATATATATATATATATATATATATACATCTATCTATCTATCTATCTATGTATCTATATAGATATATCTCTTTATCTATCTATCTATATATATATAATGTATATATATATATATATATATATATATATATATATATATATATATATATATATATATATATATATATATATATATATATATATATATATATATATATATATATATATATATATATATATATATATATATCCTTTCATCATCTGATCCTGTGTTGCCCCATAAGGAACGTAGGAGCCCGGGGCTAGGCAAGTTGGTCCTGACATTTAAGATGAGAGTGACCAGCCTCACTCATCCCTGAGTGGCATTACGTGAGCAATAAACCCCAACCATCCCTTGGATAAAAGCCTACACCGGCTCAATGCGATTGGTGCGCCGTAATTACCCACTAAACCACCAGGCGCCAAAATCTGGTTACATGGTTACCATCCAGCGTAGTAAATGGTTTCCTGGTGTACAGGAAACCATTTCACTTGTCACTCAGCGTAGAGTCACCCACAGGCAGAAGGAAGAAGAAAGAATGAAGGAAAGAAAGAAAAGGGAGTGTACAGTCACCCGTAGGCAGAAGGACGAGGAAAGAACTAAGGAAAGAAAGAGAGAAGAGGATGGAAGGAAAGAAGGATGGAGGAGAGGAAAGGGCAGACACCCGAGAGCAGCGTATATAATTAAAGTCGTGCAAGGGAGAGAAGAAGACGGCGCAATGTTGTAAGGGGGGTGTCGCGACGTTGGTGACCCAGACCCTGTGAGTATGAAACTGCCAATTTTGTTTTATTTTTCCATGTGCTTTGGAACAGACACAAAGTTGGGTCACAGTAAAAGGTTTTTAGAATCCAAATGTGATGTGCATGTGATCCCTTAATCGCCTCATTCCGCCAAGGCGAGGTCACAATAAACCAAAAAACTAAACAACCATGCAAACTCCGGTCACATTTGCATCACATCCACACTCTCAACACCGTAATACGTTTTACAGTATTTAAGTCTGTGGTTATTAAAATACAATAAAGCCGTATATATTACAAGACTGTCGACAGTTCATATCTTACAGTGTATTATCCCTCCTTCCACAATAGACTCTGCCATGGGAACTAGAGGAGAAATGCCGCTCATCTGTAAAGATGGCTCTGCTCCATAAGTCATCATCCTGCTCAACATGGAGCTGTGCAAAAGCCAGTCTTCCTGCACGGTGCTGGTTCGTCAGACGTTAGTTCTGAGCTGGGGTGCGATGGTGTATTCCAGCGCGATGTAACCTTCTCCTTACAGTTCTGGCTGACACTTCTAACTGCAAGTCATGCCTTATTGCTGCTGCGTTGGTATGGGGATTAGTTTCCACTGCAGCAATAATGTTCCCCTCCTCTACTGGTGTCCTCCTCCTTAGGCTCTTGTTCTCTCTAAGAAAAGGAGTTTGCTGTAAAATGTAAACCCAACGAGGTTGTGATGCATTTATTGAGGTGTTCTCAAACGTTACTATTATAGTTTGCTTGGGTCTTTCCTAAGGACTGTGTAAGGTTTTAGTGCATCCGTCCAACTCCGTGAAACCTGAACGATCTGCATATGCAGTATCGTTTCACGGGAACGTCACTCTCTCACCTTGTCAGAGCCACTCAGCGGAGAGATGTTGCCATATGCAGGTCGCTTGGTTGTATCGATCTCGACGAATGGACTACGTTACTACTTCACATGCTAACACTGTCACCTCCATAGAATCCACGAAAATTTGACAACACAATGTTAACCAGTTGGGACTATTTCCTTACTGACATTACCGACAGAGGAACGTGTGAACAGGACTGTTTATATTACTCTATACACCCATATCTTTTCTCCTCATCCTTTATCTCTTTTATCAATGCTCACCCCTATTTCGCTAACACTGGTGGAAGAGGAATCACGTAACACATAGATATGACGCATAATACGAATCTTTTTGTAATGTTAATGGATCCTAAATGTAATGGATAGTTTAATCACCAGCTATGCTTAATGAGTGAAACAATGATATGGATTTGTAGTTAAAGGGTATGTGGAAAAACTAATCACCTCCTTTGCATGTCCTATAACATGGTCATTTGAGAACGGGAGGGTGGGAGAGATGATAAGGTTATCGGAAAACTAAAGAGGAAGCCAGAGCTACAATGCGTTTTGCTCACGTATTTGCTACAGCCTGGTTCCGATGCCCTAAAAAAACATAGATAACATGTAAATATGAACTACTACTGTACTATAATGTTACTGTAAGTCATACGTTGCCGTGAACAACACTTAACCATCATAGCACGCTTAACAGCTTAACACAGACCCTCCTTTACTCCAACCCCATCACTGACAGGACTAAACCTCTGATACCCTACACTACCCCACCACCAACCAGTAATGCAGGTCACAACACAATTGTTGATGGTTGTAGGTGTAATCGCAGACAATATGTATTTTCGTAGAATATGATTATCTATATAGTGAAAATTTCAATATAATAACTGTAACCTCATAGGTAAAATATTTATAATTGTTCACATACACTATATCTTATGTATAATCGTACTATAACAAATCTAAGTATGCACATAGAACTTAAAGACCTTACGCAGGTAGTTTATGTTTCCATTGGTGTTCCACCTCGTAATCCACTTGGCGACGGTCCTTTGTGCCAGGCAAAGTCGCTGAGCGATGGCACATATAGACAGCACAATATCGCGCGAGCGATGATGAAGCCTCTCAACTCCATGTTTTGCTCCTTCCTGGATCCGTATGATACAAAGAAATCTCTGATGATTTCCTTCCTCCTTCCCTCCCTCTCTATCAGTGTCAGACACGCGAGTCGAAATTCTTGAACTGATGCAAACGTTTGTGGCATCATTGACGAGAAAGCTACAGAAAATGATTGAGAAAAATGGTGGGTGGACTGGATATTACTTATGGTAATAATAAATATCAGAGCAATTGAGTCCTTCATCCCCTTTAGTGTTTATTATTACGATTATAATATTATTAAGAGAGAAAACAATATATTGATTTCACACTACTAATCATAATTTAAAATAAGACGCTTATCCACGTTCTGGTCGCATCCGTCATTTATGTGATTAACCCGCAGCTTAGACAAAAATGTAAGGAGACCCGACCATCCGTGTGTTTCATAGCTTACTCACGAGACACAGGTGTGCTACACTTTCATCATCTATTTAACTACACAAGTGTAGTTGAAATTAAAATATCAATTGCACTGGGCAAGGCATGTGGTAAATAGTTACCCGTCAGCGTTTCCGAGCTATGATTATACTGTACATGCATAGGATATATTCTGAGTAAATATAGTACTATGCTGCGTAACCACATTAATTCATGTGACATGGGAATAAAGCAGTCCTAATAATAAAATCACTAGTCTTTTACATATATGGAAGTATATAGGTTACATATTTCAAAGAAATATTGATCGTGACTGTAATGAGATAGGGAGACGCTCCTTCAATGTCCGTTACCATGCCTTAGGTGTATACTCTCTCTCTCTCTATCTGTGTGTGTGTGTGTGTGTGTGTGTGTGTGTGTGTGTGTGTGTGTGTGTGTGTGTGTGTGTGTGTGTGTGTGTGTCAGACGCGCGAGTCGAAATTCTCGAACTCTGAACCCAAGACGCTTTGGCGTTGGCAGTGCTGACTGTATCACCAAAATCTGACCGGAGCTGTACATCCATCCATCCATCATCCAATCTTATGTCGCCCTATAAGAAGCGTAGGAACCTGGGGCTAGGCAAGTTCGTCCTTACATTTAAGATGCGAATAACCAGCCTCACTCATCCCTGAGTGGCATTACGTGAGCAATAAACTCCAACCACTTCTTGGATATAAGCCTACACAGGCTCAATCCGATTGGAGCACCTTATTTATCCACTAAACAACCAGGCGCCATAATTTGGTTATATGGTTACCACCCAGCGTAGTAAATGGTTTCTTGGTATACAGGAAACCATTTGGCTTGTCACTCAGTGTAGAGTTACCCATAGGCATAAGGAAGAGGAAAGAATGAAGGAAAGAAAAACAGAAGAGGGAGTGTAAAGTCACCCTAGAATGTACAAAATCGTCTAAATATAATAAAAATTAATAATTACATATATGAATGCAAAGGATAAATCTGCATGAAACTACATAGGCATGGTCTAACTAAAATATGAAAAAGTAAAATAGTTAATATCTACTATAATGAGGTCTTGAGGTTTATTCATGTGACCTACAGACAACTACTGGTATGTTCATCCATGGTTAGACTATCATCTAGTTTGAACCCATTCACTTCAGTGAAGCATATTTTAATCTGGTGCTCGCTATGTTCAGGAGATTTTATTCCATAGCGGAGTCTTTTCGAGCTTAAGAAGTAATATATATATCCCTCCTGAACCCTCGGATGGTTGATACAACTCTAGTAATCTTTTCCAGTCAACCCCTGACGATTATAACTCAGTTGATAAGTACTGTCAGCCTAAGGGTTAAGTTCACTCCGATGATGTATTCCTTCATATCTTTCCAGTTATTTTCATATATATATATATATATATATATATATATATATATATATATATATATATATATATATATATATATATATACAAAAATCATTAAAGACCAAGGCATAGCCATGGTTCACTATTTTTCTGTTGATCTTTTCGAGTTTTTTTACACATTGTAAGAAAACTCGAAAAGGTCAACAGAAAAATAGTGAACAATGGCTATGCCTTGGTCTTTAATGATTTTTGTATAAAAGAAAACATTCTGCCTAAATATACTAATATATATATATATATATATATATATATATATATATATATATATATATATATATATATATATATATATATATACATACCGTCAAGCAGCGTATGTGTGTCTCTCTGTGCACTTAATTGTTTCTTTCACAGGCAGGGTAATAGACATGGACCTAGTTCTATTTGCATTAGGTCGGAGCAAGCCCAGTCAGTGTCAGAAAAATACCAAACGAAAATTTTGGCTGTCGCGAAAATAATAGTCCTAGTAGAAAATCGCGCACCGCAAAAACATGCGAAAAGAACTTTTTCGACTTTTTGGTCAGACTTGGTCTTTACGGCATGGAAACAAAGATAATTGGTATTTGCAAACATTCTGTGATGGAAAGGCTATTAGTTAGTCTCGCAAATTGTTGCAGGGATGCAGTAGTATATATATATATATATATATATATATATATATATATATATATATATATATATATATATATATAAGGGATAATTGTCTATGTATAACGCTTTATCCAGGAAGTCCTTATAGACATGTTGACCGATTTTGATGAAACTCCAAGAACATTCTTTAGTGCCCCGGATTTTTTTTTTTTTTTTTTTTTTTTTTTTTTCGGAATTATAAAAACGTATTGTATTTGTCAAAATATTATAGGTACTCCATTTTTTTTTTTTTTTTTTTTTTTAATGGAGCCAATGAAGCTAAGTCCATTTTTTTTTAAATTTTACATCCTACTTTATTCATACATATAGTTTTTTTTATATAGTTTTTTTAAGTTCCGAAAGGTTAAAAAGAACACCAAAAAAAGGATGACAGACCAGTCCCTGTAGGCAGCCTTACACGATACACACACACACACACACACACACGTTTATATATATATATATATATATATATATATATATATATATATATATATATATATATATATATATATATATATATATATATATAATCATCATCAGCCATTGGAAGTCCACTGCTGAAAAATGCCTCCCCCAGTTTTCTCCACGTATTCCTTGGCAGCCAATCATTACCACGTTTTGCCTGCAAACATCTCTGTCTCATCCCTGCGCCTTCCTTGTGGCATGTTTTTGCTACGCTTACAATATCTTGGAGTCTAGTCAGTCAGTCTTTTGCTCTATCGCTTATCCGTTATTCTCGCTACATGACCTGCCCACCTCGAATTCTTTTCTTTTATATCTTCTAAAATGTATTTGACTTTAGTCTGCTCTCTCACCCAAGTTGATCTATTTCTGTCTCTTAATGATATTCCCAACACTGACCTTTCAATTGCTCACTGAGAAAGTCCAATTCGGTTTTCTATCGATTTTGTCAGTTTCCAGTTCTCACAACCGTACGTAATTGCTGGGAATTGTATATATGTTTATCGAAAGCTTCCATCCAATTGTAAAGTGTCTTTTCATTTCGCTATCATGGTCTTCCACTAGTTTTAGAATTTGCCCCAAGTAATTGTACTCCTTGAATCTTCGTGAATTTCTTCGCTTATTCTGATGAAGCTCTTCGGTCTGTTTGGATTAATATTAGTTTTACTCCAGTTCATCCTTAGCCCTACTTTGAAACTTTCACTATTTAGGTCATTTAACTTTTCTATAGAGAGTGAGAGCAGTGTGAGTATAAGTGGTTGGGGAATGGCTGGGAGAAGAAGAGATGAGAGGAGGGAGGGAGAGATCAGTAGGGCGGAAGTAGTGGAAGCGATGAAGAAGATTAAGCTGGGAAAGGCCCCAGGAATTGATGGAGTGTGCGGTGAAATGCTTAGGTATGGGGGTGAGATTGTTGTGGAGTGGATATGGAAGTTGTGTAGATTGGCTTGGGAAGAGGGAAGGGTTCCAAAGGACTGGAAATCAGGTATAATTGTTCTTCTGTACAAAGGAAAAGGGGAGAGAGAAGTATGTGGTAACCATAGGGGTATTTGCCTTCTTAATGTGACTGGTAAAATATATGGTAGAATACTCATTGATAGGGTTAGGCATATAACAGAGGAGCTAGTTGGAGAAGAACAAGGGGGATTTAGGAAGGGAAAAGGGTGTGTAGATCAGATATTTGTTCTAAGATGTTTAGTGGAGAAGTATCTAGAGAAGGGAAGGAAAGTGTATGCTACCTTCATGGACTTGGAGAAAGCTTATGACAGAATAGATAGGCAAGGTATGTGGAAGGTATTAAGAATATATGGAGTGGAGGGGAAATTGTTGAGTGCTGTGAAGAGTATGTACGAGGGAGCTAGGGCTACGGTGCGAGTGGATGGTGAGCTGAGTGAGTTCTTTGATCTCAATGTGGGACTGAAACAGGGGTGTGTGATGTCTCCATGGCTGTTTAATATATATATGGATGGGGTTGTAAAGGAGGTGCAAGGTAGGGCAGTGGATGTGGGGCTGGCCCTAATGAATGAGGGTGAGATTTGGAAGCTTCCTGTGTTGCTGTTTGCCGATGATACAGTATTGTTGACTGAAGATGAATGGGAGTTGCAAGGTTTGGTGAATGAATTTGGGACAGTGTGTAGGAGGAGGAAGTTGAAAGTTAATGTAAACAAAAGTAAAGTAATGGTGTTTGAGAGGAATGAAGTCACAGAGTGTGCAGTGAGGTTGGATGGTGAGGATATGGAGAATGTGAGTGCATTCAAGTACTTGGGCAGTGTGATGAGTAAGGATGGAACTTTGGGGGATGAAGTACGTGAAAGGGTACAGCAGGGAAGGAAGGTTGTTGGTACACTGAAAGCAGTGATAAGAAATAGGGAGGTGAGTATGGAAGTTAAGAAGTCACTGCATGATGGTATTGTGATCCCTACCGTGACGTATGGAAGCGAGGCGTGGACCTTGCAAGAGGGGAACAAGTCAAGAGTGAGAGCAGTGGAAATGAGTTACGTGAGAGGAGCATGTGGAGTGACGTGGAGGGACAGGTTGACGAATGAAGAAGTGAAGGAACGTTGTGGGGTAGATGTGGATGTGGTTGAGAAGATTAGGAGAAATACACTGAGGTGGTTTGGACATGTGGAGAGAATGGAGAATGAAAGACTGACTAAGAGGGTGTATGTAGGTGAGGTGGAGGGAGGGAGAGGGAGGGGTAGACCGAGGATGAGGTGGAGGGATGGAGTTGAGAGGTATATGAGGGAGGGGGGGGTCAGTTGGGGGGAGGGTAGTCAAATGGTGGGTGACAGAGTGACTTGGAGGCGTTTTGTCTGCGGCCACCCTTTGCGGGATTAGGGCGTCGGGCTATAGATAGATAGATAGAACTATTCTTGCAATGTCTGTGCTGTTTCTGAGATTAGGACCTTGTTATCGTCAAATCTTAAATGATTTAGGCTTTCTCCATCTATGTTTACACCTTTGTTCTGACAGTCGAGCTTTCTGAAATTACTTTCTAGACATGCTATAAATAATTTTGGTGAAACTATATCTCCCAGATGGAAGCCCTTCTCAGTCTTTTTTTTTCTTTTTTTTTATGCAATTTAACTGTAGCCGTTCCTTCTATATATATGTTTTCGAGCAGTTGTGCAATGTTTTTATTTTCTCTTTGTTCCCGCAATACATTTATAATTGCTCTGTGCTCCACTGAGTCGAAAGCCTTTTCGTAATCAACAAAACCTAAACACAGAGGTTTATTATTCGGTGTACTTTTCTCAGTTAGTCGATTTATTGTGTGTAGATGATCAGTAGTCGAGTACCCGCCTCGGAGTCCTACCTGCTCAAGCTGTTTTTCTTTAAAATTTGTTGTTATGCTGTTCGTAAGGACTTTAATGAACAATTTGTACGTAATGCCCCCACCATCCGCCCCTCTCCCGGTGACGACTCGAGGTCCTGGAACCACTGTCTGACTCTCTTTTTCATTTCTGCAACATTCGCGGCCTTTCCTCTAACTTTCGCTCTCTTGAGCACCACCTCTCCTCCTCTAAACCTCACCTTCTTCTTCTAACTGAGACTCAGCTGTCTGAGGTAACTGACAGCAAACCCTTTTCTGTATCCTCCTACTTTCTCTATACTCATTTCAAAACCAAAGGTGGCTGTTGTGTATATATACGCAACGACTTATCTTGCTCTCGTGTTCCTGAACTCAATTCTTCTGAATTCTCTACACTCTGGCTTCGGCTTTCCTGTCATTCTCTGACTATATATATCTGTGCTGTTTACTTATCCCCTATTTCTACTAACAAAAATTCTTCGACTATCTTACTTATACGATGGAACACATTCTATCCATTTCTCCTTTCTCTGAAATCTCCATTCTAGGAGATTTCAATGTTCACCACCACCTTTGGCTCTCTTCTCCTTTCACTGATCCACCTGGTGAACAAGCCTACATCTTTTCTATCCTTAATGACCAAGAGCAGCTTGTACAGCACCCTACCCGTATCCCTGACCGCCTTGGAGAGAGCTCCAACATACTTGACCAATTCCTAACAACTAATCCTTCTGCTTACTATGTTAATCTTTTCTCTCCGTTGGGCTCCTCCGATCACAACCTTATTATCTTAACCTGTCCTATCACTCCGGTACGGCCTGTGGACCCTCCAGGGAAACGTCGTCTGTGGCATTTTGGAGCCACGGACTGGGAGGCCCTCAGGCAGTACTTCTTTGATATTCCCTGGAATGATTATTGCTTCCATGGCCGTGAGCCATCTGAGTGTGCCTTGCGCATTACGGAGGTTATTCTCTCGGGCATGGAAGCATACATTCCTTTCTCATATCCTTTGACTAACGCAAGAAAGCCTTGGTTTAATCACGCTTGTTCTAATGCTGTCCGCAACAAGGAGGGCCTACAAAAGGTACCGGAGCCAACCCACCCCTGAATCACATCATCTTTACGTTTCTGCCCAGAATCGTGCTAAGTCTGTTCTTCTCTCTACTAAAAATAATTTCATCCATGCTAAATGCTCTCAACTCTCCAACTCGAATTCTTCCCGCTCCTTCTGGCACCTTGCCAAAAATCTTTCTAACAATTTTACCTCATCATCCTTCCCTCCTCTTGTCTACTCTGATGGTTCTGTAGCTATTTCTTCTACTGATAAAGCAGATCTCTTCGCACAGACTTTCTCCTCCAATTCCCCCTTTGACGATTCCGGTGCTGTTCCTCCATCACTTCCCCCCTCTGACTTCCTCATGGCTGACATTAAAATTTCTTCAGCTGATGCATTTTCTGCCATCACTGGCCTCAGTACTAACAAGGCATATGGGCCTGATGGGGTCCCTCCTGTTGTTCTCAAGAACTGTGCTTCTGTGCTTACTCCCTGCCTAGGCAAACTCTTTCGCCTTTGTCTGTCAACTTGTACCTTGCCTTCTTGCCGGAAGTTTGCTGTCATTCAGCCAGTCCCAAAGAAAAGTGACCACTCCCAACCCTCCAACTATCGTCCAATTGCTTTAACGTCCTGTATTTCAAAAGTTTTCGAGTCAATTCTCAATAGAAAAATTTTAAGGCATCTTCCCTATCACCACCTTCTTTCCGATCGTCAGTACGGGTTCTGTCGGGGACGCTCCACTGGCGATCTTCTCACCTACCTTTCAGACTCCTGGTCATCCTCCTTTCGGGACTTTGGCGAAAGCTTTGCCATTGCACTTGACATCTCAAAGGCTTTCGATCGAGTCTGGCATAAATCTTTAATTTCCAAACTGCCCTCCTACAGTTTCTATCCTTCTATCTGTGCCTTCATCGCTAGCTTCCTCTCTGGTCGTTCTATAGCCGCTGTTGTAGACGGCGATCGTTCTTCTCCTACATCTATCAACAGTGGTGTTCCTCAGGGCTCTGTCCTATCACCAACTCTCTTCCTTTTATTCATCAATGATCTTCTAAGCTGTACAGCTAACCCTATCCACTCATACGCTGATGACTCCACCCTTCACCTTTCCATTCGGTTCTCGCAACGCCCATCTCAACAGTTACTTCAACAAACAAGGGATGAGGCTATGGCACACCTAATGTCTGACTTAGCTCGTATCTCTGACTGGGGTAAAAATAATATGGTTGTTTTTAATGCATCTAAGACTCAGTTCTTACACCTATAAACCCGACAAAATCTTCCACAGGTATACCCACTAATGTTTAATAATATTCAGCTTAATCCTGCACCATCCTTGAACATGCTTGGGGTTTCATTTACTCGGGACTTATCTTGGAAAGATCATATTACATCTCTTGTAAAATCTGCTTCCAAGAGATTGGGTGTGTTAAGCTGACTCCGCTCTTTCTTTACCCCTGCACAATTGTTGACTCTATACAGGGGTTTTATCCACCCCTGTATGGAGTACAACTCTCATGTGTGGGGAGGCTCCCCACATACAGCTCTTCTCAATAGGGTGGAGTCAAAGGCTTTTCGTCTCATTAACTCTTCTCCTCTTACTGACTCCCTTCAACCTCTCTCCTCCTCTTACTGACTCCCTTCAACCTCTGTCTCTTTGCCGCACTATTGCATCTTTATGTCTTTTCTATCGCTACTTTAATGGTCACTGCTCCTCTGAACTGTCTGCTTGCATTCCTCCACCTCTACGACGGGCGCATAGCACCCGTCTGGCAGCAAACTCTCATCCCTTTTCTGTCCAGCTCTCTAATACCAGAATTAACCGTTACTCCCAGTCTTTCATTTATGCAACAGGTCAACTCTGGAACTGTCTCCCTCCGTCTGTATGTCCTGCTGCCTATGATCTCCAGTCTTTCAAACGCAGTGTGTCCAGGCATCTCAAAATGATCGGATCTTGAATTTGGCTCTCTATTGTATTTTGTTTTTCTCTTGGAGGGAACTGTTACTGCGGGCTCATGGCCTTTGGTTCCTTCTTCCTCGCATTAAAAAAAAAAATGGTAAATTGCTAATGAGTTGATAGTTACTAAGATCTTTTGAGTTACCTACCATGTATAGCAAAATAACTATTGCTTTACACCGTTTTGGGAATTTTCTTCTTATTTATACCCTGAGTAAATGAGTGGGCGAGCATATTTTTTTTTTATTCATGCATTCCACAGTAAATCTGTTACCATTCCATCCTCTCCTGGGGCCTTTCCTGTTTTAATACTTTTAAGAGAGATATTTACTTCGTCTCGTTTCCTCTGGTGTTTCATTTGTGTCAGCTGAGAAGTCAGCTAGTGGTACTAATGTATTTGATGTATGCAGTTCTTTAAAAAAAAAAAAAGAACTATTTACTCCATACTATCTGTCCATGCAATGACTTCACTGTTTTAGTTTTTCAGTGATATAATATTGCTTTCATAGTGCCTTTGTACTCGGACCTTTTTCAGATTTTTTCCTTTTTTGGTTGCCTTGATCTGATCCACGTTTCTCTCTTTGTCACCTTCACTCTGTCCCTTGTTGATAAACTTATTTACTTCTGTTCTTTCTATTTCATCATTCTTTGTTTTAACTTTCATCTCCTTTCTTATTTTCGTGAGCTCAAGGGCCATTTTTTAATATATGTTGGCTCTGGTTGTGTGAATATCTATCTATCTATCTACCTATCTATCTCATGTGTATATATATATATATATATATATATATATATATATATATATATATATATATATATATATATATATATATATATATATATCCCATTGGATCCCAGGGGTGCTAGGCGAGGCATGGCACTGGGTGGGTACTAAGCGTACCGCCCTCTGCCTATCGGCTCATAGTCGCGAAGCTCATAGGTCCCTACCCGGGGGTTCCCTACTTTATAAAGACTTGAAAAATCCCAGTTCTGTCCAATATTCCGGACACCGGGCTCCAATGGGTTATATATATATATATATATATATATATATATATATATATATATATATATATATATATATATATATATATATATATATATATATATACACCAGTATGTGTGTGTGTGTGTGTGTGTGTGTGTGAAACACGCATTACACTTGTGGACATAAAGTATTCAGCATGTTTTTAAAACACTCTAATCGAGATGCGGCCGGAACTCCTGGATAGGAGCCGCGGCTGATATCACCACACTATGGAGTGATAAAAGCCAAGCCACTCAGTTTCTATGAAGAACAGGGTAACTCTGTTAGGAGTAGATATATGTCAGCCCATTCCATGGCGTAGTGATATCAATGCTTGGCTTCCATCGAGGAATCCAGGGTTTGATTTCTGGTTTGAGCGTTAAAAAAAAAAAAAAAAAGATGTTCGCATGTGTAATATAATTTTTTCCCAGTAAGCTCATGCCAGAGTTATCCCACCATAACTCTCATGCATTTTCATCCGATCGTAGCTAAACTAACTAAAACTTGCCAAAATTAACCCGAATAAAAGCCTAAATATCGAAAATTGTACATACTTAAAAAAAAAAAAAAAAAAAAAACTGTGGGACACCAACCCCCATCGACAATCAACCTATCGAACTTGAACCCTCCTCTACATGTCAGCAATGTTTCTATAGCAAATTATTAAAATATTAATACTTACCTATCCTAGAAAAAAAAAAAAGTATGCATCCTAGCACAACAGTGGATGGAAAGCTCCTCTCAAAACGACCCTAACACATTTCAGCCTCCCCTGTACATTTCAAAAGTTAATAAAAACTTTCAAAACTTACCTACCCTAAAACCGCTTTTAAAAATTACTTTTAAATAACATGCATCCAAGAGGACGATTGAGTAGAGTTAACCCACTTCTAAACTTGACCCATTTGATTTTTTCTCCAGTACACAGTTCTAAAGGTTGGACACCAAATAATTTGTTTAATATACCTAAAAACTAAAGGAACATCTCGAAAAAATAAAACTAAACAAAAACCTAAACCAAAATATCAAAAAAATCTGTCGTAAAGTAAAATTAACATGTAAATCAGATTTCAACGCTTGCCACACATTTTCAAAGGTTAAACACCAAATTTACAAACTCTCATTATCTACCTATCAATATATTTTTAAAAATCTTAGTATCTCAAAAACTTTTCATACCAACGCAAAATTGAGGGTCACGAACCCCCTTCTGAAACTGATCTGTCATATTATAACATCTTTCTACACCGGTGATTTCAAACTCAGTCCTTCCCAACAGTCACACCTCAGTTCTGTTGATCGTCTGAGGGTCAAGTCTACCAAAACTATAAATATACAATACGGCAAACCTGCAGCGTGTTCAAATGTTCCGAGAAGTTCAGTACGCCATCGTACCCTTCCAGTGACATGGGCGTCTGCTTCAAGTTATTGATTTTGTTTGAATATTTTCGTGACATATTTGTTCACCAATAAAATATTCAAATGGTACTTTCATCAATCAAATTATCAAAAAACATTTCCAAACAGTGCTGTAATATTTCTTCACTTCATATTATGACAAGCTTCATGGTATCTTCCGTTTGTTATTTCTCATTTTTTTCTTAAGTCATCGCGGGCCACTCATATACTCTTAGAGGGCCACATTGTCGCGAATTCACGAGATGGTGTTATAATGCCAATTTGTGACATTTTATTATTATGGGAAGCCACGAGCTCTAGTGGAAGACCCAGTGTGTTTCGCTCAGTTTAACAGTCCTGTATGCACTTCGATTGAGATGGTTTTTCAGAACATTCGTCACTGATTCATAAGTGACTTTTCTTAGGCTTGATATTAGTGTTTCACTGAGTGAATTTATTACGTGTGTATTTCGTTCGCCCTACACTTCTTGACCGTTGAAGTTAGGCCACGCCCAGTTCCGGTGAATATGCATGAAAACACGTTGTTTTAGTTGACAAGGGACCTTCATTAAGGGTATATGTGTGCTGGTGTGAGGATTCCCGGGGATTTGACTACTCCTGAGTTGTGGGCCTTAGCTAGGCGATGCCATGCCTCTCCACTCATTGTGGTTACACTTGGTGATGGACGGCCGAGAGAGAGAGAGAGAGAGGGATAGCGCGTATCTTGATCTGTGGATTATCTGTGATTCCCAGGAGATTGCCCATTCCCGGAGATCACCCATCCTTCCGTCGGCAGCGCTGGGAGTGTGGACGTAGCACCTGAGGAGCAGACAGGAAAATCATCGAAGACTACACTCCTCGTCTTGCGGTGTTTTAGCGGCGACTCCAGTCTGTAGTCTCGTGACTCCACATCTCCAATTAACAGTATCTTTTTCTGTTCCCAAAGCTTAAAATTATGGTAAATATCGGTTTTAAGCCCATACTGCTTTTTCCCACGAAACCTAGGTTTTTCTGATGGTTCTTGATGTGAATCAATCGATTCTGAGCATCATTTCCGTCGGAAATGACCCGATATTGAGTAAACCCCCTCCGTCCCCCCCGCAATAATGAGGGATCTTTGGGGAATCGGGGGCTTTAGGGTGGGGAGAAACACAGAAAAAGGTCATTTCCGAGTGAAATGAAGCTGATAAGCGAATGAATCACACCAAAAACCATCGAAAACACCTAGGTTTCATGGGAAAAATACGAAGCTCAAACCTATCCCAATCTAACCCAACGTAAAACCTAACCTAACCGAACCGAACCGAACCTAACCTAACAACCTAACTTAACAACCAAACCTAACCTAACCTAACAACCAAACCTAACCTAACAACCAAACCTAACCTAACCTAACCTAACAACCAAACCTAACCTAACCTAACTTAACCTCACCAAACCAAACCCAAACTGCAAGTAACCTACTATTCCTGCCTTACTCGTCGTCAGAATCTGTCATCAGCGATGGGGATAGCAGGTGTAGGTACTGAGGTAGGCCTGGTGCAACCACGAAGTGGGGGATACAGCTTTGCCACCTCCTTGAAAAAACAGTGCATTTCTTGATCACCACTTGCTTCAGGAACAGGTACCGGGCCAGGTACTGACGCAGGTAGCAGGACCGGATACCTGGTTTCTTAATCCACTCCTTTATGTCTTTCCACAATCATTCAATATTTTGTGTGTGCACCTCAGGCTGTTCTGGGTCTACGAAATTTTCCCTGTGATTAATACTGTAGTGTGTGTAACCTTCATCACTTAGTTTGGATAAGCAGCCCAACAGTCACTTATGATTACAGAACCAGGTTTTACTTATTTTCTTATAATTGGCACAAGTGTATTCTTGTCTCTTCTCAATTTCATTAGAAACAGGGTCGACCAGAGGAATTACAAACTTCTTTTTTGACTCTCGTTCTCAGCCACCGAAAAGCCAGGTGGTCGGGTTACCTCTCGACCTCGATTATATCTGCGGCGTACAACAGCAGTTTCATCAATCTTCACTATAACCCCCTCGCCATCAATCTGTTCTTGATTGTCAAACCAAAATTCACAGACCTCTGAACAGAAAGAACGCCAGTCAACACTTGTTTCAATTGTAATTTGCACATTCCGTAGCACTATTACGTGGTTAAAGACTTTTTGGACCCAGTAATACACAAAAATAACAACTTGCCAAGGTTCCAGGTGCACTCTTTCTAGAAATGTGCCATGATAATCCGAAATGCAGTAATTACACAATTTGCGCTTCTTGGTCTTTGGGATCACATGGCTTCCTGTGCAACGCCACTGGTGCCGGTCTTTCCTAAATATACAGTCCTTCCCACACTTAGGACACTGAACAGACTGGGGCAAAACACCGTGGGACCTAAGAAATTCAATGCTTGATTCGTGGTTCTCAAAACAAATTTGAAAAATGCGGCCGGGAACCGAGGGACACCTGCTACACTGTACCGCCATGTCTATGATTTTGAAATGAAAGCGGGAGGTAGTGCGGGGAGCTGCCCAAACGCTGATTGGCTGTAGGAGATCTTGTGACGGCTGTGATTGGCTCGCTTCGTGCCGGCGTCGAGAGCTAAGTTTGAACCGAATTTCGTTGAGCCAGCAAGTCATCCTAGCTGGGTTGCAAGGAGGAGGGTGGGGAGGGGCTACCGAAATATTATGATATCTTCCTTAAAACCAATTTGCGACGGAAGTGTATTAGGAAAATTTTGATGCACTTGAAGAGATGAGTGTGCAGAACATAATAAAATTGACGGGAATGATTATGGGCTGAAATCCGATATTATCCAAAATTATTAGCTAGCATGGCTGATTGAGTGAATTACTTTGAGAGTCTTGTAATTAATTTTATTGTAATTAATTTCCAGTCCTCTTTGATCTCCATTAAATGTAATAATCGTGTTTGATTTCTCCACATTTATATTAATTTACTTATTCCCAGTTTGCACAAACTTCTTATATTAATCATACTGGTACTTAAGCCAATTCTTTCTAATTAATTAATAAATCTTTTGTGCCAGCCAGGAGTTAGCAGCAGCAAGAATATGTCTTTATTAGTGTTGATTATCGATTGTCAGGGGTAAGGATACTTTCTCAGAGGCCAACAGTATCAACAACTCAGCATTCGTGAGTGATTAGTCTCCGCTGTGTACTGTTGAGAAAGTTTATGAAATTCTCGTCTTTGAGAATCAGCAACGTAAGCCGGAATAAAGTAAAAACTTATTACCATATTTCATAAGTCGATTCCCTTGTGATTGTGGCGACTTTCCTCTTCTCCAATAAGTAGGAGAAATATTCAGTATATTCTTTTCCTCTCAGCAAGAGAGTGGTGATTTGTAAGCCATTTATACCGTTATATTGGTCATATATTTCAACATTCTAAACCTCCCTTGACATTTGGCTATCTCACTCCAGGATGCAACTCCGAGCACGACTCCCTGCCGTTGTCGGACACTTGTGTGTTCGTTGGTGCGTGTTATGTGTGTGGGTGGATTAAGCGCATGCGTAGCACATGAATCAGCAAATCACAAAGTAGAATTTCAAATGACCCACTCTAGGGCCCGCAAGATTTGAAAGTCAGTTCGTCTCCAACCATGGACTGGGAAGCCTGCAAAAAATATTACTTCACTGTTATTTCACAGTTCTACCAGCAAGAAGATAAAGCTGTAGCCTTTGTGCGATCGCATGGTATTTTACCATCAACAGGAACAAATTACCCAAATCAAGGCAAAAGTCTCCTTTTACGTGAGGATCAGAAAGTGTTGCACTGTCGCCCGTCACCAGTTGCCGTTACAGCTACAGACGACTCTTCAGATGCAGACGAGGAACTGTAAACTGCTAGGTAAATGCATTATTTCTTATCTACACCCGGTTAGGTTAGGTTAGATGAGGTTTGGCTAATGTCATGGGGGGTCTGAGGGGCGAAGCCCCCCAGTTAGGAAGCACGGTCAAGGTTGGGGGGTCTGGGGGGCTTCGCCCCCCAGTTAGGAAACACGAACTCCCTAAGAAGCTTAAAATTATTTTATTCCGAAGGATTTTAGTGTTTTCGTTTGATTTTGATAACAGTTCTAGTAGGAAATCACTCGCTTTTGCGTGTTTCCCCCACCCAAAACCCCGGTTTCCCACAGGTCCCCCAGTATTCTTGGGGGGAGTGGGAAGAACCGCAAAAAAAATACGTTTCACGTGATAAGCATCCAACCTGAGTGTTTTCTGTTCTTTTTGATGTGATTTTTTTTTATTTGAACCGGTCCTTTCCACCGGAAGTCGTCAGTGGCGTTCAGCAAAAACTAGCGACATGTGATAGAAACGAAGGTCAAAATCGATCGAATCACACCAAAAACAACAGGAAACACTCAGGTTGGATGAAAAAATCGGATGAGGGCAACGTGTAAAAATTGACCGTTATTAGTTATAATAACTAACGTTTATAGGCACTAGCTTACTGATGTTTACCGTTAGTTTGGCATGCCAGTTCCTGCTTCATTAACCCATAGAGTACTTAACTCGATTTCAGTATTTTATTCTTGCAAACGCCAGACGATTTAATTCGCCTCTGGGAAACCGCCGATACCCAAAGCGTTAATTATTGTGTCTTCCTAGTAAGCTGGTGGATTTCTTTTTCTCGTTTACCAGTTTTACTAGATAAAACTGGCCACCATCAGCCTGTGTCTATACTCTTAAATTAGAATTATATATTAACACTCGAAACAGCACAGTTCGAACATTAGTTCTAGTTCACTCAGACTGAGTTAGTCCTATGGCTCCTAACCTGTTTGTACAGGAAGCCAAAGGTATGGTGTTTAATGATCCCCATGAAAGTGAGATTGTTTCCCACATGTATTCTGGCAGCATCTCCTCTCTACGCAGGTCAGCAATGACAATTGTTATGCCAGAATCTCTGACCTATTTATAGGTAACATTAGTTTTAGTTCACTCAGCCTCAGTCTGAGATATTCCCATGGCTCCTAATTTGTTCATAAAGGAAACCAAGGGTATGGGGCTTAATGATCCCCAGATCAGTGAGATTGTTTCCTGAGGCACATATCCAGGTAGCATCTCCATTTTTACCGGCTCAACTGCTGCAGTTGTCATTGCAGACCCTTTGACCTAATTCCAGGGAACGTTAGCGGTGCTAAGCATTGTTGTACCAAAATTTTAGTTTAGATCTTGTCCAAGAGCAAGAGTCTGACCCGACACTTGCCACAGTGCGTAAGAAACTGGAGGGTAATGTGATTAAGAATTCGCAGGGAGGTCAGGCCAGTTTCCCTCATAAACGAGGATGGCTGTAACATGAGTCACAAAACCCCAGGACGAGGTCGACTGCAGTTTGTCGTTCCCGCAAGTGATCGCCGAGCAGTGTCAGAACTGGGTCATTCTTCAGTGATGGGAGGTCACATGAGCAGAAAGAAAACCCTTGGCCATATCACCACTGATTTTTTCTGGCCAGGAATGGGACATGAAATAAGTTTGTGCGTTCTTTTGATGTACGTGGACGTTCCACTAATCAGGGACGCGTCTGTCCTGAGCCATTGGAATCCATGCCCATAATCTCTGAGCCACTTGAAAGAGAGGGCAGTGAAAATGTAGGTGCAGACCTGATGTCTCACTTGCTAACTGATGACTAACAGGCAACTTGTACAGTGGGTTCCATAAGATAGGCGTCCTCAGTGATTTAAGCATTCCAAGGACTAGCTCAGTTTCTAGTTAATAGTATAACAGTAAGACCTGACATCTGGCCTGTGGGTCCCACAGGACACATTATGTCCAGAACCTGTATATCCATGTATACCATAGGTTAAGGGGGAAGTTTGAGAACCTCGCAGAGACATTCCAAGGCTGTCTGAATTACCTTGTGATGTGTCTCAAACCGTGAATCGTCTGTGATTCCCGGAGAATACACGCTTTACCTGGGTGAAAATGTGACCTGCCCGAGTTTGCACAGGGATCTTCAGCTTACCAATATTAGTCGTAAGTGTAGAGTTATAAGGGTAAGTATGCTCTTAGGATGTCCGAGTGAGTTGGAACAAATGCTGCCGGACAGTACTTAGATTAGGAGCAAATGCACAGAGCCCTGAGTTAACAGTCACTACTCTTACTTTTGACCTGTGGCAGGGTGTGGGTCATTGAGGGCCCTGTTAGTAACTGACACCCATCGGGACCTTTTTAACGTACCAGGGGTCAATGCTGTAGGGGGTGGATCACCTGAAATGATGCAGATGAGAGGAGCTGGTGCCTGATTGACTGCTGTCTTCCTTAAAAGTGACACGAAAGACTCTTGACCTCACCCCTTATATCCACACTGTGTCTGTGCCTTAACCAAGGAACACCTTATTCTCCAGTTAATAGAGATATAGATTTAACCAGCAAACTACAGGTGTCCTCATCTATTTGGGCAATCCAAGGACTAGCACTTTTCTTGGTTAATGATGTACCTAATAAGAAATAGAGTTAGGTGGAGGCGCCCATCATCCACTCACTTAGTGTAGTGGTACTCCGTTTTGGGGTAGCTCTGCATTGAGTGGTGAGCCAAATGATTTCCTGTAAACCAGGAATGCATTTACAATGCTGGCTGTTAACCTTATAACCAACCAACACGTGTTCCCTTTGTGACACCAAGTGGGTTGGCAGAGGGTTAGTGTCCCCTCCCCAGAAAACAACGAAATAAAAATACGAACAAGAAGCCTCGGACCAGCACTGACCAAAAGGTGACGACTAAGAACCGAATAAAGGACATAGCACAGGTATCTACATGGAATGTATGGGGTGCAAATGATGAGGTGAAAGAAAGAGAAATTGTCCAGGTGCTTGAGGGTGCAATAGTGGATGTATGTGGATTAACTGAAAATGGGGAGGTGCGAGTGTGAGAGAATGGGAGTATGGATGGGGCATATGCGCGGGAGTAGGTGAGAATCAGAAGGGAAAAGAAGTAGTGTGTATTGTTGTGGGTAACAGATGGAAGGAGAATATAAGAGTATGGATCAGTTGGCTAAAGGACTGTGTGGGTAAGATTGAAAGTTGGACTACAAATGTGTGCAATTGTGTGCATGTATGTGCCAATGCAAGATTGTACAAGCAGAGTGAGAGAAGAGTTCTTGTCAAATGTGCAAGCATGCATGGAAAAGTTTGAAAGGAATGAGTGTTTTATTTATTAGAAATATGAATGGGAAAACTAGGGAATGTGGTGGTGGATGGAGTAGTTGGTGTGTGTGGTGTGCCTGTAGAGATGAATGAGAATGCCAGTGCTTTAGTGGACATTTGTGCCAGGAGGGGGTTGGTAATAGCCAATACCCTCTTCAGGCACACAGTCATCCATAGGTATATGTGGCAAATGATAAGAAGGGTGGGTAATCATCCATAGGTATATGTGGCAAATGATGAGAAGGGTGGGTAATCATCCATAGGTATATGTGGCAAATGATGAGAAGGGTGGGTAATCATCCATAGGTATATGTGGCAAATGATGAGAAGGGTGGGTAATCATCCATAGGTATATGTGGTAAATGATGAGAAGGGTGGGTAATCATCCATAGGTATATGTGGCAAATGATGAGAAGGGTGGATGGGGAACTGAATGAATGGAAGACAATGATTGATTCTGTGTGTATGGATGACAGGATGAGAAGGTGTGTAATCGAAGTAAGAGTATATAGAGGTTGGGGGAGTGGACTTTCCAAGTGGTGGTCAGAATCAAGGTCCGATTGAAATAAAGAAATAGAAGAGGGGAAGGACAGGAGGAAGTAGTTCTTACAAGGAGGGTGGAAAAGTTATAAGCGGATGGAAAAAAGGCAGAATTAAAGAGGGAAGTGGAGGAGCGATTTGACAAATATGGATTGGAGCAGACTGGGGACGTGGAAGGTTTGTGCAAGAATTTCACTGAAGAAATCTGTGCAGCATGTGAGGTGGTGTGTGAGGTGAAGAGAAGACGAAAGAGGCTGCGGGGAACAGCATGGTGGAGTGAAGAAGTGAGAGAGGCTGTGGCACAAAAGAAGAAGCATATAGTGAGTGGATGGCAAACAGGGGCGTGGGAGAAGCTGAGAGACAGCAGAGAGAGTAATATGTAGAGAGTAAGAAAGAGGTGAAAAGATTAGTAAGAGTAAGAAGAGAATGGATGAGGAATTTGGAAGGAATTTGAGTGTAAAGTGGAGGGAATGTAAGAAAATGTTTTGAAAGAGGTAAAGACAGTTAGACAGGGTGCCAAAGAAGTTAGCTGGGAAGTGAAAGATAAATATGGTAGATTACTAATTGAGAAGGCAGAAATGGTGAGCAGATGGAGAGAAAACTATAAGGAATTGCTGAACACAGTGAATGAAAGTAATGCAAGTGTAAGTGGCTGGGGAATGGCTGGGAGACAAAGGGATGTGAGAAAAGAGGAAGAAATCAGTAGGATGGAAGTTGTGGAAGCAATAAAGTTAAAATGGGGAAAGCCCCAGGAGTTGATGCACTGTGTGGTGAAATGCTTATCCATGATGGTGAGGTAGTAGTAGAATGGATGTGGAAGATGTACAAATTGACCTTGGAAGAAGGTAATGCCCCGGAGGATTGGTGGTCACGTATAATTATTCCCCTGTATAAAGGAATGGGGAAAAGAAAGTACGTGGTAATCATAGGGGCATTTGCCTTCTTAGTTTAATAAGAAAAATATATGGTAGGATACTTATTGATAGAGTTAGGGAAATAACAGAGGAATTAGTTGGAGAAGAATAGAGAAGTTTTAGGAAGGGAAGAGCTTGTGTAGATCAGATACTCATTCTTAGATCTTTAGTGGAAAAGTTCCTAGAGAAGGAAAAGAAGTTGTATGCAGCCTTCATGGATTTGAAGAAAGCATATGACGAGGTGGATAGACAAGGATTGTGGAAAGTATTAAGAATATATGGAGTAGATGAGAAGTTGTTGAATACTGTGAAGAGTATGTATGAGGGTACTAAGGTTGCAGTGCGTGTGGATAGTGAACTGAGTGAATTTTTCTATTTGAAGGTTGGATTGAAACAGGGATGTGTCATGTCTCCATGGTTGTTGAATCTGTGTATGGATGGGGTTATAAAAGAGATACAAGATAGAGCAGTGGATGTTGGAGCTGTCTTAACCCCTTAACCGCGGGGCGTCACTTTCGTGACGCTTGGGAGCAAGGGATCATACCACGGGGCGTCTCTTTTGTGATTCTGTGTTATTTGGAATTCACCCGGGCTTCCAAGTGGGGGCTTGTATCATCTATCAGTACTGCCAATGTCCAACACTAGTCAGCACTCCTAATCTCATCTGTACTCCCATCCATTGTTGACAATTTAGCCATTTCTCCAAGTTCTTGACTCCCCTCCCTACCCCCCCTCCATTACCCTATCCTCTCGCCTGCCCGGCCGTGCTACTCTAAGTAAATCTTCCCTGGAATTTTTCACTGATTTCATCCATTGAAATAAGCCCTATGTCCTATTCTTATACCAAATAATATATACAAGAAAGAAATAAGGTAAGTGAGAGTGCCATACACCTGGAATTGGCTAATTATCACCTGACAACACCTCACGTGCACTCGTTCGCTAATTTTCGCTGTTTTTTTCCCCTTGAAATATGCCGTATAATCTATTTTCGTAATAAATATACATGTAAGGAGGGAAAGGAGAAGCCTAAGTGATATTTACATTCACCTGGAACTACCTAATTTATAATGTATTGTCTAGATTTCCTGCCAATCATTTCAGTGCTAGACAAAGCTGTTTCAGGATCTAACATTGGTAGCTCTGAATATATATCTCCTAAGTAGGCCTCTAATCTATTTTCGTAATAAATATACATGTAAGGAGGGAAGGGAGAAGCCTAAGTGATATTTACATTCACCTGGAACTACCAAATTTATAATGTATTGTCTAGATTTCCTGCCAATCATATCAGTGCCAGACTTAGTTGTTTCAAGAACTAATATTGGTAACTCTGAATAACCCCTAAGAAGGCCTCCACGCTGGCCCTCCGTTATCAGTTTACTCTCATCTTCCGAAGCGAGGGTACGTATGTTTCTTCTTGCTGACTTCAAGGCCTTTTTTCACCCCCATGCAAATGGCCCTGTGACCTTTACCCCCTACTAAACCTCGTGTGGAAAGAGGTAAAGGGCTGACAATTGATAAAAGAGTGACTACGATCTTTCTATTGAGTAAAACAGTGCAAGTGGAATTGTAAATAATGTGTAAATAATGTGTAAACAGCAAGTGAAAGTAATGAATGTAAATATACGTGAACAATGGAAAATAGTTTTATAAGTTATTTCAAGTGACAGTGCACAACACAGTGTAAATAAAATAGAAATGTAAATAACGTAAATAAAATAGAGAACGTAAATAGAAATGTAAATGAGTAGTATTATAAGAATACGAGTATATACCCTAGGAGTAATGAAAGTGAAAGTTTCACTCTAGCATGTCTGAATGCTATGAGTTATGAGAGTGAAGATGAAAGTGACATTTACTCTCAATGCCAGTATACAAGATAAGAAAGTGAATGCTACGTATTTTACTGAAAGAAATTGAATTCCTACAGTGACAATAAACTAATACTACTGAAGGAAACTTATGGATAAAGACTGTAGATATATAAGTGTTATATAGTAATAGAAATATAAAGTGTGAGGGGTTTTATGAATAATAAATGACAGAGTACCAAGAGCGAACTAGTGCCAGTGCGACGATCAGACGCGCTTGTAATTTCCATTGCTTTCACAGTGTTTTTTTTTTTTAGTATGGATCCCAAACTACTTGAAAATTGTAGAATAGTGTTTATAGTGTTTGTATCTGGCTGTGGTAATCATATTACGGGTTGTCGGGAAGTGTAAAGTGGAGACTTCGTTACCCTACTTCAGAGGTCTCCACAAGTCCTACGGTAACTGACGAAGGCTCAACAATCATTCCAGGAGAAAGCTGAAGGTATGTGCCATAAGCATATGTAATTTTATTATTCTAGGACTAATAACTGATTTTTGGCAAATATTTTTTGAGAGTCTGTCGGAGCCCAAATAACCCCGCGGGACACGCAAGTCATTGGTAAACAAGCCCGCGGTGTAGGGGTTAATGAGAGAGGGCACTGTTTGGAAACTCCCTGTACTGTTGTTTGCAGATGATACTGTGTTGTAAAGTGAAGAAGGGGAGCTGCAAGGCTTGGTAAATGAGTTTGGGAGAGTGTGTAAGAAACGGAATCTATAGTGAATGTAGAGAAGAGTAAATTTATGGTCTTCAAGAGAAATGAAGTCAGTGAATGTACAGTGAGTTTAGACGAGGAGGAAATGGAAAATGTGAGTGCATTTATGTACTTGGGTAGTGTGATGAGTAAGGATGGACGTTTAATGGGTGAAGTGCTTGAAAGGGTACAATAAGGAAGAAAGGTTGGTGTTTCCTTGAAAGCAGTGGTAAGAAACAGGGAAGTGAGCATGGAAGTGAAAAAGTTACTACATGACAGTATTGTGATACGAACTCTAACGTATGGAAGTGAAACTTGGACGTTATTGGAGGTACAGAAGTCAAGAGTGAGAGCAGTGGAAATGAGTTGTTTGAGAGGAGCCTGTGGAGTCACAGGGAGAGACAGACTGACAAATGAGGATGTGAAGGAGCGTTGTGGTGTGGATGTAGATGTGATAGGAAGCAATAGGAGAAACACAGTGAGGTGGTTTGACCATGTGGAGAGGATGGCGAGTTAGAGACTGACGAGGAGAGTGTATGTGAGTAAGGTGGAGGGGAGGAGAGAGGAGGGAAGACCAAGGATGAGATGGAGGAGATTGAGTGAAAAGGTATATGAGAGAAGGGGGTGTGAGGTGGAAGCAGGGCAGTAAAATGACAGGGGATAGGGCGACATGGAGGCGATTTGTTTGTTGCCACCCCTTACGGGATTGAGGCGTCTGGCAATAGATATATACTGTAGATAGAAGAAATCAGTGGCGACCTTAAATGTATGAAGCTTTGGCTGTCACTCGAATTTTTCGGCTATAGTGTACTTTTTGTAGCATATGCATTGACTACAAGGCAGGGGGTAATTTCAGTTAAATTCAAATTGTTTGTCACATCAATATCATTGATGGTCCACCCTGATTTCACAGGTACAGTTGGTGGGTAGAACAATGTTGCCGTGCAGGTAGAGCAATGGGTGTTGCAGTTTTGTCGTGTGGGTCAGCTGATCGTCTCTGCCACACGCTTCTGCCTCTTCTCCTCTGCCTTCGTCCCCTACATATTATTATTAAGTTGTATCATACAGTTTTACACGTAGGTACAGTTACAATACAACTGTCACACCTACACCATGTATCACATACACCACGCTATATAACAATTCTTTGTTAAAGTAAGTGTAGCAAGCTTTCACTCAGTTTGACCTCAGTACAGGATATTTCACCGTCGTCATGGAGTTCTTTTTTCCCTCAAGGTTGTTTCTATTAACATAAATATGAGGTTTTCATGCTCACTGACGACAGTGATTTTCTCCTGTAGCAGGGCAGTACACATACCACAGTGTGAATAATGTGTGACTGAATTAGGATATATATATATATATATATATATATATATATATATATATATATATATATATATATATATATATATATATATATATATTCAAGGTGCGACCCAAAAGTTCCGGATGTTTGAACAGAGGGAGCCAACCGTTTGCAGTTTTGCTTTTGGTCAGCAGGAGGAGTCGGCAGCATCCCCTGTGAGTCAGTGTGGTCCCGGCCGTGTCAGTGAGCGGACATGTTGTTCAACTATGCTTACTATTGTAACGTGGAATGTAGGTGGTTTGGCGGTTTTGCAATGGCGCAGCAATGTCAAGTCAATGTTGATAATTTTCTTCGATATTTAAGGGATTGTTCACAAGGAATTCGTTCCACCCGGACAATCTTTCAGTGGAAAGTTCTGTTGTGAAGTTTTGCAGCTTCTGAGGGAGAACATCCGTCGCAAACGTCCAGAACAGTGGAAGAACAAGGACTGGGTCCTTCATGATGACAACGTCCCTGCGCACACATCAATTGTTGTCCGGCAGTTCCTGGCTTTCACTAACACGGAAGTCATTCCCCACCCACCCTATTCGCCTGACCTTCCCCCCTGCGAATTTTTCCTGTTTCCCAAGCTGAAATTATGGCTGAAAAGGGGACAATTTGACCCAGTTGAGGAGATCCAGGCAGAATTGCAGGAGGTGCTCAATACTATCATGCATGAAGCCTTCCAGGGATGCATGGACTCGTGGAAAAAACGCTGGGACCACTGTATACATGCCCAAGGGGACTGCTTCGATGGCGACAGTGAGAACTAGGAGTAAGGTAATTTATTTTCCAACAAGATTCAAATTACTGGAACTTTTGGGTAGCACCTCGTGTGTGTGTATGTATATATATATATATATATATATATATATATATATATATATATATATATATATATATATATATATATATATATATATGTATATATATATATCCTGTCAAATTTTTCCAAAAAAATTCATTTTGATGGGGCATAATGTCACAAATCAGCGAGATCGTGTTATTATGCCAATTTGTGACATTGTGTTATTATGGGAAGCCATGAATTCTAGTGAAAGGTCCAGTGTGTTTCTCTCAGTTTAACCATCCTTTTATGCACTTTAGGATGGTTTTTCAGAACATTCGTCACTGCTTCATAAGTGACTTCTTATGCTCAGCATTAGTGCTTCACTGAGTAAATTTATAATGTGTGTATATTGTTTGCCCCACCTCTTTTGACCACTGAAGTTAGGCCACTCCCACTTTCGGTGAACATTCCTCTGTAGTACCAGGCATGAAAACACTATTTTAGCTGGAGAGGGATCTTCGTTAAGAACATATGTGCGCTGCTGCGAGGATTCCCGGGGATTTGACTACTCCTGAGCTGTGGGCCTTAACTCTGCGATGCCATGCCTCTCCACTCATCGTCGTTAGTAATTAGTGATAGACGGCCGAGAGATATATGGATAACGTGAATCTCGATCTGTGGATTGAGTGTGATTCCCAGAGATCGTCCATCTCTCTGTCGGCAGCCCAGGGAGTGTGGACGTAGCAATGGAGAAGCAGACAGGAAGACCATTGAAAATTACCCTCCTCATCTTGCGGTATCTTAGCGGCGACTCCAGTCTGCAATCCCATGACTCCACATCTCCAATTAACAGTATCATTATCTTTTCTCTAAGCTTAAGCTTGTTAGCAAGCATAGCTGATTGAGTGAGTGAATTTACTTTGCTTTGAGATTCTTGTAACAAATTTATTTTGTAATTAATAGATTTACATGTCTTCTCTGTGAGCTCGATTAAATGTAATAATAATGTCTGATTGCTCCTCGTTGATCTTACTTTAATTTGCTTACTTCCGGTTTGCACAAACTTCTTATATTAATCACGACCTGTAGTTAAGTCACTTCTTTCTAATTAATATATCCATTGTTCTAGCCAGGAGTTAGCAGCATCAAGAATATGTCTTTATTAATATTAATTATCGATTGTCAGAGTTAAGGACACTTTCTCAGGCCAATAGTATCAACAGTTTAGCATTCGTGAGTGATTAGTCTCCACCGTGTGCTGTTGAGAAAGTTTATGAAATACTGGTCTTTAGAGAATCGGCAACGTAAGCCAGAATAAAGTAAAACATATACTTAATTTAATAAGTCGATTCCCTTGTGATAAGTGGCAACTTACCTATTCTCCCACAATTGGGAGAAATATTCAAAATATTCTTTTCCTCTCAGTAACAGACGTCGATCTGTAAGCTATTTATACCATAAAATTGGTTATTTACCCCAGTATCATAAACCCCACGTGACACACACACATGTGGCCCGCGGGCCACCAGTTTGACACCTCTGCTGTACATAATCCCAAAGGTTAAAAAGAATCTAATGGTCATAGGTTTAAAAAAATGATGTGGAGGCTATGAGCTGCACCTGAAACAAACTGATTTCATTAAACATATTGTGAAATTCACATTTGCGGGACGCCGGTTTTGTGTGATCTTTGAATGCTAATACTCTGTCTATCTATCTATTGCCAGACGCCTTAATCCCGTAAGGGTTGGCCACAAACAAATCGCCCCCATGTCGCCCTGTCCCGCGCCATTTCATTGCCCTGCTCCCAACTCACACCCCCATCTCTCACTTACCTCTCCTCTCCATGCCTCAGTCTCATCCTAGGCCTCCCGCCTCCCTCTCCCCCCCTCCAGCTCACTCATATACACTCTCCTCGTCAGTCTCTCACTCTCTATCCTCTCCACATGGCCAAACCACCTTAATGTTTTTCTTCTAACGCTTCCTGCCACATCCACATCCACACCACAACGCTCCATCATTTCCACATGTCAGTCTGTCTTTGCAAGTGACTCCACATGCCCCTCCCAAATAACTCATTTCCACTGCTCTCACTCATGACTTCTGTCCCTCCAGCAAGGTCCAAGCTTCACTTCCAAGCCAATATTACTGGTACAAAATGGGAAAGTTAAGAAAGTTCTCCACAACTAATCTCAGATCCAGTTTATATAATGGTATACTGTACAGCCACTCTTCATGTACCGACATGCCTATTAGTCTCACCCCGTGTCACATTTAAAACTAAGCACACTGACACATTGTGACATCCATTGTGGAAAGGGTTGACTGCGCAACTGAGGAATACGATGATTTTTGTTTAAGTATACTACCATAATTTCGTATCCTAACTAACCTAAACACTCACAACAGGAACCGACTTCGGTACTAAAACACGGGCTGGTTGCCGAGGTGGCTGATGTAAGCTAATTGGTTCCTCAATGACTCATCAGCTCAGAAACTTATTTACAAGCTGTTTCTAGGCCCAGCTCTTGCAAAGGTCCCGGAAACTGTACTATTTCGACGTGTGATCGTCTAGTAATTAAGGCAATACCTGGAATGATGCCTTTGCTTTGAGTGTACAGGATCAAAACTCCAGGATGCACCTGGAGTTTTCTTTTGTCATTATTATTATTTAATGCAATTGGGAGAGTACCACGGCCCTCCCTTTGTAAACCTTTCAGTTTTGCGACATCAAAAATTTTATTCTTGGTATTTCCATATTGGATAATTCAGTTTGTTGGCATTTGGAAGTTATATTTTCCCTTCAAACCCGTTCGGTAATAGAATTAATTATTGTATTGAATAAAATCGTCTAACAATTACAAAAAAAAAAATAATAAAATAAAATAAAGACGTCTTCGAACTTGTGATACCTTATTTACCACAGGTGCCTTTCACTTGAAAGAGGGTAATATGGGGCCTCTGTTTGCCGTATGCTGTATCTGACGGTTTGATTTACCATTGCAGTTCATGCACATAGTTCATGGAAATATCAGTCAGCAAACCAGGCTCCAGTACAATATTCGTGCCCCAATACCAGTGCGTTCTGTCAGCTTTGAACTAAAAACGTGTTCTGTTTTCCATGACTGAATATCAAACGCCAAAAATGTTTGCAGCGTTTATTGTAACTTTTTAAAAAATTAGTTTGCAGTTTCGGGTTTTGTTTTCTGCTTCTACCTCCACACCCGCGTTCACTTTATACATTCTCGTACTCATTGCGATGAGAGAGAGAGAGAGAGTGAGGAGGGGGGGATAAGACCGTCTTACAGTATAAAATGCAAAGTATACATATATATCACCTCGTAATATTTCAGGCTTAACACTTTCAGTGTGATGATGTTATGCGTCTTTTCTTTTGGCTACCAAATAGACCATTTGTTTTAGTTTTCGGCAAATCTATCACCATGAAAGAGTCAGTGAAGGCTGTATATATCCTTTGCAATTCGAAAATCATCTCTTCTAACATGAGTACAATCGTCTGGTGGCAGCAAGAACACATTAAAAAGCCGTTGGAATGAAGTAGTTAACTCATTCAATCCTGTGACGTGTTTTATTTCTGTATTCTTTGTACCTCCAGACATATTAATTTACGCTGGCTTCCTATAAGGAAAGGGGTCAAATAATGGTACATTAAACCCTCTAGTTCCAAGAGTACTACGTAATCTGAGTGAAATCTTCTGGTGGCACCAGAGACAGCATATAAAACACGTCGCTGTAGTAGGTGGACAAAAAAGATGCTGTCGTAGCTGTGCAGTATAGGTTGTTGATTTGTACTCCAGACATAACACTCACAGTCGGCAAACACACCAAAGCGAAACTAGAGTGGAAAAATAAATGAAGAATATGCTGAAGCCATATCAGAAATGACTAACTGCTGGGTTGACTGCTTTACCGTAAAAAAAAAAAAAATGGTTAAGACTATTTTCAATTAAAATTCATTGTTCAGACAAATAAATGAAAAAATAGAAGAAAGTGCTTAGAAGATTTCGTACAGTCTCTCTCATGCCCTACACGTTAGTGGGAAAAATTATTAGAGTGATTTTGATAGTGATTATAATTGTGTGTGTGTGTGTGTGTGTGTCTTTTGTACCGAGGTGTTACAACATCAGGAAGACACTCTGAAAGGCCAAGAATGGTGCAAGTTTGGCCTAAAGCTTGTGTTGTTGTGATGACAGATATCTATCTCTGTATATGTCTATCTATTTATATAATACGGTATCTATCTATCTATGAAATACGGTATAGATAGATAGATAGATAGATATAAAATATAATGGTCGTTGCTAAACATGAGGTTGCAATATTAGAAGCCTGTTAATCATGAAGGGAGTTCGTCCACAGTGTAATTTTCCTACCGCAACTCGTGTATATCTATCTATCTATTGCCAGACGCCTCAATCCCGTTCGGGTTGGCCACAAACAAATCGCCTCCACGTCGCCCTGTCCCCCGACTCTTCAGTATGTATATTATAAACTTACTGAAAATGTGTCCTACAAAAAGGACCATAATTGCCCATGCTGATCATTATGGGATAATGCTATTCGTAATATACATATATATATACTGGTGAAGTGGCGGCCTGCAGTATCTATCTACCTCTCTCTCTCTCTCTCTCCCTCTCTCTCTCTCTCTCTATCTATCTATCTATCTATATAGATGTTTTGATCTGCGTTGGAGACTTTAATGCAGTAATGGGCTGTTCAAATAAGGGATTTGAGGCATGTATGGGTAAGATGGAAGTTGGTAGTAGGATGAGTGAAAACGGAGTGAGGTTTGGAAGCTTCTGTCTAGCAAATGACTTAGTCATCGGGGGCACACTCTTTCAGCATTGCAATATACACAAGACAACTTGGGTGTCGCCGTGTGGAAAGTATAAAAATCAGATTGATCACATCGCTATCAGTAGGAGGCATAGAAGTTCTCTGCTAGATGTTCATGTTAAACGGGGAGCGGATATTGGTAGTGACGATCAACTCAGCATTGCAAAAATAAGGTTCAAACTTAAAAATCAGAAGAAGGAAAAATCTGATGTTGGTAGATACGATATTGTTAAGCTTAGAAGGGAAGGAGAAGAAAAGGAGGAATTCAGATTAGAATGCAGAAATAGGTTTTTGGTGTTGGAAACGTTGGAAGAGGGGGAGAGAAGTGTAGATGAGATGTGGGAGGATGTGAGCAAAGTTTTGCATGAGACTGCTGAATGTACGATTGGAAGGAGACATAGATTCAGGAGAAAGAAATGGATATCAGAGGAAACGTGGAATATGATAAAAAAGAGAGGTGAGGCTAAATTGAGGAGTGAGATGCAATGCGTTGATGAACGAGAGATTGAATTAGCAAGAGCTACGTACTGGAGTTTGAATTCAGAAGTAAGAAGGTTAGCTAGGAGAGATAAAAGAAGATGTGTGGATGAAAAGGTTGCAGAGACTGAAATCTTAATAAACAAAAATGATGGACAGAGTCAAAGAATAGCATATGAATCGATTAGAGAACTGAGTGGTAATGCAGGTAAACGCAAGGAAATACCAGTTAGAGACAGGGAAGGAAATTTATTGACCAAAGATGGAGATATTAAAAATAGATGGAAAGAGCATTTTGAGACAGTTCATAATAGACCAATACCACCAGAAGAGGATATACCGTCTGCTCAGGAAGATTTAAATATAGAAACAGGAGAGTTGAGGCTTGCAGAAGTGGAGAAAGCAGTAAAACAGTTAAAGAATAATAAGGCACCAGGGGAGGATGGTTTATTTCCGGAAATGTTTAAAGTGGAGGGGGATAGATTAATAATGATCTTGACCAAGCTATTCAATAAGATATGGGTGACTGGGTTACTACCATCAGTTTGGAAGAATGGTGTAATTGTTAAAGTTCCGAAGAAGGGAGACCTGAGTGAATGTGGTAATTGGAGGGGAATCTCTTTGTCACCGATAGCTTTGAAAGTTTTCAGTAGAGTGTTGTTAAATAGGTTGGAGCCGGTGGTTGAGGGTATTCTGAGGGATGAACAGGCTGGTTTTAGAAAGGGACGTGGTTGCAATGATCAGATCTTTATAGTTAGGCATTTGATGCAGCAAGTTAATGAAATGAGAGTACCGTTAAGTCTTTGTTTTGTTGATTTTGAAAAGGCTTTTGATAGTGTTTCGAGAGAGACTATGGGGAAGATCATGAGACATTATGGAATACCAGAGGAGTTTGTGAGGGTCATTATGAACATGCATGAGGACACATTTTGTAAAGTGATGGTTGATGGTTGTCTGAATGATTCGTTTGAAGTCAAGTCCGGAGTAATTCAAGGTGGTGTTCTATCGCCTTTACTATTTATATTGGTCATTGATTACATTATGAAACGCGTTGGAACAGAAACCGGTGCAGGTATACTTTGGGGAGAGAACAGGAAACTTTTGGATTTAGATTATGCAGATGATATGGTTTTGATTTGTGATGGGCCAGAAGAGATGCAGAGAGTGTTGGACTGTTTGGTGAGTGAAGGTCGCAAGGTGGGTTTGGTTATTAATTGTGGAAAAACTGAAATAATCAATATGAATATGGAAAATGCGCAGGAATGTGTAATTGGAGGTATGGTTGTAAAGCAAGTTGATAGGTTTAAATATTTAGGTACTTATTTAGCCAAGGATGGTTCTTTGAACTTTGAATTCGAGGAAAGGTTAAAGAAGGCTAATCAGGCAATGGGAATGCTTAAAAATATTTGGAATAATAACAATTTCTCTGTGCATACAAAAATCAAACTTTATAAGGTAATGGTTAGGAGTATCTTAATTTATGGACACGAGTCTTGGTACAGCACAGTGACTATGGAAAATAAATTCTTAGTGTTTGAAAATAAAGCACTTAGAAGAATATTATGAGTTAAGTGGTGGGAAAGGATACAAATAGTAGAATTAGAGAAATAACGGGAATGCAGCCGATCGATGAATATGTTAGATTCTCACGATGGAAGTGGCTAGGACATGTGTATAGGAGACAGGGAATAGTACGAGGTACACCAGGGTGGGTGGCACTGGGTAGGAGAGGTAGAGGAAGGCCAAAAGAGACGTGGGTGAGGACAATGAGACGGGAAGCTGGAGATGAGTGTTGAGGAGATCTTGAGGAGTTAGCACAAGACAGGTTGTGGTGGTGTGAGTTCATCGAGGCCCTATGCATCCCCGAGGGTGCCACAGGAAATGATTGATTGATTGATTGATATATATATATATATATATATATATATATATATATATATATATATATATATATATATATATATATATATGAATCAGCTAATTGAGAAAACTACAGAATATATTAAACCACTGTGCTTAGGTTTTGTTGATTATGAAAATGCTTTTGACTCAATGGAGCACATAGCAGTTATAAATTCATTGCGAGACCAAGGAGTGAATGAGAACATTGTAAAACTGCTCAAAAACATATATCAAGAGGGAACTGCTACAGTTAAATTACATAAGGACTCAGAGAAAATTAAGATTGAGAAGGGCGTCCGTCAGGGAGATACAATTTCACCAAAGTTATTTACAGCATGCCTAGAAAGTATTTTCAGAAAGCTAGACTGGGAAAACAAAGGAGTGAACATGGATGGAGAAAAGCTAAACCATTTAAGATTTGCAGATGACATTGTCCTAATCTCAGAAATAGCAGAGACATTGTAAGAAATGTTAAATGACATGAAGAAAGTCTCAAAGTAAGGCTAAAGATGAACCGGAGTAAAACTAATGTTTAATCATCAAACACCAAAGAGCGTCATCAAAATAAGTGGAGAAATTCTTGAAGTCGAGGAGTACAGTTACCTGGGACAAATACTAAAATTAACGAAAGATAATGACATCGAAATAAAAAGACGCATTACAATTGGATGGAAAGCGTTCGGTAAACATAGGGACATTATGAAAAGTAGCTTGCCAGTTTGTATGAAACGAAAAGTATATAACGAATGTATAATTCCAGCTATGACGTATGGCTGTGTGATTTGGAAACTGACAAAATCGATGGAAAATAAATTAATTCGTTCTCAGAGAGCAATGGAAAGGTCAGTGTTGGGAATATCTTTAAGAGACAGGAAAAGATCAACTTGGGTGAGAAAACAGACTAAAGTCAAAGATATTATAGAAGTTATAAAAGAACAGAAATGGAGGTGGGCGGGCCATGTAGCAAGAATAAGGGATAATCAATGGAGCAAGAGGTTGACTGACTGGACACCAAGAGATTGTAAACGTAGCAGAACAAGGCCAGACAGGAGGTGGAGGGATGAGAGAGAGAAATTTGCAGGGAAAACATGGTAAAGATTGGTTCAGTCAAGGAATTCGTGGAGAAGGTTGGGGGAGGCCTTTGTTCAGCAGTGGACTTGTAATGGCTGATGATATATATATGTATCTCTCTCTCTCTCTCTCTCTCTCTCTCTCTCTCTCTCTCTCTCTCTATATATATATATATATATATATATATATATATATATACGTTACTTAATGAACCTAAGTATGGGATCTTGATATACAAACACTCCTTATCTACAGTGTCAACAGGCCTGATCGAGGAAAACTTTGAATTTAAAAACCTGCTTAATAGTTTCTCGAAAACACTGATGGGGTATTTATTATTGGCAAAATAGGTTCTTAAGAAACAAATTTCGGAGTGGAAAGTAAGCCAAGAGGAGCAACAACTGTACGCTCTGTTGAACAACGTTGTAATACTGTTGATCTTAAAACTGTACGGGATGTAACTGAGGAAGTTTGTGCCTAGGCCAGTGAAAGTAGGTTTCCGGTAAACACTCGTGGATAAATGATCTTCAGATTTTGCAAGGATTAAACATACTACTTTTATACTTTACCCCCCTGTTTATATCACTTCCTTTTTTTTTTCTTTTTTATGTAAGTATGTTTTGTACACTGATTTTTTTTTATTTCTCCTGACATTGATCGATGATTGTTGTCTTTTAAACTTTTAGATCCACTGATGATGGAGATTGTTTTTCCGAAACGTTTGGATTAATAAAGATGCTGTACATCACAACGTTGGTACTACTTTACCTGACAAGACTAATGTTCCCAAGAGGAAGATCTATTGCGGATACTTTATTAACAAGATATGGCCAACCCACACTGCGATGCTATAGGAGCACTGAGAAGACAGCATTCAAGGTCAAGAAGGTGAAAAGGGACCTCATTTTTTTAAGGACAAGGGATTATGGCCAAGTGCCTAATTTCATTAGATTTAAATTACATGATTCAAGGATTTATGCCACATCAACATATAGATCTTGGCTCTTTCACCTTTTGGATGTTGAAATAAGGAAGCAGAAGAACTAACTGCTGAAACTTAATAGAGAAATTGATGCATCGAAATATATATATATATATATATATATATATATATATATATATATATATATATATATATATATATATAGTGGTGAAGTGGCGGCCTGCCGTATCAATCAAGCTATCTGTCTGTCTATCGATCGATCTATCTATATATTTTATCTATCTATCGATCTATCTATCTATATATCTATATCTATATATCTTTATCTATCCGTCTATCAATCTATCTTTATATCTATATCTATCTATCTATCATTCTATATATATATTAGACAGATAGATAGATATAGGTAAAGTGGCGACATGCAGTCCTAATGGACCCAGGTTCGAATCCCGGCTGGACCAGGGAACAGTTTGAGGATTTGAATGTCTTAAAAGCAGACTTTTCTGATTTTTCAGAAGACCAGCCGACATGTCGTAAAATTACCCCCGCTAATACCACTGCACCAGTCCTGTCTGAAAGAGCCATAGCATGTATTCAATATAGACGGTGGCTGTTAGCGCCGAAATGGTGACATGTGGAGGTATGTAGAAGGACTGCTTGGCCTTGGGATAGGCCCTGAATCCTTTATATATATATTAATGTATTTATATATATATATATTGTTACATAGCCTATGATTTCATCATCCTTTGTGTAATTTTAACGCACAGTATGCTGCATGTTTGATCACGAGCGTGTTCTGCCTCAGTCCCCCCCTTCTACCGTTATAGTAGAGTAAGTCGACATCTCTGTTATACTTTGCGGGATTGTCATCTCTTTGTCCCCATGGCTTCATTTGCGCGTCCTCATTACAAGTTGTATCAAGCTCTCCTGGCCCCTATATAATGAGCTCAGTCTCTGCATCATTGCCACTTAGATCTGCTCCTCATTTTGTTCACATCTCTGTCCTCCCCTGTACAGATATTATTATTGTGAGTGCTCAAGAAATCTCCAAACATCTAGCAGCTGTGTGTAATTTGAGTATAACTGTTGTATTTTTTCTTGTACTGTATAGCATAAGTTTAATTTGTAGGCCTAGTGAAGTTTTTGTAATTCGTGTGGGGTTCTTTATGTCAGTCATTTTTGATAATAGTTTGTATCTGTAATTATTTATCTGGCATTCACTGAGTATTATCTGGTATCTCACTTTATCAGGGCTGACTTAGATAAATTTATTCTTGCTAATTTCGTGTTAATAGAGGCTATTGCAGTTAACCATATATTTAACCTGTTTATTTGCCATTACATTATCTTTATGAGTCCTGAATGTTTTGTTGTTAATTTAAGCATTAAACTTTAACTTGTAATTTTACCTAACTCTTTTGTTTTGAACCTGGAACTTTACGGGACAGTAGTGATTTTTAGCATTCTCACTTAAAGTGTACATTATCTTTCTCTGTTCCGTAACATAAATTTGGCGACCTCATATCAGGATATTCAGGATATTATCATAAGGATATTGTTTGATATTTTGTGACTGTGATATATTCATGACGGCTACTATTTCTACACTTGATGAAGCCAAAGATTTTTTGTCAAATGTGCAAACAGTGTGTGATATAGAAAACAGAACAAAGAATGAACTTAAGCTTGTTGCTCAACAATTGGGAATTGCAGTTCACTCTCATCATTCTAAAGATCAAATTGTTGGCATGATTAATAAAAGCTTGTTTAATGTAACTCCTCCAAATGAGCAAACGCAGATTGAATTAGCTAAGTTACAGCTAGCCCTGCAGGAGGCTCGTGTGAAGGAAGCTGAATTTCAAGCACGTGCCAAGGAGGCTGATGTTAAGGAGGCTGAGTTTCACGCACAAGTTGAACTTGCTAGGATTCAGGCAGACCATGAGTATCGCATGAAACAAGGTGGAACTGGATCATCTAGCTCTGATGATTTTGATGTGGCTAAAAATGTTAAACTTGTCCCTCCTTTTAATGAATCTGATTTAACAAAGTATTTTCAGTTGTTTGAGAGGGTGGCTACAGGTTTTAATTGGCCTAAGGAGTATTGGCCAGTACTCCTTCAAACTGTTCTCACCGGTAAAGCTCAAGTAACTTATGCATCTTTGCCTCAGGATCAATGTGATAATTATGATGTAGTTAAGAGCTTGATTCTTAAGGCCTATGAGCTTGTTCCTGAAGCCTATAGAGTAAAATTTAGGACAACTTTCAAGCAAGATAAGCAATCCCATGTTGAGTATGCAAAAATCAAAGAAGATTTGTTGGAGCAGTGGTTAAATTCTAAGAATGTGGATTCTGATTTTGACAAATTTAAGCAGATGATTTTGCTGGAGGACTTCAAAAGGTGTATTTATAAAGATGTAAGCCTATATCTTGATGAGAAAAGAATAGATAATTTGTCTGATGCTGCAGTTTTAGCTGATGAGTATGTTCTCACTCACAAGAGATATTCTAGAGAAAAAGGGAAAGCTGAGAGTAAGTACGTTGCCTCTACTCAGAGTACAGGTAACAGGAAAGAGAATAAGGATGATGTTTCTCAGGAAGTAAATACCAGCTTCACCTCTAGATTTCAGAAAAGTAAATGTACTTATTGTAGTAAGCTTGGTCATACTACGGAGAGATGTTTCAGGAGACAGCGTGATGTGAACAAAAAGGAGTCTTTAAATATTCAGTCAATTGGTCTAGTGTCCACTCTTGAGAGTTCCCAGAATTCTTTAACTGAGTTAACTGAACCTGCTTTGAGGGGTAACTTAAATTCTCATGATGGAGCTCCTCTTTTGAGCAGTAACGTGGGTGACACTCTCAAGAGTTCATGTGCTAATTTCCTGTCTGATGGTTTTGTCAGTCCTCTGGACAGTAATGACAGGAAATCAGTTCAAATATATCGTGATACAGGTGCTTGCCAATCCCTTATGCTGACCAGTGTTCTAGGCTCTAATGTTAATTCCTCTGATGAAACTGTAATCTTACAAGGTGTAGGGAATAATTACTTCTCTGTCCCTCTGTGCAGAGTGAATTTAGAGTCTGGTTTTGTTAATGGTTCCGTTATGGTTGGGTTGGTTGAGACACTCCCAATGTCAGGTGTAACTTTCTTACTTGGAAATGATATTGGTGGAAGTCAAGTGTGTCCAGCTCCTCAGTTGTCTAGCGAGCCAGCGGCTGTGTCCCAGGATTGTGATGTCCCTGATGTGTTCCCTGCATGTGCTGTCACTAGGGCTAAGTCTAAAGTTACTGGTGATTTAGAGGATGATGATGATGTTATCCTAGCTGACACTTTTCTTGCTAATTTGGACCACTCACCAGATGAGGCAGTACCCCGTAGTGTTGATAATTTGTCTCGTCAAGAGTTGGTTGAGTTGCAGGTTGCTGACCCTGAGTTGAAAGGTCTAGCTAACTCTGCTTGCAGTGAGGAAGAGTCAGCTGGTGCTTCTACTTGTTATTATGTAAAGTCAGGAGTACTTATGAGGAAGTGGAGACCCCCAACAGCATCAGCCGACTGTGAATGGGAGGTTGTACATCAAGTTGTCATCCCTCGTGTTTGTAGGCAGGATATCATTAGAGTGGCTCATGATTCCAGTTTGGCAGGACACCTTGGAGTGAGGAAGACTGTGGCACGCATTTTGAAACACTTCTACTGGCCAGGTATCTTCAGGGATGTTTCCTGGTATTGTAAGTCTTGTCACACCTGTCAAGTTGTGGGGAAGTGTAATCAGACCGAAAAGGTTGCACCTCTAGTTCCCATTCCTCCTTTTGAGGCGCCTTTCACCCGTGTGTTGGTGGATATTGTGGGCCCTCTTCCTAAGACTTCTTCAGCATTTTCTTATGTGTTGACCCTGATTGATATGGCTACTCGTTATCCTGAAGCCATTCCACTTAGAAATATCTCAGCAAAGAAGGTGGTTAAGGAAATGCTAGGGTTCTTCACAAAGTTTGGTCTGCCCAAGGAGGTACAGTCAGACCGAGGAAGTAATTTCATGTCAAATGTTTTCAAGCAGTCTCTGAAAGAGTTGGGCATCTCCCAGATCACGTCTTCAGCTTACCATCCCCAGACCCAAGGAGCGTTGGAGAGATATCATCAAACACTCAAATCGATGCTCAAGAAATACTGTTTGGAACATCAGAAAGACTGGGATAAAGGTCTTCCATTCGTTGTGTTTGCTGCAAGAGAATCTCCAAATGAATCACTGGGCTTCTCACCTTTTGAACTACTGTTTGGCCATGAAGTAAGAGGACCCCTTAAGTTACTCAAGGAATGCTGGCTGTCGGAGGAAGATGACGTCAACCTGCTGGAGTATGTGATGAAGTTCAAAGAACGGCTGTCCACTGCTTTACAGCTGGCGAGAGAGAATTTAGGAGCTGCTCAGGAGAAGATGAAGACTTGGTATGATAAGAAGTCCAGGTTACGCCACTTTCAGCCAGGAGATCAGGTTTTGATTCTGCTACCAGTTCATGGGCAACCTCTTCAAGCCAAGTTTAGTGGTCCTTATTTCGTGGAGAAGAAACTCAGTGATGTCAGCTATGTCATCGCCACACCAGATCGTAGAAAGAGCAAGCAACTATGTCACATCAACATGCTAAAGTTATATCGCAGGCGGGACGAAAATAATACAGTCTGCACTGTAGCTGTTCCACCCGAGTCTGCAAGTGAAGCTCTCCCATGCAGTATGAGCCTGAGTGATAGTTTGGGGAAGAATCCTGATATCATGAATGATCTCCAGACTAAGCTTTCTCATCTACCACCCAAGGAAAGGCAGGAGTTTTCGGCATTACTGCAGGAGTACCCGCAAGTGTTCCGTGCTACTCCAGGAAGAACCACTGTGTTGATGCATGATGTCGATGTTGGAGACGCAAAGCCAATTAAATTGCCTCCTTACCGTGTGAACCCAGTGAAAGTTCCTCTCATCCAGAAGGAGCTTGGCTACCTGTTGGACCACAAGATGATTGAGCCCTGTCAGAGCGAGTGGAGTTCTCCTGTCACTCTAGTCCCTAAGCCAGGTGGGTCACAGAGGTTTTGCATCGACTACAGACGTGTTAATCAGATAACCAAAACAGACACTTACCCTCTCCCTCGTGTGGAAGATTGCATAGACAAGATCGGAAAGGCTAGGTACATAAGTAAGTTTGATTTGTTAAAGGGATACTGGCAAGTACCTATGACTGAACGTGCTAGGGAGATCTCATGTTTTGTAAAATTAGGAAAGACTTTTGCATGTTCTGTAATGCCATGTACAGATTGTTTTAGAGTAATAAGAAATTTCCTTTGTAAATTTCTTTTTTCTTTGTGGGGAGGTGTTACATAGCCTATGATTTCATCATCCTTTGTGTAATTTTAACGCACAGTATGCTGCATGTTTGATCACGAGCGTGTTCTGCCTCAGTCCCCCCCTTCTACCGTTATAGTAGAGTAAGTCGACATCTCTGTTATACTTTGCGGGATTGTCATCTCTTTGTCCCCATGGCTTCATTTGCGCGTCCTCATTACAAGTTGTATCAAGCTCTCCTGGCCCCTATATAATGAGCTCAGTCTCTGCATCATTGCCACTTAGATCTGCTCCTCATTTTGTTCACATCTCTGTCCTCCCCTGTACAGATATTATTATTGTGAGTGCTCAAGAAATCTCCAAACATCTAGCAGCTGTGTGTAATTTGAGTATAACTGTTGTATTTTTTCTTGTACTGTATAGCATAAGTTTAATTTGTAGGCCTAGTGAAGTTTTTGTAATTCGTGTGGGGTTCTTTATGTCAGTCATTTTTGATAATAGTTTGTATCTGTAATTATTTATCTGGCATTCACTGAGTATTATCTGGTATCTCACTTTATCAGGGCTGACTTAGATAAATTTATTCTTGCTAATTTCATGTTAATAGAGGCTATTGCAGTTAACCATATATTTAACCTGTTTATTTGCCATTACATTATCTTTATGAGTCCTGAATGTTTTGTTGTTACTTTAAGCATTAAACTTTAACTTGTAATTTTACCTAACTCTTTTGTTTTGAACCTGGAACTTTAAGGGACAGTAGTGATTTTTAGCATTCTCACTTAAAGTGTACATTATCTTTCTCTGTTCCGTAACAATATATATATATATAGATAGATAGATATATATGTATATATATATATATATATATATATATAGAGAGAGAGAGAGAGAGAGAGAGAGAGAGAGAGAGAGAGATTATATATATATATATATATATATATATATATATATATATATATATATATATGGAGCAAAGTTAATAAACTTTGGGAGTGTTCACCCGGCCACTTACTTTTTTGGAGGACATATGGGGTGCTGTGGTTTAACCAGAGTATCATACTATAAAGTATGCTTGCACCCAGTCGGGTTGCGCGGGCCGATTGGACTTGATTCACAGACTACACAGACATCCAAAGGCATTCCAGCATTACAGTCACACTTACAAGCACTCCTCATCCTACATACTCTTTACCTGACAGCCTAAGCCACTTGGTTGTGATACATAGGCGGTATCGTCCCCACTTCGGTTATGATATGCCGATCCTGCAGTGGACATTCAACAGCTGACGATGAACTGACGATGATATTTGTATATCTGTATCTATCTATATCTATCTATCTATATCTATCTATCTATCTATCTATCTATCTATCTATATATATATATATATATATATATATATATATATATATATATATATATATATATATATATGCACCAAAAGCACAAATCATCATTGCTACACCACAGCAAATCCACACACAAAGGTCATCATGCACCGTAAAAACGCCATCGCTACCCCGTACATCATCACCACCACACAACATTATGATCATTAATTTGCATAAAAACTAAACGATACGATAAAAACACCTTCACTACTTGCATACACCACTGCCATTACATACCACACAAGACCACTCACCACATTACGTCACACAGCCATGCAGCGAACTGACAAAAACAATACGACGATGTACATATAAAACACAGATATTATAACCTGCAATCATATGCACATACAAATTATGCAAATACATACCCCATTTGGATACATAGAAACATGTAAACACACACACATACATAAGAGTACGGATGAAGCTCAGTCCCGAAATCATGCTGACACACACATACAAAAATCCAGCTCATTCAGGCATACAATCATACTTCATTACCCAGACAAGCATGCATGTGGGCATTGAATCACATTTCATCACACACACACACAGACACACACACACACACACACACGCATGCATGCATGCATGCATGTAATTATGCTGTATCACACGCACATACACGCATGCATGCACGTAATTATGCTCTATCACACGCACATACACGCAAACAGGGGAGACAGGAGTGATGAGCATTCACCCCCTCTGAACAGTCCTCATAAAGTAGCGTAAAGACCTCACCGCAAAGCCCACGCGATTACCATCAAACCCTTCCCACCAGAATCACCACCAAACAATCATCGCAACATGGCATCGTCACAAAGAAGAACACGAACACCATGTTTTTATTTATTTTTTTTTTTTTTATGTGCGATGGGTCTCAAGTTATCGTAACTGAACTTGTAGAATGATAGACAATCAGGAATTCAGGTTATGCAACAGCTCCAACGACGGCAGGTTACTTTATTAAAAATGATTCATCCTAATTTATGAGAGTCCAGTTGCTTTCGGTCTCTCTACTTTCGTTGGGAGAGATGTAAGGGAAACATAACGTTTTCTCGATGCTATCATGTTGTGCTGAGTTAAGGAATTCTCGAATCTGTACACATAAAACAGCCTTGTCAGCTTTCTCTTCCTTACTGCGCACATTTACAACAGAAAGCTGTCAGAGCTAGTCAGCACATTCAAGCAAGTGGTCAGACCATCATAACACATTGGCAGCAGAAAGCTTTGCACCACACAACAGCTTCATTACCGTACATATTAAAAATTTTCCACTGGTAAATGTCTCCCAACATATTACAGAAGTAGAGATTCATAAAAAGCTGTCAAAATAAAACAATATTGACAGTATCAGTGAAAATACATGTATGACAGTATTAATAGTAGGAGGCCCTGTACTTATAATAAGAGCACACTAGTTAATGGGAAGATATCTAAGTTATCGTGCACATGAATGATATACGTCAGTTAATGATACAAAGGGCTGAATAAACACGTACAAATTCGGTGACAACAAGATTAGTAAATATACGAAAAAGAAGATGATTTTAAGGCGGGTATATGAGTAGAAAAAAATACTGATATATGCTATCGTGATGAATAATAAAACTATATGAATATAATAGCTGGTTATATAGGATTTACTATTGCTTTGCGATAGAATAAGATCTCCTAATAACTAGATAATATCCACATAATTATTTGAATGTTCAAACGTCTTCAGACAAATCAACGCTCCATAGGTAGACGTGGAGTTGACGGTGGTGTAATTGGTGGTTGCCCCTAGGTTGTGGGTAGAGGACTGTCATGTTCCCATTCAAATTTCATCAACTTCAGGATCAGGCTTTGATTTCTTCGCGTCACTTCCAGATTTAACAAGTTTCAATGTTGTTCCGTTTTTTTTTTTTTCCTACCCTAATTTCATGGAGTCTTTTTTCCACACGTTTAACAGAGCAATGAACAAAAACCACTATGATTAAGAACCGTATAAGGGTGAATGCAAGCGGAAGATATACAAAATGAGAACTCTAAAATGAGTGATGAGGGAAGTGAGACATCTGAACGCTCACAAAGTCCGAATTGTTTAGGTAATCAATGATGTTTAGCTAAGGAGTGGTAATACTTAGATCATTAATGGGGAAAATAGAAGCTGTATTTATGGATGCAAAGATTTCAAAGTTATGTGAATTGATAGCATAGTGCTGGGTATGTAGAGAGAGAATTTGATTTGATGGAACAATAATCAAGAACAGTGTAAAGACCAGAAGCTTCGAGTTACCTAACAGGGATGTTCGGACAGGTAACAGGAATGAATGACTATACGAAAATAAAACTAGTGCACATGGTCTAGGTGAGTATGGAAAACGGGTATGTTGGGAGCAGGTATGAAAGATTATGCAGAAGACGTAGTCTTGACTGAAAGGTTACGGACCAAAGCATTCTCACAGGGGTTAGCTGGGAAAGGAAGTATAGTAAAAAGAAACTTAAGACAAAGACGAAGGGATTGAGCGACAGACGAACACAAACGTAAGAAATCTGTCAGGATAGAAGAAGGAATTCAGAAAACGTAGATGCAGTGTAAAGAGAGCCTTTCAAAGGATGGGAGAAGGAGATTAATTGGAAGAGATCTAAGGTGGCTACAGAACGAACAGGAATATGGATAGTCGTAGAAAGGAAGGTACGAATAGTACAATTCTAGCCTGAGAAAGGAAAAATAGGATCAAGGCTAAAATTAACGTAAGCCCATTCCAAAAGTAAACAAAGATCTGACACCAGGACAAGGCCTGGAATATCATAACCAGTGACAGCGTCTACTAAGTGATGTGCGATATATCTGTCTGGACATTGCTACTCCTCACCCTGCCCTAGGGTGGGAAAGGAGGTCCGGATGATGATGATGATGATGATGATGATCATGATTCAATTTCATTGAGACATAAGAAAGTTTGTACAACTGAGTACCCGTTTCATTCATATTTGTGCAATATTACCTAGCAACGGGGATGACGTCCTCCACTAACATTAATTCCCCCTCCTCCCCCCCCCCCCCTGATTTTACCGATACTGCTTTGACCTCATCTCTATCCCCATCACCCAGAGATGAACCAAAGACTGCAAGCACCAGCAAGGCTGTCCACACTCTCCACAACATCTTACCTGTAAATTGAATCAAGATAATGTTAAAATCAGCTTCCATCCAATGTAATACCACTATGCCGGAAATCGAACCCGGGACTCTTAGGTGAGAGCCAGACAGTAATCCACTACATCACGACCAGATATAAGTTATCTCTCATTTGCCCCAATCTTGGACCCAATGTCCTTACGTCTCCACTGTGGGCATGAAGAGGTGAGATAACCCCCAGGCACTCGGGCAAGTAGATGCTTTTAATTTATCCCAAGCACTTATGGCAAGTCAGAATGTATAGAGAAACCTGTACTTTACACAAGAAAAATAATACATTATATTACCACTATTTCTATATAAAGTACGGGTTTCTGTTCATTCTGATTTGCCGTAAGTGCTTGGGATAGATTAAAATCATCTATTCGCCCGAGTGCCAGGGGGTTATCTCACCTCTTCATGGCCACAGTTGGGGAGGAGGGACATTGGTTCCAAGATTGTGACAATTTTAAGAGATAACATTTGTCTGGTCGTGGCGTAGTGGCTTGCTGCCTGTCTCTCACCTGAGAGTCCCGGGTTCGATTCTCGGCATAGTGGTAATATATTGGATTATTTTTCCTGTGCAAAGTACAGGTTTCTTTCTTCACTCCTAAAATCATGTAATTGATCATGACAGGTGGAGGAAGAAACACAAAAAACAGTGGAGCAAGATGTTGAGTGAAGCTTTTGTCTGTACTCATTAACCGGTAGAATAGAAGGTGATGAAGGGATAGCAAGGATCGAAGAATGAGGAGGAGATTTGAGAGGAGCAGTAGGAGGTCCAGTAGAAGAAGAAGCTATGAAGATGCATTACTCTCCAGACATCCCTCCCATTCGAAGTACCTGGGAGTTTCCTTAAGGTCATCTGCGTGAAACCATTTACTCTCACATGATGAGTCTTTAATTTCAAATTTGTTATAGTTATGAGATAGTACACGATGTGGGGCCGTAAATATGTCATCCAATTTTGAAGTGCGAGTGTGCGAACAAGCGAACAGTAAATATCCAACGTTAATACTGACAGGTGAGCCAGAGCTATGCTGGTAATATTAACATTATCTTCTTTAGGCAGCGCCAGATTAGCCTTTACATACTGATGTATTTTCTGGAAATCTGACAATTTCACTTTCGCCTAATTGTCCAGGTTACAGAGTTGACTGGGCTTTGATAGTAGCATTGAACTGGGCAGAGATTTATCAGACCCATATAAGACAAACAATAAAGTTTTGCCCATGGATTTTTTAATGGTGCTGTTCATAGAAGATCCAACTTGTGGTATTCACTCACCCCAGCAGGTGCTCTGAGAACCCAAGTACCTCAAACACTCCAACACCTTAAGATATTGTCTTTCAACAACGCCATTGGAATCAGGATGGTTGGCTATCAAATTACATTTGATATTATACTGCTTACAAATTTCAACAAATAGACTGTTGTTGAACCCCGAACCGATTCTGGTAATAATGGTTGATGGGGTTGTGAATGGACAAATAACATGATCAATGAAGGCACATGCAACACTCTTAGCAGTTTTGTCCTAAAGAGCTATGGGTACACAGTAACGTGTGAAACGATCAACTGCCACAAACAAATAATCTGCATCACACTCAGTAAACGGTAACTGAAACAGACCAACAGAAACAGTTTCCCATGGATGTGGTGTGACTAGATATTGTAAAGTGGGGAGGTGGTGCCATTGACCTTTTATGACGATTACTGGGAACACAGGAATCACGGTGAATGTTGACGGCCATACACATGGTAGGCCAATAGAATGAAAGAACTGATTGTCTCAGACACTGATCTTTTCCCGGATGGGATACATTATGTGTGTATCATTCGCCTTTAACAAAAAGAATGTTGTAAGTTTTGCTTAGTACAACGGACAGGCAGATTTAATCCGTAGACTTGAGCTCTTTTCTCGGTGAATGTATTTATTCAGTTTCATCCTTCAAAGTTTACACTTTTGTCCAGACTGATTTCTACAGTTTTGCACCTTTTTCCTAAATCATTTGCTATTTTCAGAATATTTTCCATTAATGTTTCTAAAAAAAAAAAAAAAAAAAAAAAAAAAAACATAATTTACCTTTTTTTATATTTTTCTTTAAGAAAGATATAGCATGGTCAGATTCAGAGACTGAAAGGCCAGTGGAGGAAAAGTATAGTAGATGGCAAGAATGCATGAAAGAGATAGTGTCAAATGAAGAGCAAAGGGAGTATAGTGAGAGTAAGAAACATACGAAACGACTATTAATAATTGTTACGGTGCTGCCTTTGCGACACAGCACAGAGATATGGCATTCTTCACTATCACCCTTTCTGTGTAGGCCTACTCCACATGTTTCTTCGTTCTGTTTTCTCCAAATTCTTGGTCTCTAACCCGTTTACTGCCTTGATTTGATGTTCATCTGCTATTACTTTGTTTTTCAGCTTATCCACTTTCAGAGTTTCACTCCTAACTATTCCCCTCTCCCTTTACCCATCACGCTTCTCTTGGTTTAATCTTGCATGCCTTAATCATATGATAACTAAACTTCATCATCAAGTTATCACGGTCCTCATTTCAACAACATTCCTAAGTATCATTCTCTTTCCAAGCACATAATCACTTGGATTCCTTCAGTATTCTCTGCAGTCTCTATACACCAGTTAATAGTGCCTTTCTCTTCTAAAAAGGTGAATAACAAAAGCATATCGCTATCCTTCTTTCCTGAAATATATCATTCAGTCACTGGCCCTTATCATTATCAATTGGCATTGCGTAAAGACCCATAACACCATTTACGGTATCTGTATCAACTCTTCTTTGCGGCTTTATCGAAAGCACTCGTTGCCTCCTGAGCGTCCATCATATTATGCCATCATATTATGCCATCTAGTTGTTCCCCAGAGATTTCTTCTTTTCCCGAGTCCTGCCATTCATTAATGATCAACAGTGCACCTCCTTTTCATCGTCTACCAGCATTCATACTTGACCTTACTCCCTTCACTCCCTCACAGTCACCTACTTAAAACCCTATTAGTGTCACAGACCGCCATCACAACATACTTGCACTCTCCAACACATTTACTGTTTTGATTCTCTTATATTTCTCATTCACACATCTCATATTCCACACGGTCATACTAACCAGTCTACTTTTCCTGGGTACCGGTCTGGTACAGAACCCATGTCTGAGGCTGTCAAATCTTTCAACATGGATTAAGAATAGATGGTGGGGAAACCCTAATCCCTGATAGTAGGTCACAGGGTCGGAAAAGAAGGTGGTTTAAAATTCAGAGGGGAAATAATTATGTTACCTGGGAAGACGATGAGTAGAGGTGAGATAATGGTCAGATATTTGCATTCCTCAATCTCTCCCTCTCTCTCTCTCTCTCTCTCTCTGCCGTCATCTCCCGGGAGAGATAACTGCTGCGACGGCTGCGACAAATGCATCCCCGAGCCAAATACGCCCACCAGTTCCCACTGTCCCCTCCAGTATGACGGATGTGTGTGTGTGTGTGTGTGTGTGTGTGTGTGTGTGTGAGAGAGAGAGAGAGAGAGAGAGAGAGAGAGAGAGAGTACTAAGCTAGGAAAATAAGACCTGAAGTAAGAAATGAGGTGAATGGATTAGATGAGAGGGGGAGAAATGAACAGATGAAAGAGAAAGGTAGGATAATAAGGAGAGACGGAAGGAAACCACTGGATCGCCAGATAGAACAGAAGATAAGAATACGGAGAGAGAGAGAGAGAGAGGGAGAGAGAGAGAGAGAGAGAGAGAGAGAGAGAGAGAGAGAGAGAGAGAGAGAAACGACAGCAGGAAAAGATTGAAGTATCGGGAGTTAGTTTTCTTGGAGCCTCCTTGAAAAATCCTGTGTCACTGCTCGTCCTGTTGACACACACACACACACACACACACACACACACACTGCTCACATGCAACAACGAACAGACTTACCCATGCATCACGTTTCCCCGAGATATTCAGTACACTCTCCATCCTTAATAATTTCCTTGGATAGCCTACAGATAAAATTCTGTAAGTGTATCTGTCTGTCTGTCTGTCTGTCACACACACACACACACACACACACACACACACACACACACACACACACACACACACACACACACACACACACACACACACACACACACACACACACACACACACGAGAGAAGTAAATCAAGACCCCTAAAGGTAACCTTCCAGAGTGTAAACACCGTGGAGGAGATACTAAAAAATGCAAAGAATCTTATGGAATAAGAGGGGTTCAAAATGTATGGATAAAAAGATGCCTAACACAAGAGGAACTGGAATTACTGAAAGAGAAGAGGGAGGAAGCAAAAACAAAAAATGAGGGAAGATCAGAGAAGGAGAACACATTTTTTTACAAAGTAATAGGATTGCAACGAAAGTGGTACATAACCAGGAGGGAATAAAAGGAAGGAAGGTAGTAGAACCATGTCATGACAAGAGTATAAACAAGATGATTAAGTTGATGTACTCAAATCTGGATGGAATGGTATCTAAATTATTAGAGATGAATGATTATGTCAGAGAAAAAAAAACATATAATATGCTTAACTGAAACAAAATTAACACCAAGGATATCGAATGACATCCTAAACTTAGAGGAATATAATATATGGAGAAGAGATAGGAACTTAAAAAAAGGAGGAGGAATTATAATATTAACTAAGAAAAATCTAAAAGTCAAAGAAATAGAATTAGACATACCCTCACAAGTAGAACTGATTGCAGTAGAACTAAATACATCTGAAGGGAAAGTAATTGTAACCAATTTGTACATGTCACCCAGATCAAACACATGGGAAAGAGACTAATATGAGGACCTGGCGGAGAGTACAATTCAGAGTTAAAGAGCCTTACTACATAAAATGGAAGAGAAATTAAAAAGAATTATAATAACTGGAGATTTTAATACAAACATAAATTGGAATACTCTAGATATAATAAGCCAAGAAAGCTGTTGGGACCAAAAGCTCCTGGATCTTGTGCAAGAGTTTTTCCTAACGCAACATGTAAGGGAAAGCACCAGAAAAAGAGGACTCGATGTACCGTCAATGCTAGATCTCATATTTATTAGGCAAGAAAACGATATTGACAATTTAATATATCACCCTCCATTCGGCAAAAGCGACCATGCAGTACTAAATTGCAATTTCAGGATTGCATATGACGTAGATAACAGCAATGAAAGTTACAAAAAGAGTCTAAACTATAAAAAGGGAAAGTACCATGACCTAAGGAAGTACTTCTTAGAAATAGCTTGGGAAAAGGAGCTTAGAGGACAAGATTTAAATGCTAGATATGAAAAATTCTGTGAATTTTATGAAATAGGAGTCCAGAAGTACATCCCACAGCACAAAGAAGCAGAAAATAAAATAAAGAAATAGTTCAATACAGAATGTAAAAAATCAAAAGAAAAAAGAGATTTGTTGTGGTATAGATACAGAAGACACAATAGTGAAAGGGCATATAATAATTGCAAACAGGCAAGAAACGATTATACAAGAATAAGGATGGAAACCCAAAAACAGTTTGAGGATGATATCATAAATAAAGGTAGTGATCAACCAAAGCTATTTTACAGCTACATCAGAAGCAAGGAGAGAGTGAGAGTGAGTTTTACGCCAGGTACCCCCCCTTTTTTTTTTTTTGGATAAGGGCTATGGCGTTGCCCCTGGGTAGAGGACTTTGGTTTGGAGCGTGTAGCATTTTATGACCGGATGCCCTTCCTGATGTCTACCAATGACCCTTGGGTGGATTCGATCCTCCGACCCTTCGGTCAGAAGGGAGCGCTCTACCCACTGAACCCACTGAGCCACGGCTGCTACAAAACCAAAGTAAAAGATAAAATACAATCCATTACGGACGATGGAATCACCTATACACAAGAGAAGGATATTTGTGAAGCACTAAACAAGAATTTCCAATCAATTTTTACAGAGGACAAAATTTTTGAGAGGGATTATGTGGAACATGCATGCCCACACATACTACCAGATATACAAACATCAGAAAAAGATATACAGGAGGAGCTAAGTAAATTAGACAAAGGAATAGCAAATGGTCCTGATGAAATTTCATGTTGGGTGCTATGTGAATGTGCAAAGGAGTTAAGTAAACCATTATTTTTAATTTTCAAGAAATCCTTGAGTCAAGGTAAACTACCTGATATCTGGAAGAAAGCAAATATTGTTCCCTTATTCAAGAAAGGAAATAGACAAAATCCACTTAACTACCGACCAGTATCACTAACCAGTGTTGTAAGTAAGGTATTAGAAAAGCTTATAAGAAAAGCTTGGGTAAATCATCTAGAAGAACACAATATGATAACAGAAAGACAGTCTGGTTTCAGAAAAGAAAAATCATGTGTTACTAATCTGTTGAGCTACTATGACAGAGTAACAGACACATTACAGGAAAGAGAAGGATGGGTGGACAGTATCTATTTAGATTTCAAGAAAGCATTTGACACAGTACCACACCAAAGACTTTTATGGAAACTATACCATCAAGGAGGAATTCGAGGCAAACTGTATTGCTGGATGCAAGATTTTCTGATGAAAAGGAAAATGAGAACAGTACTAAGGGGAAATTACTCATCATGGAAAGAAGTGACTAGTGGAGTACCACAGGGCTCAGTGATGGCACCAATCATGTTTTTAGTATATATAAATGATATAGACAGTAGCACTGGAAATGAAACCTATCTAAATATGTTTGCAGATGATGCAAAAATACAAAGGAAAACTACTAACACAGACTCTTGTAAAGAGCTACAAGAAGAATTAAATAAACTTCATGAATGGAGTAATACATGGCAAATGGAATTCAATGTGGAGAAGTGTCATGTAATCAAGTTTGGTAAAAGTGGAAAAACGACCTGATTGGAATTATATGTTAGGAAATAAAACCCTACACACATCAGAAAGAGAGAAGGACCTAGGTGTGATTGTCAATAACAGACTATCTCCGGCTGACCACATCAGTGAGAAGGTACGGAACATGTATACACTGCTTGCCAATATGAGAATAGCATTTACATACATAAATGAAGACATGCTAAGAAAGATAATAACATCATTCATCAGACCAACCCTGGCGTATGCATCAGTAGTTTGGAGTCCTCATCTAAAAAAACACATAGACATGATTGAAAAAGTTTAAAGGGCCGCTACAAGATGGGTACCAAGCTTAAGGGATCTAAGCTATGAAGAAAAACTAAATAAACTGAATCTACCAACACTACAGGAGAGAAGGAAAAGAGGTGACATGATTATGCTATATAAATGCGTATCAGGGAAGGAGAAAATAGACATAAATGATTACTTAACGTATGGGGAAGCATCAGCAAGAGGACACTGCAAAAAACTGCATAAAAAGAGAGGTGATAAAGACGTAAGGAAATTTAGTTTCCCAAATAGAGAAATTGCTCAGTGGAATCCACTACCGAATGAAATAGTGTGTGCCAAAACAATTCACAAATTTAAGGATATGTACGATAAATATGGTTTAAGACACGGGACAGTACGAGCTTGACTCATTCCTGTAAAGATACAATTAGGTAAGAACAATTAGGTAAGAACACACACACACACACACACACACACACACACACACACACACACACACACACACACAGACGCCATTTCATTCCCTTCATGCCCCAGCACAGCCACGCCACACGGAATATTGTGCTGCATTTTCTTAATGCTTGTGATAAATCCTCCTCCACCCGCCGTCATGGAAATCCAGTTTCATGGAGGAAGGAGGGGGCTTAGGACGTACATAGCCTCATTGAGAGGAGGAGCAATACAGTTACAAAGAAGATGGGCAGGATTCACAAAACATACAGTTATACAGAAATGAAAACAGGGGTGTTCAGAGGCCATAAAGCAGAAGGGGTAATGCAGTTACTAGTGGAGCAGCTAAGTACATAATCGTTCAGGTGGTGTAACAAGCATGAAATTTTGCATGTGGTTCACCTTAAAGATGCTTATTAAGAAATTTTCGTTAGCCAAACAAAAATCCAGTATGGCCTCCATTTTTCAAGATGGCCACCAAATTATGGCTACTGTATGCAATTATCTTCATTTAATCGAAACAAACTGCCCAATATTAGCCTTTGAGAGGTCATTCCCTATGTTTTGGAACATGGAGATTGTATTTTCGGAACATCTGGGTTTGTAGGATGGATTTATTCATATTTTTTGGAAATCTTTATTTGTACAACGCCATGATTAGATGACTCTTTTATCTGTAGATTTTGTTCAAATGACGTCTTCATCTGTAGTACATTTTGATCAGATGACGTCCTTATTCATAGAACGTTTTGATCAGATGGTGCCATTATTTGTACAAGTAGAGCGCCTAGGTCAGATGACACATTTATCTAAAGGGTTTTTGATAGATGACGCCTTCATCTGTGTAACGTTTTGATCAGATGGAGTCTTTATCTGTAAAACGTTTTGAGCAGATGATGCCTTTAAGTACATTTTATCAGACAATGCCTTTATCTATAGAATGTTTTGAGCAGATGACTCCTTTAAGAATGTTTTAATCAGATAACATCTTTATGGAATATTTTAATCAGATTACGCCTTTAAGGTTTTAATCAGATGAAGCCTTTATCGATAGAACGTTATGGCCAGATGACACCCAAATCTGAAGAACGTTTCTATCAGATGATCCCTTAATACGAAGACTGTTTCGACCAGCTGACGACTTTCAAAACGTTTTAATCAGATTATGCCTTTGAGTACATTTTAATCAGGCGACACTTTTGACCCGTAGACTGAAACGGTACTTCTTGAAGGTCTGTGTGCGAGACTGGGACGGGCCTTCCAGAAGATGGAGGAACTTTTTGTACTTTTCGCATTCTGTTATTCCCTCCTGACTCTTGATTATGCGTGCGGAGTTGGTCACTAGGATCCCTCCAAGGCTGTAGTTAGCCTGCCATTGGCCATCATAGAGGGAGGATGGTGTCCTGTTTCTGTATTAAAAAACAAAACACACACACACACACACACACACACACACACACACACACACAGACCAGCCGGGCGGGAAGCAAGCCCAATTGACTTAGTGGTGTCACATATCGCTAGTGAATACAACTCTGACAACACTGCCAAAGAGGAGAAGGTGGAAGTGAGGAGAAAATTGTCCTAAATTGTTGCACATTGCACTGCTCTTCCTACAATGGTTTGTTTTTCCCTATTCTAAAGTACTTTGCCTTTTCCTGACATACTTGTAACTTGTCTTTCCTTACTCTACCTTCTATCTCCTTACCCTACCATGCATCTCCCTGCTCTACCCTTTCTTTCCCCAGCCTAACTTACCCTGCATCTCCCTACTCTACCCTGCCTTTCTCTTGCTTTCCCTGCATCTCCCTAGTCTACCTTGCCTTTCCCTGCTGCTCTTTGGCTTTTCCTACCCAACCCTACATCTCCCTACCATATCCAGCATCTCCCTGCACAACTTGACTTTTCCTACCCTACACTACCTTTCCCTACCTTTCCCTGCCATGCTTTGCCTTCCTTACCTGCATCTCCTGCCTTTCCCTGGCTTCCCCTACACCTCCTTACCCTACCTTGTCTTTACCTACCCCATCCTGCCTTTCCCTGCTATGCTTTTGTTTTTCCTACCCTACACTGCAACCCTTTAGCCTACCTTGCATGTCCCTACCCTACCGTACCTTTCCCTACCCTTGCCTGCCTTTTCCTACCCTACATTGCCTTTCCCTACCCTACATTACCATTCCCTACCCATAACTGCCTTTCCTTTTCATGCTTTGCCCTCCCTACTTGCATCCACCCAACCCTGCATCTCCCGTTTCGACCCCGCCTATTTCTACCCCACCCTGCTTCTCCCAGCAGTACCCTAAGTTTCCCTACTATACCCTACCTTTTCCTGCCAAGCTGTGGCTTTTCCTACCCAACCCTACATCTCCATACTGAACTCTGTGTTTCTCTACCCTACTCTGCCATTCCTTTAATTACCTTACCCTGCATTTCGCTACCCTACCCTACCATGCCTTTCCCTGCTCTACCCTGCCTTTTCCTACCCTAGCCTCCCCTCTTCTACCCTACACTGCCTTTTTCTGCGCTCTTTGCCTTTCGTACCCACATCTCCTAACCTAACCCTGCATCTCCCAGCTCTACTCTGCCTTTCCCTTCCCTACCGTGCATCTCCCTACTCTCATCTGCCTTTCCCTACCCTCTCCTGTCTTTCGCTACACTACCCTGCCTTTTCGCTACCCTACCCTACCTTCCCCTTCCCTACTCTATCTATTCCTACCTTACCCTGCCTTTCCCTGCTATGATTTTCCTTTCCCTACCTGCATCTCTTTACCCTACCCTGCACCTCTCTACTTTACCCTTCTTTCCCCTACTCTACCCCGATTCTCCCTGCCATGCTTTGTCTCCTCTTATCCTGCCATGCCCATCTCTGCCATGCAGTAAGATTCCCCTCTCTACTCTGCCTTTTCTTATACAGTGGACGGGCGAATTCTTTGGAAGATTACATATATATATGTGAAAAGATCGTGTGGCGAGTGACGTAACAGTGCGCTACACATGCGAAGGTGTTCTGGTATTCTGTAGGTATACGACCAAAAATACGTACTAATGGCTAAAGCAAATGAACTACGTTCGGAACAGGTGGTAGAAGAAAGCAAATAAATGACTATTTTCGTGTTAACTATTGTGACATTTTCCCCTCGCGTGGCATCTCTGCGTAATTATGCTAATTCAGTACTATGGTGAGGAAATAAAAAATGTGCTTGGATTTAAATTCATGGTTAGTGTTATGAGTAAGGATGGAAGTTTAGAAGTTGAAGTGTTTGAAAGGGTACAACAGGAAAGAAAGGTTGCTCATTCTTTGAAAACAGTGATATGAATAGAGAAGTGAGCATGGAAGTAAAAAAAAATTCACTACTTGATAGTATTGTGATACCAACTCTAACGTATGGAAGCGAAGTTTGGACCTTGTTGGAAGGGCACAATGCAAGAGAGAGAACAGTGGAAATTAATTGAGAGGAACATGTAGAGTTACATGAAGACACAAACAAATGAGGGGTTGAAGGAGCGTTGTGGTGTGTATGTAACTGTGGCTGAAAGCATTAGAAAAAATGCACTGAGATTGTTTGGCCACTTGGAGAGGATGGACGGTGAGAGACTGACCAGAAGACTGTATATGAGTTGGATGGAAAATGGTACGGGGAGACCGAAACCGTGAATGATATGGAGGGATGGAGTGGAGAGGTAAATAAGAGACTGGGATGTGACTTTGGAGAAGAGCAGCATAATGGCAGGGGCCAAAGAGACGTTGAGGCGATTTGTTTGTCGCCACTCCCTACGCGATTAAGGCGTCTGGCTATAGATGGATACATAAAATAAGTTACAAGTGACATTACAGTAGAAGGTGATAATAATGAGGTTTATTATTGACAAAATGCAGAAAATTAAAGAAAAATGATGTGCTGTCCCCTCAGTTACAGTTACTGTATACTCACGTGGCATGTTTAGCGATATATAACTGCTGCACTGACATGCATTTTCTTTCCTTCCCCTACCCTGCCTTGCCCTGCTATGTTTTGCCTTCCCCTGCCATACTCTACCGATAATAATCTTTGTCGCTGCCAAACTGGTAATAAATGTTAGAAAAAAAAAGCACATACGATGTGTTGTCACGTCGATCACAAGTATGTCCACGTAGCATGATTAGCAGTAAGTAGCTCTTGTGATTTTGTTCTTGTAAGTTACAGCCATAGCCACGATTCGGTGTATCAAGTGCCCATATCATTGAAAATTAGTGAGATTTTTGGTGTCTTCAAGCATGAGAGTCATTTCCCAAACTTCTAGCCCTTACGTGGCGTTACGGTCTCTTGCAACTGCCTGCCTACCACCTGGGCACCTTACATTAGCTGACTACAAAACAATACCTTCTATTCAGCCCCCTGTCCCTCCAACTGTGAACTACTACGGACCTCTCGTTTATTTCAAAGGTTTGAGGAAAGACTGAACTTCATGTGACTAAAATTTAAATGAATTTGGCTGGTTAAAAGTAGTTGAAAACAGCTAGTGGAAACACCATATTTTTTCATGTTTGCCACACCACGGACATACGTTACAACACCTCTGCAGCCTAAGAGTTAAGGATGTTTAAATGAAGCCTTTATCTGAAGAACGATTTAATCACATATTGCATTTATATGCAGAAAGTTTATAAATAATGCCTTTTATCTGAAGACAGATTTAATTAGATGACACCTTTAAATGAAGGTTTAATACGATGAGACCATTGTCTGAAGAACAGTTCGGTCAGTAGATGCCAGTATCTGAAGAACGTTATAATCAGACTACCATCTTGTCTGGGGGACATACCGATCAAAGTATGTCATTATTTTTTGAACGTTTTGATACATGAATGTTTGGACCAGTCCCTGATTGAGCACTGTTTGTCTACCATATGTAGCATATAGGAAAGTTCATTCTGTCGGATATGACGATAAATGCAAGACTATTTTTGTAAATGTGTAGAAACATGTTGTTGCAAACAGTTTAAAAAAGCATTATGCGTAGGTATGTATATATTTTCTAATCGACGCGGCCAATTTACACAGCAAAACATTAGCGGGGAGCTTTAAGATACGTGTTTCATAGGTACTGATTCCATCGGTCAAGGAACATCACTTTGTCGCCAGAGAAGTGACATAAAGGAAGACGACAAGTGCAGAAGGCTTTTAAAGTGTAAGGTGAGTGGTGTATCTTAGAGTGTGTGATGAAATAGTTGTATCTGTGAGTGTATATGCATACATCATCCAGGGAAACTCGACAGTGTGCCAACATTTGAGAATACATCAAAAGATATACTACTGTTCTCTCTTAACTCTCAGCCTCGTATGATTCTCTCTCTCTCTCTCTCTCTCTCTCTCTCTCTCTCTCTCTCCCCCCATGTCAGACCATGGGTGGGTTAAATGTCCACCGCTGGGTAGGATCAAACACATGGCAACTGATGGCCACGGGTGACTCACCAGACCACCAGAGTCTTCACGTTTACGTCAGGACTGAAACCAGCGTCATCAGTGTTATCGTGTGAGTACTGTGGCCACCTGCGATGGTGGAATGTACAGGTGGAGGGTATTAGGAAAGAGAGAAGCCAGAGGAGATTTTAGGGGGAGTAATTAAGGTGGACATGATTTATAGGTGGTTATTGGAGGAAGAGTAGGTGGAATGGATTAGCAGTGATTATATTTCAGGGTGTAAATTTAGGGAAATGATGGAGTGGAAAGGTGGAGGGGATTAGTGGGGGTGTAGAAGGAGAGGATAGATGAAGTGGCTAGGTAGTCTAGCGAGTCAGTAGAGGGAATTAGTGGGGGAAGAAGGTGGAGGGCCTTGGTGCACTGAGTAAGGAAAGACAGAAGGTGGAGTAGTTTGGTGGAGCAGGTCAGGAGATGGAAAGAATAAACTTCGTAAGGACTGGAATGACAGGCGAAGTTTGGATGCTGAGAGGAAAATGTAGAGAAGGAAGGTGGGGTGTGTGGAAGAAACATCAGGAGCGTGAAGGTGTCAGGAGATAGGTGGATAGGGAGAGAAGGTAGGAGGTGGTGGGGGATAGTCGAAGTGGGGCTTAGAAGATGAAAGGTTGTGGTGGATAAGGCCGGTGAATAATGAAGGTGGGTGAGACAGGTGGATGAAGAAAGTGAATTAGGTGGATGGGTGAAGGAGGTGGATGAGGTTGGTGGATGAAGAAGGTGGATGAGGTAGATGGATTAAGAAGGTGACTGTGGTAGGTGGATGAAGAATGCGGATGAGGTAGGTGGATGAAAAAGATTGGAAGAGGTAGGTTGATTAAGAAGGTGGATGAAGTAGGAAGATAAAGGTGGATGAAGATGGTGGATGAGTAGGTGATCGGTAAGGAAGGAAGATGAGGTAGGAGGACGAAGCAGGTGGATGAGGAAGATGGAAGGAGAAGGTAATGGATGCTTCAGACGGATGAAGCAAGTGGATGAGAGAGAGAGAGAGAGAGAGAGAGAGAGAGAGAGAGAGATGAACAGCGTCAGTGGAAACAAAAGAAGAATGCTGTGATCAAAATAGTGTAGCGGAGAAACAGAATAAAAAAAAGAGGGTTGGGATGTCGCAGACGGTGCGGATAAATAATTTTGTATTTATAACCCGTTCACTATTTTAATGACGGTTATCTACCGTTCCTGCTGTTGTCAGACATAGTTCACATCATTAATATACAAGAGAATACGTAACGCACGGACACCTAGGACTTAATCGTATTCTGGCCTTAATTAAATCTTCTGGCATCACCAGGAATTGGACATTAATAGCGTTCCGACCTTAAAAGGTTAAAATTATTACTGGGGTAGGCGGTGGCTGAACTGGTAGAGAGATAGCTTGCAGTTCTAAAGGACCCAAATTCAAATCCCCGGTAAGACAGGGAACAGTTTAAGGATCTGAATTTCATAAAGCAGACTTTACCTGTCTACCAGAAAACCCGCCGACATGTGGCAAAAATTTTCCTCTAATATGAGTACATCTGCTCTGTATGAGACAGCCCAAGCATGTATTCAATATGGACGATGGGTGTGAACGCCGAACTGGTGACTTGGGAGGTGTTGGCTATACAGGAGAACTACTGGGCCTTGGGAACAGGCTGTGAACCCTATGTCCAGAGTCGATAAAAAAAAAAAAAAAGGATTAACGTTCAGGGTCCTACAGTATTACAGAATACTCACTCAAATTGAGGACAATCGTCTCGCATTAGTTGGTTGAAAATATGTTACATGAGAAATGCCGACCATGAGAGGACTATAAAATTTTAAGTTCGTTGATTATCATCCTACTCGGTTCCTGCTGCTGTCAGGTACAATCTCCATCTGTTACATAGTAGGCAATATATACAACCCCGCCCTTACGAAGGCGAGATTCCGAAATGTATTTTTGATGATGTGTTCCGGCCCTAGGTGAGCCTCTTAATAGTGTAGGTAGTGTAGTGTAACTGTCCTGTCTCTTATTCCTTTCTCTTTGGTACCTAATATCCAGTGTTATATTCTAGTGCATAGTTCAGGTTCCCATGCATGCATAGTGAATGGATATAATTATTTTCCTGTTTTCTCTTTTGCCTCTCCATCTGTTCCTGTTTCCTTTCGTCTACTTTCAGACTTCATGTTTTTCCTCTTCCCCACATTTTATCAATGTGTTTTTTTTTTTTTTTCATTTTCCTCTCCACTTCAGTCTTTTCTGCTAAATTTTCTTTGCATATTTACCCTTTTCCCATCTGGTACTTTATTCCCCGCTAGCTTTCCGTTCTTCTCCCGCATTCCTTTCACTCGTCAATATACATACTGTCGTGTTTAGGTCTCACTGTTCTGTCCCATAAACCTCTCTTTCTTACTAGATCTTTCCGTGATAAATTCGGATATGTGGCTCAAGTCTCTCCCAGAGTGAGAGTCTATTGAATGGCTGTATTTTGTCATTCGCTTTTTCATCTCTACTACTTCCTTTCCCCCGTCTTTCTTTCTCTCTACTGCATTCCTTCCTCCGTCTTTTCTTTTCTTTTTTCTTCTACCTTACTCTCTTTCTTCCTAGTCTGACTCTTCTTTCCAGCATATCTTTCCTTTTTTATTTTACTACCTATTTCGTTAGTCTTTCCTCTTCCCTTCTCCTTTTCAACATTTCTCTTCTTTTCCTTTTCTGTGTGTGTGTGTGTGTGTGTGTGTGTGTGTGTGTGTGTGTGTGTGTGTGTGTATGTGTGTGTGTGTGTGTGTGAGAGAGAGAGAGAGAGAGAGAGAGTGTGTGTGTGTGTGTGTGTGTGTGTGTGTGTGAGAGAGAGAGAGAGAGTGTGTGTGTGTGTGTGTGTGTGTGTGTGTGTGTGTGTGTGTGTGTGTGTGTTTTATGTGAGGAAGAAGGAACCAAGGGCCGCGAGCCCGTAAAATTGCTCCCTCCAAGAGAAAAACAAAATGCAGGAGAGAACCAAATTCAAGATCCGATCTTTTCGAGATGCCTGGACACACTGCGTTTAAAAGACAGGAGATCATAGGAAGCAGGAAATACAGACAAAGAAATACAGTTCCAGAGTTGACCTGTTGCATAAATGAAGGACTGGGAGTAACGGTTAAATCTTGCATTAGAGAGTTGGACAGAAGAGGGATGAGAGTTTGCTGCTAGAAGGGTGATACACGCCTGTCGTAGAGGTGGAGGAATGCATGCAGACGATTCAGAGGAGCAGTGACCATTGAAGTAGCGATAGAAAAGAGATAAAGATGCAACAGTGCGGCGAAAAACAGAGGTTGAAGGGAGTCGTTAAGAGGAGGAGAGTTAGTGAGATGAAAAGCCTTTGACTCCACCCTATTGAGAAGAGCTGTATGTGGGGAGCCTCCCCACAATGAGAGGTTCTCCACATAGGGGCGGATAAAAGTCCTATATAGAGTCAACAATTGTGCAGGGGTAAAGAAGGAAAGGAGTCGGCTTAGCACACCCAATCTCTTGGAAGCAGATTTTACACGAGATGTAATATGATCTTTCCAAGATAAGTCCCGAGTAAATGAAACCCCAAGCATGTTTAAGGATGATGCAGGATTAAGCTGAATATTATTAAACATTAGTGGGTATACCTGTGGAAGATTTTGTCGGGTTGATAGGTGTAAAAACTGAGTCTTTTATTCATTAAAAACAACCAGATTATTTTTACCCCAGTCAGAGATACGAGCCAAGTCAAACATTAGGTGTGCCTTAGCCTCATCCCTTGTTTGTTGAAGTAACTGTTGAGATGGATGTTGCGGGAACCAAAGGGAAAGGTGAAGGGTGGAGTCATCAGCGTTTGAGTGGATAGAGTTAGATGTACAGCTTAGAAGGTCATTGATGAATAAAAGAAAGAGAGTTGGTGATAGGACAGAGTCCTGAGGAACACCACTGTTGATAGATCTAGGAGAAGAACGATGGCCGTCTACAACAGCGGCTATAGAACGACCAGAAAGGAAGCTAGAGATGGAGGCACAGATAGAAGGATAGAAACTGTAAGAGGGCAGTTTGGAAATTAAAGATTTATGCCAGACTCGATCGAAAGCCTTTGAGATGTCAAGTGCAATGGCAAAGCTTTCGCCAAAGTCCTAAAAGGAGGATGACCAGGAGTCTGAAAGGTAGGTGAGAAGATCGCCAGTGGAGCGTCCCTGACGGAACCCATACTGACGATCAGAAAGAAGGTTGTGATCGGAAAGATGCTTTAAAATTTTTCTATTAAGAATTGACTTGAAAACTTTTGAGATACAGGATGTTAAAACAATTGGACGATAGAGGGTTGGGAATGATCACCCTTCTTTGGGACTGGCTGAATGAGAGCAAACTTCCAGCAAGAAGGAAAGATGCAAGTTGACAGACAAAGGTGAAAGAGTTTGCATAGGCAGGGTGTAAGCACAGAAGCACAGTTCTTGAGAACAACAGGAGGGACTCCATCAGGCCCAAATGCCTTATTAGTATTGAGGCCTGTGATGGCAGAAAAAACATCAGTTGAAGAAATTTTACTGTCAGCCATGAGGAAGTCAGAGGGGGGAAGTGATGGAGGAACAGCACCGGAATTGTCTAAGGTGGAATTGAAGGAGAAAGTCTGAGCAAAGAGATCTGCTTTATCAGTAGAGGAAATAGCTACAGAGCCATCGGAGTAGAAAAGAGGAGGGAAGGATGATGAGGTAAAGTTGTTAGAAAGGTTTTTGGCAAGGTGCCAAAAGGAGCGGGAAGAATTCGAGTTAGAGAATTGAGAACATTTAGTACGAATGAAATTAATTTTAGCAGAGCGAAGAACAAACTTAGCACGATTCTGGGCAGAAATGTATAATAGACGTGATTCAGAGGTGGGTTGCCTCCAGTACCTTTTATAGGCCCTCTCCTTGTTGCGGACAGCATTAGAACAAGCGTGATTAAACCAAAGCTTTCTTAAATTTGTCAAAGGATATGAGAAAGGAATGTATGCTTCCATGCCCGAGAGAATATCCTACGTCATGCACAAGGCACACCCAGATGGCTCCCGGCCATGGAAGCAATAATCATTTCAGGGAAAATCAAAGAAATACTGCCTGAGGGCCTCCCAATCTACAGCTCCAAAGTGCCACAGACAACATTTCTTTGGAGGGTCCGCAGGCCATACTGGAGCAATAGGACAGGTTAAGGTGATAAGGTTGTGATCGGAGGAGCCCAATGGAGAGAAAGGTTAACAGTGTAAGCAGAAGGATTAGTTGTAAAGAAGAGGTCAAGAATGTTGGAGCTCTCTCCAAGGCAGTCAGGGATACAGGTAGGGTGCTGTACAAGCTGCTCTAGGTCATCAAGGATCGAATAGGTGTAGGCTTGTTCACCGGGTGGATCAGTGAAAGGAGAGGAGAGCCAAAGGTGGTGGTGAACATTGAAATCTCCTAGAATGGAGATTTCAGAGAAAGGAGAAATGGATAGAATGTGTTCCATTGTAGAAGTAAGATATTCAATGAATTTTTGAGTTAGTAGAATTAGGAGATAACTAAACAGCGCAGATATATTTAGTCAGAGAATGACAGGAAAGCAGAAGCCAGAGTGTAGAGAATTCAGAAGAATCGAGTTCAGGAACTTGAGAGCAAGATAAGTTGTTGCGATACACAACAGCCACCTTTGACTTTGAAATGCGTATAGAGAAAGTAGGAGGATACAGAAAAGGGTCTGCTGTCAGTTGCCTCAGACAGCTGAGTCTCAGTTAGAAAAAGAAGGTCAGGTTTAGAGAAGGAGAGGTGGTGCTCAGCAGAGCGAAAATTAGAGGAAAGGCCGCGAATGTTGCAAAAATGAAGAAGAAGAGAGTCAGACAGTGGTTCCAGGCACCTCGAGTCGTCACCGGGAGAGGGGCGGAAGGTAGGGGCATTTATGGTCCCCTCCCCTCCTGGGGACTCCGAGGCCACGTGTGTGTGTGTGTGTGTGTGTGTGTGTGTGTGTGTGTGTGTGATTGAATCTGTCCACGGAATATTCAGACACTTGGCTCAAGTGCCCTCCAGAGTACAAGTATATGAGATGGTGTACTTTGTCATCACAGAGCGGAGGGGTGGAGGGACTGAAGTGAACTCCTCTGCCTTTGGCGAGGAAAACTTTTGTCCAAGGCTACAGTGGGAGTTTGGAGGAGGCGGCGCAGAGTTTGTTTAGAGGAGAGTGAGTGGCATCGATGTTTGGGGCTTGAGGGAGAAAGAAGAAATAGAGATAGAGAGAAAGACGGTGGAAGGAAGACGAGGAGGCGGGATGGTATTAAAAGAGAGAGAGAGAGAGAGAGAGAGAGAGTAGAGAGAAGGGAAGGTAAGAGTAGTGAAGGGAATGTAGAGAAAGAAGACAGAATTCATAAGACTGAGAATAAGTGGCCATTATGTTTGACACTGAAGGAGAGAGAGAGAGAGAGAGAGAGAGAGAGAGAGAGAGAGAGAGAGAGAGAAGGTAAGGGAAATTGAGACACAGATTAGTGAAGGAGGAGGAAAGGAAAGAGGGAAAGGAGCGAGGAGAAGAAAGAGAGGAGTCAGTTATTGTGATGTGAGTGAATGGCTTGTCATTTTGAGGCTGAAGGGGGGTAGAAAGAGGGGGGGAACTGAAAGAGAGAAACATGGAAGAGCAGAACAGGAGGGGAGAAGAAAGAAATAGAAGAAGAGGAGAGTGGGAGAAGAGGATTACTTTGAGAGGTAAGAGGATTGTCAGTTTCGGGCACGAAGATAGAGGAGAGAGGAGGGACAGTGGAGAGAAAAGAGACAGTGGAAAAGAAGAAAAGTGAATATAGAACGGAAAATCAGGAAGAGGAGAGAGAACAGAATGTCGGCAGTTTGTTAAAATGAGAGTGAGTAGCTTGTCTGTTAGGAACTCAAGAGGGAGTGGGGAGAAATGATGAACAAGGAAAGAGATAAAGGGACTTACAGTGAAAGTAGGGAGAACAGAGGCAGAGACAGTAGGGGAAAAGCGACGGAGGTAGCGACACTGGAGAGATTGGAGACAGAGAGACAGCGGAGGGAAAGAAGTGGAAGAGAGAAGAAAGAGATGAACAAAAAGGAGGAAGGTTGAGAAAAGGGGACAACTTAGAGGCAGGTGAACTGGTGGTCTGGAGAAGAGGAAGTAAAGAAGAGGAAAGGGAGAAAAAGAAAACATGAGAAGGAGGGAAGAGAGAAGAGGAGGAAAAAGAGAACAACGGATAGAAGAGGGACGAACGGAGAAAGGAAAGGATGATGGTGATTGAAGAAGGTGAACTAACAGAGAGGACGAGAAGGAGAGAGAGAGAGAGAGAGAGAGAGAGAGAGAGAGAGAGAGAATAAATTGGATTAGAGGACGGGGAGGAATAGAAAGGAAGGCCAAGGGAGAAAGGGAATATAAGGCTGACAGAAGACAAAGTTAAAGGAATGAAACGAAACGTAGGAGCAAAAGAACACGGTAAGAAAAATATGAATGTAAAAAGAATGAAATGGAGAAACAGTTGCTTAAAAAAGTATTAAGAAAAATTGCAGGAAAAGAAATAAATGGAGGAAGTAAATGGGAGAAGCAACAGGTACCGGTGAGTTATGCCTCAACTGAAGGAGATAGAGTATAAATAAGAAAGGGGGAAAATAGGAAAAAAGACAGAAACAAAACAGGATAACGGAGAGAGATTGCAGGCAGCCAGACAAACTGAAACAGGTAAAAACAGGTAATATTAAAAAGAACACAGAAACGAAATTGGACACTAAAAAGAAAAACAAAGACAAATCAAAATGAAGAAAGTAGAAAAAATAAGGGGAATCAGGCAGAAGGAGATAAGGAAAGAAACAAAATAATGAGACAAAACGAAAGGAAGAAGAAATGAAAATATGAATAAGCAAAATTAGGAAAATAAGACGAAGAGAATAAAAGATGATAATGGAGAGGTAATGAAGGCAGCAAGATAGAGCGAAAGAAAAATTAATATGAATAAAAAAGAGGTGGAAGAAGCAATATAAAATAAAGACGTGAAAGAAGAAAAAAATAGCAAAGAAGTGGATGGAGGAATATAACACAGAGATATTCAAACTAGAGAAAAGAGAGAGGCGTGAACGACATGTGGAAACTGGATGAAGTCGAGGAGAATGGAACTAAAAAATGCAAGTAGAGAGAAAAGGCAAAACGAATGAAGAATAGACGAATAAAAATGGGTAAAAGAAGAACTGAAAAAGAAGAGGCAGTGACACAAGACGAAATAAAGGAGAAAAAAAAAAAATTGAGGTGGATGAAGAAAAAGTCTTACAAAAAATGGCACTGGATAATACAGGTGACTAGACAACGGGAAAAACAGAGAAAAAGGAGTAAAAAGGAGGTGGAACCATGAAGATAAGAAGAAAACAAGATACTGTAGTGGAGTGAGGCATAGAGAAATGAATGAAAGAATGAATGAATGATTGAAGGAAGGAAAGAAGGGTGGAGAAAGAGTTGTAAGAAGATACGTATAAATCTAAAACAAGAGAAACTGAAACCAGATATCTCAAGCATTAAGAAAAAACATAAGTAAACAGAAAACTAAAGAGAACCTTTAAAAAAGAATAAATTAAAGATAGGAGAAAATTTAATTACATACTCGTAATGTAAGCGATAAGGAAAAAAGAGACTGCCAAAAGAAACAAAGAGACGTGTAAGAACGAAACAAACACATGTGACTATAACTGTAAACAACGAAAAAGACAAAAGGTGGGAAATAGCAAGAAGTAAAAGGAAGAAGCTGAAAAAAGGCAGTATGAAAATAATATTATGTAGGTAGTGAGAAAAGGCAGAAGAAAGAAAATGAAGACGGGAATAAAGGACTAAGAGAATGAAATTCGATATTGTAGGCAGCCAAAGAAAGCAGATTAAATGATAATAAGTGAAGAATGGAGAGAAGAAAAAAAGCAAATAGAAAAATGAAATGAGAGGCGGAAAACGGAGCATGATCGAAGAGGAAAAACGACGTACCATGCAGCGTTGACTTGTGGAGAAAAAAAAAAAAAAAAAAAAACGATTGCAAATCATTTACGGAGGAGAGTGATTGGTGATGGGCAGTATAGGAGAGTGGCTGGAACTGGTAATGGGATAATAGGAGAGTAGTTGGTACTGGTAATGGGTAACATACGAGGAGAATGGTTGGTATTGGTAATGGGACGTATAGGAAGAATGTGGTTGGTACTGGTTATGGCACATACAGGGGAAGAGTGATTGGCATTGGTAATGGGTATTAGAGAAGGAAAGATGTTAGTAGCCTATTGGTGGATTGTAGACCTGCATGGGAAAAAGAAAATGACAGGAGAAAAGAATTGAATAGGAAGAGTCGGGAAAAGTGCTGTCTGCTGACTGGAGAAGAGGGAGAAACACCTGAGAAGCAATATATATATATATATATATATATATATATATATATATATATATATATATATATATATATATATATATATATATATAATCATCTCATTTCATCAGCCGTTTGTGTCTACTGCAGGACCGGCCTATCCCGACCGAAGTGGGGACGATACAGCCAACATATCTCTACCAAGTGGCTTAGGCTGTCCAGTAGAGAGTGTATGTAGGGTAAGAAGTGCTTGTAAGTGTAACTGTAGTGTTGGAGTGGCTTTGGATGTGTGTGTAGTCTGTGAACCAAGTGTAATCGGCCCGCGCAAGCCGACTGGGTGCAAGCATTCTATATAGTATGCGACACTGGTTCAACCACAGCACCCCTTGTGTCCGTCAATGCGGTACGTGGCATGAAGAATGCTCCCAAAGTTTATTACCCTGGCGGGGCACGAACCCTTGTTCTTCAGTGTACGAAAACGCACACTTTACCACTGTACCAGGGAAGCTCCATATCTATTTATCTGTCTATATCTATCTATCTATCTATCTATCTATATGTATATATATATGAGCCCCCTGGGGGTAGGGAGGTTTTCAAGAATACTCCCCCAGTATCCCTGCTTGTCGTATGAGGCGACTAAAAGGGATGGCGGAGGGTTGGTGCCCCTCTCTGGAAAACAGCTAACTAAAAAGACGAACAACTAGCCTTTGACAAGGACTGACCAAAACATGACGACCAAGGACCGGACAAAGGACATGGTATGGATCGTGACGTGGAATGTAAGGGGTGCGAATGATGAGGTGAAAGAGAGAGAGATTGTCCAGGTGCTTGAGGGTGCAAAACTGGATGTATGTGAAGTAACTGAAACTAAATGGAGAGGACAGAGCGTGAGAGCATGGAAGTATGGATGGGGTATATGTGCAGGACTAGGTGAGAATGAGAGGGCAAAAGAAGGAGTGTGTATTGTTGTGAGTAAAAGATGAAAGAAGAGCATAAGAGAGTATGGATCAGTTGGCCCAAGGATTGAGTGGGTAAGATTGAAAGTTAGAATACAAATGTGGGCGATTCTGTGTGTGTGTATGCACCAATCCAAGATCGTGCAAGTAGAGTGAGGGAAGAGTTCTGGACAAATGTGGAAGTGTGCATGGAAAAGTTTGGAAGGAATGAGAGAGTGTTTTTGATTGGTGATATGAATGGTAAAGAAGAGAATGTGAAGGTGGATGGAATAGTTGGTGAGTGGGGTGTGCCTGCTGAGATAGATAAGAATGGCAGTGCGTTACTGGACATTTGTGCCGGGAGGGGGGTGGGGATAGCAAATACCCTCTTCAGGCACAAAATGATCCACAGGTATACATGGTGAGTGATGAGAAGGATGGATGGTGAACTGAATGAAAGGAAGGCAATGATTGATTATGTGTGTGTGGATGAAAGGATGCGAATATGTGTAATGGGTGCAAGAGATTATAGAGGTTGGGGAAGTGGACTTTCTGACCACCACTTGGTGGTGGCCAGAATCAAGATCCAAGTAAGATGGGGAAACAGAAGAACGGAAGGACGGAAGGAAGTAGTTGCAAGGAGAGTGGAAAGGTTACAAGAGGATGAGAAAAAAGCAGAATATAAAAGAGAAGTGGAGGAACGATTGGGTAAATATGAATTGGAGCAGATGGGGGACATGGAAGGTGTGTGCAAGATATTCACAGAAGAAATATGTGCAGCATGTGATGTGGTGTGTGGGGTGAAGAGAAGACGGAAGGGGGTGCAAAGAACTGCATGGTGGAATGAAGAGGTGAGACAAGCTGTGGCACAAAAGAAGAAAGCATACAATGAATGGATGAGAAATAGGGGCGTGGAAGAAGTTGAGAGACGGAAGAGAGAGTTATACTGTATGTAGAAAGGAAGAGTGATGAAAAGATTAGTAAGAGAGAGTAAGAAGAGAGTGGATTAAGAATTTGGAAGGAATTTGAGTGTAAAGTGAAGGGACAATAAGAAAATGTTCTGGAAAGAGGTGAAGAGAGTAAGACAGGGTGGCAGTGAAGTTAGTAGGGGAGTGAAAGATAAAAATGGTAGATTACTAGTGGAGAAAGGAGAAAAAGTGAGCAGATGGAGAGAACACTTTAAGGAATTGTTGAATATAGAGAATGGAAGTAATGCAAGTATAAGTGGCTTGGGAATGGCTGAGAGAGGGAGGTAGGTGGCAAGGCAGGAAGAAATCAGTCGGATAGAAGTCGTGGAAGCAATGAAGAAAGTCAAATTGGGGAAAGCTCCAAGAATTGATGGAGTGTGTGGTGAAATGCCAAAGCATGGGGAAGAGATAGTAGTAGAATGGACGTGGAAGATGTGCAGATTAGCCTGGGAGGAAGGTAGAGTCCTGGAGGATTGGAAGTCAGGTATAATTATTCCTTTGTACAAAGGAAAAGGAAAAAAAAAAAGTGTGTGGTAATCATAGGGGCATTTGTCTTCTTTGTGTAATAGGAAAAGTGTATAGTAGAATACTTATTGACAGAGTTAGGGATAATAACAGAGAAATTAGTTGGAGAGGTGTGGTAGGACTACATATTATAATTGCAAATCATAATAAATAGAGAGATAAATAGATAGATAGAGAGACAGATAGAAGCAGGGAGTCAGATGATGAGAAGGTATTGTGTCTGCAAGAATCGAGCAATGCTAAACATGCTTACACTGAGGAAAGCTGACGACAGCGGCCAGTAAGGAGATGATGCAGTTAACTGTCAGCAGTCCTCTCGTGAACAAAGACCTAGTCCATCCACGAGGAACACACGTGACACACCCCTGCTACACCAGAATTTAGGAAAGAGAGCTCAGACGGAGATTAGCCACAGAACAGGCAAGAGAGAAGTAGACAGGCCTCAGAGGAGACAGGTGACGGGAGAAGGGCTTGGCAATTTGAGAGAGAGACAGATAGCGAGACAGGGAGGTAGCTACCCGGGACTTATACTCGTTCCGTGTGAGAGACTTGTTAATATTTCCAAGACAAATAAAAATAGTCCCATACTATTCTTTACCTCTCTTGTCACTACATGACAAATGGGGAAGCTACTACAAGATATAAAAGCCGCTCGACCACAAGTCTAAAATATATATATATATAACTCAACTACAACTCAAGCGCAAAGAACCACAAGGTATTTTATGACACAAAGTCATTTATGACAGAGGAACAGGGAAGTTTTAGGAAGGGAAGAGGTTGTGAAGATCAGATATTCATTCTTAGATCTTTAGCAGAAGAGTTTTTAGAGAAAAGAAAGAAGTTGTATGTGGCCTTCATGGATTTGGAGAAAGCATATGACAGGGTGGATAGACAAGGTTTGTGGAAAGTATTCAGAATATATGGAGTAGATGGGAAGTTGCTGAATGCTGTGAGGAGTATGTATGATGGTGCTAAGGCTGCAGTGCGTGTGGATGGTGAACTGAGTGAATTTTTCTCTTTGAAGGTTGGGTTTAAACAGGGATGTGTCATGTCTCCATGGTTGTCCAATCTGTATATGGATGGGGTAATAAAAGAGATACAAGGTAGGGCAGTGGATGTTGGAGTGGCCCTAGTGAGAGTGGGTAGCGTTTGGAAACTCCTTGTACTGTTGTCTGCAAGTGATACTGTGTTGTTAAATGAAGACGAAGGGGAGCTGCGAGGCTTGGTGGTTGAGTTTGGGAGAGTGTGTAAGAAACAGAATCTAAAGGTAAATGTAGGGAAGAGTAAAGTGATGGTCTTTGAGAGAGGTGAAGTCAGTGAATGTACAGTGAGGTTTGATGGTGAGGAAATGGAAAATGTAAGTACGTTTTAAGTACTTTGGGAGTGTGATGAGTAAGGATGGAAGTTTGGAAAGTGAAGTGCTTGAAAGCATACAACAAGGAAGAAAGGTTGCTGGTTCCTTGAAAGCAGTGATAAGAAACAGGGAAGTGAACATGGAAGTGAAAAAGTTACTACATGACAGTATTGTGATACCAACTCTAACTTATGAAAGTGAAGCTTGGACGTTGTTGGAAAGACTCAAGTCAAGAGTGAGAGCAGTGGAAATGAGTTATTTAAGAGGAGCCTGTGGAGTCACATGGAGTGACAGGCTGACAAATGAAGATATAAAGGAGCGTTGTGGTGTGAATGTGGATGTGATACGAAGTGTTAGGAGGAACACACTGAGGTAGTTTGGCCATGTGGAGAGGATGGAGGGTGAGAGACTGACGAGGTGAGTGTATGTGAGTGAGGTGGAGGGGGGGAGAGGGATAGGGAGGCCAAGGATGAGATGGAGGGATGGGGTAGAGAGGTATATGAGAGAGGGGAGTGTGAGTTGGGAGCAGGGCAGTGAAATGGCGGGGGACAGGGCGACGTGGAGGCAATTTGTTTGTGGCCACCCCGTGCGGAATTGAGGCGTCTGGCAGTATATATATATATATATATATATATATATATATATATATATATATATATATATATATATATATATATATATATATATATATATATATATATATATATATATATATATATATATATATATATATATATATATATATATATATATATATATATATATATATATATATATATATATATATATATATATATATATATATATATGTGTGTGTGTGTGTGTGTGTGTGTGTGCATGTCAATAGTCACTGTAAGTCCACTGCTGAACAAAGGCCTCCCCCAACCTTCTCCATTAATTCTTTGATTAAGCCAATAACTGCCACATTTTACCTGCAAACTTCTCTATCTTATCTCTCCACTTCTTGTCTGGCCTTTTTCTGCTACGTTTACAGTCTCTTGGAGCCCACTAAGTCAGCCTCTTTCTCCATTGATTATCCCTTTTTTCGGTATTTGGCCAGCCCACCTCAATTTTTTTTTTTTTTAATTACCTCTATATTGCCTAACTTTAGTCAGCTCTGTCATCTAACTAGATCTTTTCTTGTCTCTTAAAAATATTCCCAACATTGTCCTTTCCATTGCTCTTTGAGTGTGGATTAGTTGATTGTTCATCGATTTTGTCAGTTTCCACTCTTCACAACCGTACGTCATGATTTGGATTATACAGTCATTATATACTTTTCGTTTCATACACTGGCAAGCTACTTTTCATGATGCTTCTATATTTACCGAAAGCTCTCCATCCAGTTGTAATGCATAATTTTTTTTTGCTGTCATGGTTTTTCGTTAGTTCTAGTATTTTCCCCAAGATATTGTACTCATTGACCTCTACAAGAACTTCGTCGCTTTTTCTGATAACGTTCTTTGGTGTCTTTGGATTTAAATTTAGTTTTACTCCGGGTAATTTTTAGCACTACCTGGAGACTTTCTCTGTTTAGGTCATTCAACATTCTAATGCAATGTCTCATCTGTTTCTGAGATTAGGACAATGTCATCTGAAAACCTAAATGGTTTAGGTTTTCTCCATCTGTGTTACTCCTTTGTTCTCCCAGTCTAGTTTTCTGAAAATACTTTCTAGATAGGCTGTAAAATTTTTTGATGAAATTGTATCTCTGTGAGGCATGACCTTTTCAATCTTAATTTTCTGAGTCTTTATATAATTTAACTGTAGCAGTTCCTTTTTATGTATGTTTTCGAGCAGCTTTACAATATTCTCATTTACTCCTTGTTCCCGCAATGACTAGAATGGGTACCTGGCGTTGCCTGGGTAAAACCCTATGATCGTGCATTACTTGGGACTCTGGATGGCCATTCCTTTTGGGAGAAGACCTTCGGGTTCCCAGTTTATCTTAGGACCCATTTCCCCAGGGTTATATTCTCCATGAAAATATTCCTACCATGGACCTACTTTCCCGCCACCCACCCACCCAACAACCCTGCCCACCCATGCCACCAAGCCATCTACCCATCCGACCCACTGTTGTTAATATGATTAGAGAAGTAAAGAATTTTACGGTAATTGACCGCCATCTTTCCACCATGTTGACGAGTATTTCTGATTGATTGTAATCTTGGCCGTCGGAGGAGCCACCGTAGCTTATGTAATGTACACGTTTAAAACATTTAAATTCATTGTAAGAAGTTACATCTGTCAGAGCTATTAACCCCAACCGCGCTCGTCGCCTTATATGAGGCGATATGCAGGCCACCTCTGGCTGCACTGATTACCTCATATGAGGCAATGGATTTCGAAGCCATAACATCAAGCACGAGGAAGCGTCAGTGGTTTCCATGGGAACGTTGACTCTCCCTCTACCAGTGATTCTCAGACTATGGGTCGCGACCCAAAGGTGGGTCGCGAGAGGAATTTTGATGGGCCGCAGGGACATAGAATAGGCCTAATGCTTTCAGTGTAATTCATTTACTTAACTGATATTGCAATAATCCTTATTACGCAATTAGCATATTCATAAAAACTACCATAGGCTATATACCGGTTTCTGTGTGTGTGTGTGTGTGTGTGTGTGTGTGTGTGTGTGTGTGTGTGTGTGTATAGAAAAAAGTTTGTATTGCACTGTGTATATCTGATTTTTTTACCCTGTGGGTAGCCAAGTCTTGAAATATTCCAAATAGGGTCACACACTAAAATGTTTGAGGAGCGGTGTTACACCATCAGAGCTGTTGCCAAACCCTGCCACACTGGAGTTGCCAAATACCGCATACTTAGTAATTTAGATATGCAGGCCATCCCCGGCCAGGCTGCTCGCCTCACATGTGGCGATGGATCTTCGCGACATAATTTCAAGCACGAGAAAGCATCAGTGGTTTCCATGGGAATGAGTCTCCCTCTACACCATCAGAGCTGTTGTAAATCTCTGCCCGACCGCAGTTGCCAAATACCTCATAATTAGTAATTCATTTTTCCTCTGAAGCCCTGCAATGGCGGATTCACGTCCGTCAGCCTCCCACGGTGCTGGTGACTTATCGCCGGCCTCACACCCACCCAAGAGATGTAAATTAAGAAAAAAGATGTGGGTGATGAAGAGTTAGAGCTCAGGAACTCTTGATCAGATGAAAAATATATGATTATAATACACTTTCACAGACTCCTATCACTCACCCGGCTAAATCTGACTAACTGGCGTCATGTGAGAATACTAGAGCTGTCTCAGAATTCGAAGAGATGATAGTGACAATATTAACACTCACATTCACAGGGTGTTACCTGGAGCAAAATACTAGAGAAGACAAGACAGTCAGAGAGTTAACATGAACAATACAGCAAAACGAATTTTTCTTTATAGTGACTGACTACTATGGAGACTTGTTTATTGTGTAACTTTACTGAGATCCATTATGAATACTAACTCACACTTACACTGAGGTTGTGTGCCAGGGGTAGACCAGAGCAATGAATGAAACCACTTAAAGAGTTATTATTTTTTTTATTATACATTTTTCTTTATTAACAGTCGCTCATAGGCTGCCTTCGGCGGCCTCCTTTCGATCTTAAGTCAAATCCTATTGTCAGCTGAAAGGTAACAGAAATTTGAACTACTCATGCCGTGGGCTAGATGGGGACCTTTCCCTTATTTTTATCCTGCTGGGACACTCGTCGAGAAAAGAGAGAGAGAGAGAGAGAGAGAGAGAGAGAGAGAGAGAGGGAGAGAGAGAGAGAGAGAGAGAGAGAGAGAGAGAGAGAGAGAGAGAGAGGCAGGATACCAGTGTTTGCTCTTATACTTAATTATACTATGGCATTACTGTTTTCACTTTTAGGAGTATAAAAAAGGAGGAAGGAGATGCGAGAGAATGATATTACAACAAACACGTCACTCTTCTCTCCTCTACCATGCTGGTTATTTCAATGCCGGGCAAGGGACGAATCCATCCCCTCCACTAAAAGGAAATACTAAATTTGAAGCAAAAGGCCAGAAATGAGTCATAACTCAGGAATCGGTGGCCCTACTGGACTGGAAAATTTATTCTTCAAGTTAGAGCATTTTTACGGTACTTTTTCCTGACAGAAATTGCTCTACGTTGCGCCGTTTTTGCCGTGTTACGGTAAGAAACAAACATACAGAAATCGGATCATTATAATATAGATTTTTTTTTTTTTATATATGTGATATTTGACTGGTGATCTCCATCTAATGCATGCTTATTACACTTACTTATTGCATTAATATTATTCGTATTGCTTATGGCAGTGGTATTATTGTTTGCAAAAATTTGGTTACCTTGACCTAAGCCCATTCAGCTCGATGGTATCTTTTCAATGTGTTCAGGCTAAAGTTGGATCATTTTATTTTGCTTTGTAAACTTTCCTCGTATGGAAGGAGTTAATGGTCACTAACCTCACCAGTTCGAAGAAGTCTCTCAGAAGCTGAATAATAGCTTATTGTAAGGAGACAACAAGAATACGATATATGAAATCTCATCATTCAGTACAAAAGTTCTATCTATCAATTTATTGCCAGAAGCCTCAATCCCGTTTGGGGTGGCCACAAACAAATCGCCTCCAAGTCGCCCTGTCCCCCGCCATTTCACTGCCCTGCTCCCAACTCACACACCCCTCTCTCATATACCTCTCCACCCCATCCCTCCAGCTCATCCTCGGCCTCCCCCTCCCTCTTCCCCCCTCCACCTCACTCACATACACTCTCTTCGTCAGTCTCTCACCCTCTATCCTCTCCACATGGCCAAACCACCTCAGTGTGTTCCTCATAACGCTTCCTATCACATCCACATCCACACCACAACGCTCCTTTATATCCTCATTCGTCAGCCTGTCTCTCCATGTGACTCCACAGGCTATTCTTAAAATAACTCATTTCCACTGCTCTCACTCTTGACTTGTGTCCTTCCAACAACGTCCAAGCTTCACTTCCATACGTTAGAGTTGGTATCACAATACTGTCATGTAGTAACTTTTTCACTTCCATGCTCACTTCCCTGGTTCTTATCACTGCTTTCAAAGAACCAGCAACCTTTCTTCCCTGCTGTACCCTTTCAAGCACTTCACCCTCCAACCCTCCATCCTTACTCATCACTCTATCCAAGTACTTAAACGTACTCACATTTACCAATTCCTCACCATCCAACCTCACTGTACATTCACTGACTTCACCTCTCTCAAAGACCGTCACTTTACTCTTCCCTACATTCACCTTTAGATTCCGTTTCTTACACACTTTCCCAAACTCATCCACCAACTCTTGCAGCTCCCCTTCGTCTTCATTCAACAACACAGTACCATCTGCAAACATCAGTACAGGGAGTTTCCAAACACTATCCACTCTCACCAGGGCCACTCCAACATCCACTACCCTACCTTGTACCTCTTTTATTACCCCATCCATGTACAGATTGAACAACCATGGAGACATGACACATCCCTGTTTCAACCGAACCTTCAAAGAGAAAAATTCACTTAGTTCTCCATCCACACGCACTGCAGCCTTAGCACCATCATACATACTCTTCACAGCATTCAACACCTTCCTATCTACTCCATATATTCTTAACACTTTCCACAATCCTTATCTATCCACCCTGTCATATGCTTTCTCCAAATCCATGAAAGTCACATACAACTTCTTTCCCTTCTCTAGAAACTTTTCCACTAAAGATCTAAGAATGAATATCTGATCTACATAACCTCTTCCTAAAGCCTCCCTGTTCTTCTCCAACTAATTCCTTTGTTCTTTCTCTAACTCTGTCAATAAGTATCCTACCATACACTTTTCCTATTATACTAAGAAGACAAATGCCCCTATGATTACCACGCACTTCTTTTTCTCCTTTTCCTTTGTACAAGGGAATAATTATACCTGACTTCCAATCCTCCGGGACTCTACCTTCTTCCCAGGCCAATCTGCACATCTTCCACATCCATTCTACTACTATCTCTCCCGATGCTTCAGCATTTCACCACACACTCCATCAATTCCTGGGGCTTTCCCCAAATTAACTTTCTTCATTGCTTCCACAACTTCTATCCTACTGATTTCTTCCTGTCTTCTCACCTCCCTCCCTCTCCCAGCTATTCCCCAGCCACTTATACTTGCATTACTTCCATCCTGTATGTTTAACAATTCCTTAAAGTGCTGTCTCCATCTGTTCACTTTTTCTCCCTTCTCCACTAGTAATCTACCATTTTTATCTTTCACTCCCCTCTTAACCTCACTTCCACCCTGTCTTACTCTCTTCACCTCTTTCCAGAACATTTTCTTGCAGTCCCTCCACTTTACACTCAAATTCCCTCCAAATTCCTAATCCACTCTCTTCTTACTCTCTCTTACTAATCTTTTCACCTCTGTCTTTCTTTCTACATATAACTCTCTCTTCCGCCTGTCAACTTCTTCCACGCCCCTATTTCTCATCCATTCATTGTATGCTTTCTTCTTTTGAGCCACAGCCTGTCTAACCTCTTCAGTCCACCACGCTGTTCCTTGCACCTCCCTCCGTCTTCTCTTCCTTCCACACACCACATCACATGCTGCACATATTTCTTCTGTAAATATCCTGCACACACCTTCCATGTCCTCCATCTGCTTCAATTCATATTTACCCAATCGTTCCTCCACTTCTCTCTCTTATACTCTGCCTTTTTCTCATCCTCTTGTAACCTTTCCACTCTCCTTGCAACTACTCCTTCCTCTCGTCTTTCCCTTCTTCTATTCCTTCATATTACTTGGATCCTAATTCTCGCCACCACCAAGTATTGGTCAGAAAGTCCACTCCCCCAACCTCTATAAGCTCTTGCATCCATTACACATCTTCGCATCCTTTCATCCACACACATAATTAATCATTGCCTTCCTTTCATTCATTTCACCACCCACCGTTCTCATCACTCGCCATGTATACCTGTGGATCATTTTTTGCCTGAAGAGGGTATTGGCTATCACCAACCCCCTCGCAGCACAAATGTCCACTAATGCACTGCCATTTTCATCTATCTCAGCTGGAACATCCCATTCACCAACTATTCCATCCACCTTCACATTCCCTACTTTACCATTCATATCACCAATCAAAAACATTCTCTCATTTCTTCCAAACTTTTCCATGCACACTTCCACATTTGTCCAGAACTCTTCTCTCACTCTGCTAGCACGATCTTGCGTTGGTGCATACACACACACAATCGCCCACATTTGTATTCCAACTTTCAATTTTACCCACACAATCCTTGACCCAACTGATCCATACTGTCTTATGCTCTTCTTCCATCTTTTACTCACAACTATACATACTCCTTCCTTTGCCCTCTCATTCTCACCTACTCCTGCACATTTACCCCATCCATACTCCCATTCTCTCACACTTTCTCCTCTCCATTTTGTTTCAGTTATTCCACATACATCCACTTTTGCACCCTCAAGCACCTTGACAATCTCTCTCTCTTTCACCGCATCATTCGCTCCTCATACGTTCCATGTAGCCATTACCAAGTCCTTTGTCCGGTCCTGGGTCGTCATCGTTAAGTCAGTCCTTGTCCGAGGCTTCTTGTTTGTTTTTATAAGTTAGTTGTTTTCCGGGGAGGGGCACTAACCCTCCGCCAACCATTTTAGTCGCCTTTTACGACAAGCAGGGATACTGGGGGAGTATTCTTGGAAAAAAAACACTACCCCCAGTGGGGGTAGAAATTGTAAATGTTAGCTTGTATGTAAGACAGCTTCTTAATTTCTTCAGTATGATGATGCATGTTTTGTTATTATGCTGGCTACACTATCACGAATTTATTCTGCATTAGAGAGAATTTCGAGCAGGAGGACTTAGGTATTACTGTGAAAGATCCCTTTAAAACGAAGTTTTTCCATTTTTTTTTTTTTTTTATTTAGGGTAGCAAAATTCACTATTGAAATTCGTCATCCTATTGACAAAATCTGGCCTACTGTCCGTATGCTACGGAAGTGTTCACTTAAGATGAATAAAATCGTTTGACAATAGGCGGGATCAGACATGAAATACACCGTACAATAGGAATAAGGCAACGTGATAACACTGCTTCCATCTCCACCAATACGTCTTTATGAGCGACTGGCGAATCTCACAACGGAAGGGAAGAAGTCATAAATTGAGCAGTAACAGGAAATTCCGTTCCAGCTGTCATCTCATTTTTTCGATCTCCCTTTTACCTGACATCCCTCTCCTTGCCCCCTTTTCCCTCATAACCTCGCTCTTCTCACTGTTCCCTACCACCCCCATCATCGGCCTCCCCCTCATTCGTACCTTCACTCTGGCCATCACCTCACCCAACACTCTCCCTCATATCTTCCTGTACATTTCCCTCCCCCCCCTCCCTTGCATCTCCCCTCACTGCTCCAATCTCCATTCCGTCTTCTTCCCTCATAACTCTTCTCTTTTTCCCATTCATCCCCATCTTTCATCGGTCCAATCCCTCCCATTGTTCTTCCTTCATTATCCCCTTGCCTTTACTACCATTTCCTTCACATCTCTCTTCCCATGTCTTTCATTTTCCCTCCCCTCATTCCCTCCATTCCCCCTTCCCTTACTCCAACCATCCCTCTCTCCTTTCAGTCCACCTCCAAACTTTCACTCACCCACTCCCATCATATTCTCGCCTCGTGTACTCGTATCCTCCATCCCTCTCCCCTTGGTCTTCTATTCCCCTTCCCGTTAGGCTGCCTTCCATCTCATATCTCCCTTTCCTTCTCTTCCCATTACCCTCACTCTCTCCCGATGTTCTACTTCCCTCTCATCCCCTTCGCATTCTCTCTTGAATACACACACATGCTTATATTCTCCTCTTTCCATTTTGTCTCATTTCCTACAACAATTTTACTCTTTTCTCTGCTATTTTCGACTTCTTCAAGTCAGCCTTATTATAAGCGCTGGCTTCTTATTCATCACAATTATCATGATCATCATCATGATCATCATCACAATCTTCGTCTTTATCTTTTTCCCAATCAGAAGAGCTTCTCCAGGATGGAGGAGGATTAGGAAGAGGAAGTCGTTCTCAGAGAATACGTTTTCTGGTAACGGAGAGCACCTGGGAAAGCCTAGAAAAACGACATTTCGAATAAAGGTAAATCTCCACGAAGACCAAGTTTTAGGCAAGGTGGGATCCACAAGGCTCACAGGGTCTTGTGTCGCATATTGTGTCCGCACAGTTTTCCCCCTGTGGGTAAGCGGGGTTTTCAAGAATACTCCCCCAGTATCCCTGCTTGTCGTAAAAGGAGACTAAAAGGGTTGGCGGAGGGTTGGTGCCCCTCCCCGGAAAACAACTAACTAAAAAAACAAACAAGAAGCCTCGGACAAGGACTGACATAACAATGACGACCCAGGACCGGACAAAGGACTTGGTAATGGCTACATGGAACGTAAGAGGAGCGAATGATGAGGTGAAAGAGAGAGAGATTGTCCAGGTGCTTGAGGGTGCGAAAGTGGATGTATGTGGAATAACTGAAACAAAATGGAGAGGAGAAAGTGTGAGAGAATGGGAGTATGGATGGGGTATATGTGCAGGAGTAGGTGAGAATGAGAGGGCAAAGGAAGGAGTATGTATAGTTGTGAGTAAAAGGTGGAAGAAGAACATAAGACAGTATGGATCAGTTGGGTCAAGGATTGTGTGGGTAAAGTTGGAAGTTGGAATACAAATGTGGGTGATTGTGTGTGTGTGCATGCGCCAACGCAAGATCGTGCTAGAAGAGTGAGAGAAGAGTTCTGGACAAATGTAGAAGTGTGCGTGGAAAAGTTTGGAAGGAATGAGTGTTTTTGATCGGTGATATGAATGGTAAAGTAGGGAATGTGAAGGTGGATGGAATAGTTGGTGAGTGGGGTGTGCCAGCTGAGATAGATGAGAATGGCAGTGCGTTAGTGGATTATTTGTGCTGGGAGGGGGTTGGTGATAGCCAATACCCTCTTCAGGCATAAAATGATCCACAGGTATACATGGCGAGTGATGAGAACGGTGGGTGGTGAAATGAATGAAAGGAAGGCAATGATTGATTATGTGTGTGTGGATGAAAGGATGTGAAGATGTGTAATGGATGCAAGAGCTTATAGAGGTTGGGAGAGTGGACTTTCTGACCACTACTTGGTGGTGGCCAGAATTAGGATTCAAGTAAGATGGAGGAATAGAAGAAGGGAAAGACGAGAGGAAGGACTAGCTGCAAGGAGAGTGGAAAGGTTACAAGAGGATGAGAAAAAGGCAGAGTATAAGAGAGAAGTGGAGGAACGATTGGGCAAATATGAATTCAAGCAAATGGGAGACGTGGAAGGTGTGTGTAGGATATTTACAGAAGAAATATGTGCAGCATGTGATGTGGTGTGTGGAAGGAAGAGAAGACGGAGGGGTGTGCAAAGAACAGCGTGGTGGACTGAAGAGGTGAGACAGGCTGTGGCACAAACGAAGAAAGCATACAATAAATGGATGAGAAACAGGGGCGTGGAAGAAGTTGAGAGGTGGAAGAGAGAGTTATATGTAGAAAGAGAGAAGTGAAAAGATTAGTAAGAGAGAGTAAGAAGAGAGTGGATGAGGAATTTGGAAGGAATTTGAGTGTAAAGTGAAGGGACTCTAAGAAAATGTTCTGGAAGGAGGTGAAAAGAGTGAGACAGGGTGGAAGTGAAGTTAGCAGGGGAGTGAAATATAAAAATGGTAGATTATTAGTGGAGAAGGGAGAAAAATTGAGCAGATTGAGAGAACACTTTAACCCGCCCCATCCCAATGTTTTCTGGGAAGTGGTATGCCCCAGTCCTGACATTTTTGGATCCTTGTTTTTTTGGCTCAAACATCCGCTTTGGATGAGAAACATCGAAAATTCATAGAGAAATCGCTCACCTGAAGTTTAAAATACTTGATCTAGGTATGAGTACCTCCTTACCTGACTGGGTTTTCTAACAGGCTGGCACCAAAGAAAACGAGTTCTATGGGAGGGTAACTATTTTATCCACTCATAAACAGTTTTTATTTACTTGGTACGAATTTATATGTAGTACAAGAGTATATTGGTTTTCAAACAGTAATATAGGCATTATAAGCATTGTTTCACTCGCTAACTCATCACCATTGATGACCTTTTTTCCCACATTACCTGATCATCATTTCTGACTGTTTCTTCCTCTAATGCTATGTAAACTTTGTCCTCCACATTGTCATCGATTGGGGAATCACTCTGGCCCTGAATGTCTTTATTGGCCAGGTCACTGGTAACAGGTGAATTGCCGAGACAATGGCGTGCAGGGGGGGGGAAGAGGTTATGCGGTGTAAGGCATTGTCCCTGCTTGGCATCTTGTAGAGGAATAGAGGAAGGTGTCCCGTGTTTACGTGCCAAAAATCACTCGCGAAATCACTCGGAAAAATTGAAAATTGTGCAAATTAGGGACCTTGCAATGTTGCCGCGTTAATTCACGTCTCCGGGATATGAGTGCACATCATGTGAGGACGTGAATTTACGTCTCCAGGACGTGGCAGGTTAAGGAATTGTTGAACATACAGGATGGAAGTAATGCGAGTATAAGTGGCTGGGGAATGGCTGGGAGAAGGAGGGAGGTGAGAAGACAGGAAGAAATCAGTAGGATAGAAGTTGTGGAAGCAATGAAGAAAGTTAAATCGGGGAAAGCCCCAGGAATTGATGGAGTGTGTGGTGAAATGCTGAAGCATGGGGGAGAGATAGTAGTAGAATGGATGTGGAAGATGTGCAGATTGGCCTGGGAGGAAGGTAGAGTCCTGGAGGATTGGAAGTCAGGTATAATTATTCCCTTGTACAAAGGAAAAGGGGAAAAAGAAGTGTGTGGTAATCATAGGGGCATTTGTCTTCTTGATATAATAGGAAAACTGTATGGTAGGATACTAATTGACAGAGTTAGAGAAAGAACAGAGAAATTAGTTGGAGAAGAACAGGGAGGCTTTAGGAAGGGAAGAGGTTGTGTAGATCAGATATTCATTCTTAGATCTTTAGTGGAAAAGTTTCTAGAGAAGGGAAAGAAGTTGTATGCGGCTTTCATGGATTTGGAGAAAGCATATGACAGAGTGGATAGACAAGGATTGTGGAAAGTATTAAGAATATATGGAGTAGATGGGAAGTTGTTGAATGCTGTGAAGAGTATGTATGATGGTGCGAAGGCTGCAGTGCGTGTGGATGGTGAACTAAGTGAATTTTTCTCTTTGAAAGTTGGGTTGAAACAGGGATGTCATGTCTCCATGGTTGTTCAATCTGTACATGGATGGGGTAATAAAAGAGGTACAAGGTAGGGTAGTGGATGTTGGAGTGGCCCTGGTGAGAGAGGACAGTGTTTGGAAACTCCCTGTACTGTTATTTGCAGATGATACTGTGTTGTTGAGTGAAAAGACGAAGGGGACCTGCAAGGCTTGGTGGATGAGTTTGGGAGAGTGTGTAAGAAACAGAATCTGAAGGTGAGTGTAGGGAAGAGTAAAGTGATGGTCTTTGAGAGAGGTGAAGTCAATGAATGTACAGCGAGGTTGGATGGTGAGGAATTGGAAAATGTGAGTACGTTTAAGTACTTGGGTAGTGTGATGAGTAAGGATGGAGGTTTGGAGGGTGAAGTGCTTGAAAGGGTACAGCAGGGAAGAAGGGTTGCTGGTTCCTTGAAAGCAGTGATAAGAAACAGGGAAGTGAGCATGGAAGTGAAAAAGTTACTACATGACAGTATTGTGATACCAACTCTAACGTATGGAAGTGAAGCTTGGACGTTGTTGGAAGGACACAAGTCAAGAGTGAGAGCAGTGGAAATGAGTTATTTAAGAGGAGCCTGTGGAGTCACATGGAGAGACAGGCTGACGAATGAGGATATAAAGGAGCGTTGTGGTGTGGATGTGGATGTGATAGGAAGCGTTATGAGGAACACACTGAAGTGGTTTGGGCATGTGGAGAGGATGGAGGGTGAAAGACAGACGAAGAGAGTGTATGTGAGTGAGGTGGAGGGGGGAAGAGGGAGGGGGAGGCCGAGGATGAGATGGATGGATGGGGTGGAGAGGTATATGAGAGAGGGGTGTGTGAGTTGGGAGCAGGGCAGTGAAATGGCGGGGGACAGGGCGACTTGGAGGCGGTTTGTTTGTGGCCACCCCAAACGGGATTGAGATGTCTGGCAATAGATAGATAGATAGATAGATAAATAGTTTCCACTTCACCGAAACCTCTCTCTCTCTCTCTCTTTTATAATTCTCTTTCATATATTTGAAAAATCAATCACATCATTTCAGATTCCCTTCCTCAAAATTTAGGTATCAGTTCGTACACATTTACTTGTTTTAGATGATAGACATAGCCGAGTTGTAAATTAGATAGAGATGTTGAAGATGTATCGTACATCAATCGTCTGCCACTAGTGTCGATAGTATAAAGCAGGGAAGTATTTAGGTAATCGGTTGATAGGTGAAAACCAGTGTCGATAAAGTCGTGAGACGATGGATAGTTCGTTGCCACAACTGTAATGTTGATTACGATACCGTCAGAGATAGGGAGAGAGATCTTATGTGTATCATAGTTTTATGGCCGCCTCTCTATCACCAGTGGAGAGTAACGTGGGCTACTGCCAGTAAAATGGTAAGTTGTGGAGTTTCGTGAATAGGTAGGTCTTTGTCTTACTTTCCCTCTGCCCTCCTTATATCGTAAGTGTAGGTGAGGTAGAGATACGCTGGGATTACGGAGTTTATTGTACACAGTTACAGTACTTGTGATGAACAGAGTAACATGACCAATGATTGAGATGACAACACTTCCAAAATCTCCTATCGCTCTCCTACTTTCTCCGGCTCTCCCAGCCTCCTTCTCTCTCATCTATACCACTCTCCGACGATCTCTCTCACATCTGATTTCTATAGTCCTTTCACCGCAAGAAGTCCGTTCAGGGTGGGGCCCACCTGGTGAATCACCTCTAGCGATGCTGCCAAATTAACCGTAGTATATGTCTCTCTCTCTCTCTTATTTCCCATCTCTGTGCTATTTGAAATTGTTTTTTATATTCTGTATATAGTAAAGGAAGCTATATAGTACATTGAATATCACTTTTTAGAATTATAACAACGATTTGAATGAATTCTATGACACGTGGCAGAGCTTTTTTCCCATGTTGCCACGCCGAGGTCGGTGAGGGACCCAGGGTAACTCCCTGTCTAGCCACCACCCAGGATGGAAGGTCCCACAACTCCCACCCGCTCCCGCTGAACATTTCATAGAATCATTCGTCGTCAATATAACAGAAAGTTCTGATAACGAAGAAGATTATGATTAAAGATCAGAGGGAGGATTAGGCCTACAGGGGGAACCTCTTAAAAATAAAACGCGCCTAGACTTTTACCTCATAGGTGGTGTGGAAAAAAGTTGAAAATAAATAATAAATATATACAATATATATATATATATATATATATATATATATATATATATATATATATATATATATATATATATATATATATATAGAAAGAGAGAGAGAGAAAGAGAGAGAGAGAAACAGGTGGGATGGGGGTATGTAGGGAGACAGAGTGATAATCCGATAATTGGTGGTCAAATTGGCACCGTCGCACTCGGGGAAATTCCAACTTCTGCCACACCCTGAACGGATTTCTTGCTGCGAAAGGAGTATAGTTATATATCCCCATCTGAATTCCGGCTTAGCGGACGTGTGTGGGTGCACGTGTGTGTGTGTGTGTGTGCGCGTGCGTGTGTAAGTATCTCTGGAGCTTCCGTCATATGAGTGAGCTTTTCCATGACGTAGCTTGTGAGTTTATCCGGTGTCTGGCATAGTTGGTAGTCTGGGCTGAAACGGATGTTTTACTCTTGTCCTCCTTTACCTGACGTCATGTACTTAGTGTTACATAGTTACATATTGTGCCTGTATCTGTTACCTATTGTACCATGACATATTAATAAGAACATAAGGTGAGAGGACAACTGCAGTAGGCCGGTTGGCCTGTGCTAGGCAGCTCCTAGAAGAGTAACTGAACTACTAGAATGAGATAAGGACAGCAAAGAAGGCTCTCCCCCGCCCTCCAAACCCTCCAGCCGAATCCGGCAGGAAAAAGTCAGAAAGAACACCATGCAGTATAGAAAAACTGGCATGGACATTTTACAGGAAAGTGTGAAAGGAGAATAGAGACTATCGTAGTGTAACCTGAAAAGGAAAAAGTATGAATTAGTATTGGTTATAAGATTTTTATTTTCTATACCCACCCCTTATTTGTCATATGCTTATCCAGCCTATGCTTGAAACTCTCAGTGGAAGAGGCAGCAACTACTTTACTAGGTAGCTTATTCCATTCGTCTACTACTCTTACCAAACCAATTTCTACGTATTTCCTTATTGAAACGGATTTTTTCTAGTTTGAAACCATTATTTCTAGTTCTATCTTGTATGCTCACTTTAAGTACCTTGCTAATATCTCCCTGATATATACCCTTCATCCACTTAAACACCTTAATTAAGTCTCCCCTTACTCTACGCCTCTCTAGTGAGCGCAGACTTAGTCTTTTCATCTGTCTTCATACAACAGGTTCCGAACATCATGTATCATTTTTGTCATTTTTCTCTGAAAATTTTCTAACGAGTTAATATCCATTCTATTGTAAGGTCACCAAAATTGTACTGCGTTGTCTAAATGTGGCCTTACTAGTGCTAGATAAAGTTGCAGTATTACTTTTGATGACCTATTGCTCACGCTTCTCGAAATAAATCCTAGGACCCTATTTGCTTTATTTCACTCTTTAATTCACTGCTGCCTTGGTTTGAGGTCGTTACTAACCATAACTCCTAGATCTCTCTCGCATTCCGATTTGCTAATTTCTTTCTTATTTAAGTTGTATTTAGTATCTCCAGTGGTCTTGCCTACGTTAAGCACTTTACATTTTTCAACGTTAAATTCAATTTGCCATTTGGACAATATATCGAGGTCCTTTTGTAAGTAATGGCAATCGTCAGTCGAGTTAATGATACGCCTTATTTTCGTATCGTCGGCAAATTTGCTGATGCTGCTAGTGACTCCTAAGTCTAGATCATTTATATATATAATAAATAATAAGGGACCAAGTACTGAACCCTGTGGTATACCGCTGGTTACTAATCCCCAATCCGACTTAGTTACATTTATTAATACTCTCTGCTTTCGTCCTTTCAACCAGGATTCTATCCATTTTAAGATATCGCCGTCTATACCGTGTGCTCGAACCTTTCTAATTAACCTTCCATGTGCGACTCTATCAAAAGCTTGACTAAAGTCCAGATAAATAACATCTTAAGCTTTATCGCTATCTACTGCCTCATAGACCTCCGAGTAGAATGACAAGTTTGTGAGGCAGGATCGTCCTTGCCTGAATCCGTGCTGACTTTCGTTTATAAGATGAAATCTTTCTAAGTGTTCTCTAATCTTAGTTGCCAAAATTGACTCTAAAATTTTTCCTACTATTGACGTTAGACTTATCGGACGATCATTGACGCAGCTGATTTATCACCCCTTTTAAAGATGGGCACTACGTTTGCGGTCTTCCACGCCTCTGGAACTTCTCCTGAAATTAAAGAGTCATTAAATAAAGTTAAAAGTGGCTGACATATTTCTTCTTTGGCTTCTATTATAATTTTTGCATGTATATCGTCCGGACCTGGCGATTTTTGAGGTTTTAACTTATTGATTTCTTTTAATACGTCCTCCTTACTAATGGTTATTTTACTAAGAATATTTTGCGTATTATCGTCGTAAATATTTGCTGCTTGAGGGACCAGGTCTAGATTTTCCTTGGTGAATACTGATATGAAATAATTATTTAGGATGGAGCACATTTCACTGGTTATATCACCTGATTCTGTTCTGAGTGGTCCTATCCTATCTTTATTTTTCGTTCGGTACATTTGATAAAAACCCTTGGGGTTTTCTTTCGATTCACTGGCAATCTTAATTTCATAACGTCTCTTTGCTTTTCGTATCTCCCTCTTCTCTATTTAAAATCTCTTATTGGTTACGTAAGTGTTCCTCTCCGCGTTTTATTTTTCTATATATTCCTTTCCTTTGGCCTATGAGAGATTTTAATCTGTTGTTTAACCCTGTTGGTTCTGAATTTTTCGTTCTAAAAGGTTTTGAAGGGATATATCTATCTTGGCATCCGTGTATTATATTTACTAATTCGTTATATTTCTCACTGGTCGAACGTCTGCTTGGTACTGGGCCTGAGTTAATCTCCGTCACATGTACATCACTCCTACCCATGACCTCACCTTCCACAGTCGTGCATTCCCGCCTGTTTCCTGCCCCTCACCTGTGACTTGGTGTTCCCCACTGACCTGGCACTCCCTAAAGTAGCTATTTTCCCTGTGGAATACCACTCTAAAATAATTCCTTAATCCATCAGAATCTCCTAGACGAAAATTAGAAACGGTGGAGGTATTTTCAGTGGAACAGGTATCCCAAATAAATCTGAACTTAATTTACATAAGAACATAAGAAGAGAGGATACCTGCAGTAGGCCGGTTGGACCGTGCTAGGCAGCTCCTAGAAGAGTAACTGAACTACTAGAATGAGATAAAGACAGCAAAGAAGAAGGCTGTCCCCCGTCCTCCAAACTCTCCAGCCGAAGCCAGGAGGAAAAAGTCAGAAAGAGCACCACGCAGTATAGAAAAACTGGCACGGACATTTTATAGGAAAGTGTGAAAGGAGAACAGAGACTATCGTAGAGTAACCTGACAAGGAGAAAGTATGAATTAGTATTGGGTACAAGATTTTTTTTTCTATATCCACCCCATATTTGTCATATGCTTATCTAGCCTATGCTTGAAACTGTCAATGGAAGAGGCAGCAACTACTTTACTAGGTAGCTTATTCCATTCGTCTACTACTCTATTACCAAACCAATTTCTACCTATTTCCTTACTGAAACGGAATTTTTCTAGTTTGAAACCATTACTTCTAGTTCTATTATGTATGCTCACTTTAAGTACCTTGCTAGTATCTCCCTTATTTATACCCTTCATCCACTTAAACACCTTAGTTAAGTCTCCTCTTACTCTACGCCTCACTAATGAGTGCAGGCTTAGGGCCGTAGTATAAAAACTAAACGCCAGTATTGACGAAAGTGAGCATCTGACGTTCCTGTTTTTCATACCATAAATATATTTGCTGTTCACGCCAGGCTTTATAGCGTAAAATAGTATGAGGGACTTTCAGGTGTCTTCTGCTACCTAGCTGGTGAGCCCTATTTCGGTCCAGACCTATCTATCTATCTATCTATATACCTAGGCTGCTTCCCCCAAGGAAAGGGAGGTAGCCGAGACAGGACGACTCACTCTCCATTTACTCATCCATTCAAACACATTCATTCGCATCTTAGCCCCAAAGGGGAGAACGGACAGATCCTCACCGCATCACACCACACAAGGGTCAACTGCGCAATGCAATCAGTGACATCCGCAGCAGGGCCCGACAGCAGAACTGGTTTACCCCTGCCACATCATAACAGACCCATCCCCTTACCCGCACCTGACCTGACTAGCTGATCAGACCAAATGCGGGAGAATATCCCCTCAGGGCTGCGTCATCACTTATTCATTCACAATTTCTCTCCATTTATTTCTGTCACGCACAGCCACTCTTCCTTGCTCAACAGACATCCCTCTCGCATCCAGCGCTCTCTTCACACTGTCCATCCATCCTATTCGTGGTCTCCCTCTCAGCCTTACACCTCTCACATCAGATCTAGTTATCTTTTTCACCAATCGTTCATTATCCATTCTCTCCATATGCCCAAACCATTGCAACACCCTCTGCTCAACTCTACCAGCCATCTCCCGAACGACTCCAGTTCTCCTTCGCACTTCATCATTTCGCACTCGATCCATACGCGTCACTCCACACATACTCCTCAGACATCTCATCTCCATTACATTCAAACTTTTCCTCTCTGCTACACCCACATTTCATGTTTCAGCCCCACATAATGAAGTCGGTACCACAACACCCTCATACAGCCTTCTCTTTACATCCATTCTAAGTGAACGACATTTAAACACTTTTTTCATTCCTCCCAGCACCTTTCCTACTTCATTTATTCTAAACTTCACATCTGCATCTATTCTTCCATCCACAGCAACATGTGACCCTAGATATTTAAAACAATCTACCTCCTCAAGCAACTCACCATTCAAAACTATATTCATCCCCCTACCATCTATCAACCTCGTACACTTCATCACTTTACTCTTATTCTCATTTACTTTCAATTTCCTCCTTTCACACACCCTTCCAAACTCCTCTACCAACTGTCTCAATCTCTCCTCTGAATCAGTCACCAGTGCAGGATCATCTGCAAACAGCAGCTGCTTGAGATTCCACTCTCCTCCATCAACATTTACCAGACTCAGACCACCTAAAACTCTTGCATTCACCTCCCTTACAACACCATCCATGTAAATATTAAACAACCAAGGCGACATCACACATCCCTGTCGCAGCCCCACTCTCATGGGAAACCAATCACTCACAGCATTTCCCACTCTTACACACGCTCTACTATTTACATAAAAACTTTTCACCCCTTTTAGTAACCTACCATCAAGTCCATACAATCTTAAAACAGTCCACAAAGCCTCCCTATCAATTCTATCATACGCTTTCTCTAAATTCATAAATGCCCAAAACACATCCTTGCCTTTCGCTAAATACTTTTCACACACTTGTCTCACAGCAAACACCTGATCAACGCATCCCCTCCCTCTCCTAAAGCCACACTGCTCATCACTAATCACTCCCTCTGTACCCTCTCTAACTCTCATAATTAACACTCTACCATACACTTTACCTACAACACTCAACAAACTTATACCCCTAAAGCTAATACATTCATACTTATCACCCTTGCCTTTATACAACGGGACCACACAAGCACTCGCCCAGTCAATTGGCACCATACCTTTCTCAAAGCACACATTCAACAATCTTACTAACCAGTCAACAATAGTCACTCCACCACCCTTCAGGCATTCCACAGCACACCCATCCATACCTGCAGCTTTCCCTGTTTTCATATCCTTTACTGCCTTCTCCACTTCTTCCTTCGTGATCAAAGAATCATTCAACTCTCCCAACACATTTATTCCTTGCACCCTTCCATCCGCCACAATCTCAGCCACCCTTTCCTCCTCTACATTTAACAATCTTTCAAAATACTCTGCCCATCTCTTCCTTACTGCATCCATCTCAATTAACATCCTTCCATCCTCTGCTTTTACTCGTTCTTCCTTCCCAGACTCTCCCTTTCGCACCCTTTTCACCTCCTTCCAAAACATTTTCTTATTCTGTTGAAAATTCTCTGTCAGCCGCCTACCCCACCTCTCATCTGCTGCCACTTTAGCATCACGCACAGCCCTTCTCGCTCTATTCCTCTTTTCCTTATACCTTTCATATGACATCTCATCCTTCCTCTGCAGCCACACTTCATATGCCCGTCTCTTCTCAGCCACAGCCATACTTACTTCCTCGCACCACCATTCACTTCCTATTCTTACACCACCACCCACACGTCTCACACCACACACCTCTTCTACATGCCCCACCACAGCACTCTTAAACAACTGCCATTCCTCCTCCACGCTGCCATTTTCCCGATCTTTCACTGCGTTCCACTCATCTTTCAATTTCTCCTGATACTCTATCTTTTTCTCTCTTTTATCCAACTCACTCACTTTCAAAACCTCCCTGCCACACCTAACCCTCCTAGCTCTCACCCATCTCTTACCGACTCTTAACTTTCCCCCCACCAGGTAGTGGTCAGACATACCTCCACCCTCCCCTCTCAGAACTCTCACATCCAACAATCTTCCTATTACATTCCTAGACACAACCACATAGTCCATCAAGGCTCTATCAACAACCCTTCCACCCTCCTGTCTCACCCATGTATACTTATAAATATCTTTCTTCTCAAACAGCGTATTCCCAATCACCATCTCTCGCTCAACACACATCGCTATCATTCGTTCCCCATTTTCATTTCTTCCAGGCACACCATGCATACCAACTATGCCTTTAACTGCTACATTTCCCACTCTAGCATTCAGATCTCCCATCATTACCACATTCACATTCGGTCCAGACCTAGAAAGGTAATATAACTATTGTGACTATTCTGGATAAACTTACAAGAGTTAGCAACCTATAGACCATTAAAGTCACTAAAATACTCGTTGATAAAAAATATCATGCCCATGAATGAATACTTTTGATTGGCTATTATGTATATGCGTACATTGAGCAATCCCTTACACACAGTCATTTCGTTGTGTTACTGATGAATTCAGTAGAATTGGCTTTCATATCTACATTCGTATCGTCTTTCTGAGTAAGAATAGTGCTTTCTTGAAGCTTGTCATTGTCTCAGTTTTCTGAAATTTAATATTTACCAAATACCGCCACTTGACATCTGTTTCCATACGCCATTGGCGACCGTCCCCATGGCGGGATAAAACATAGCTCACTTTTCTCAAGCTCTCGGTGAAGGCGGATGGGTATACGGTTCATTTACTAGACCATTATGGAAATTAGCCAAGGTTTTGAAGTCCAATATTTGCATGATTCGTACGATATACACACAGCAAAAAAACTATCATTACAGGGGGGTCCGATGTGTTTCATAGGGAACAACCTGGCTGTCTCGCTAGGGTTGGTAAGCCTGACAGTAGGTGAGTTGCCAAATAGGACGAGGTAGAAATATGCATGGGAGAAGCAATGGATATAGCTTATAATAATTTTTTTTTTTTATGCAAGGAAGAAGGAACCAAAGGCCATGAGCCCGCAGTAACAGTTCCCTCCAAGAGAAAAACAAAATACAACAGAGAGCCAAATTCAAGATCCGATCATTTTGAGATGCCTGGACACACTGCGTTTGAAAGACTGGAGATCATAGGAAGCAGGAAATACAGACAGAGGGAGACAGTTCCAGAGCTGACCTGTTGCATAAATGAAAGACTGGGAGTAACGGTTAACTCTTGCATTAGAGAGTTGGACAGAAAAGGGATGAGAGTTTGCTGCCAGACGGGTGCTACGCGCCCGTCGTAGAGGTGGAGGAATGCAAGCAGACAGTTCAGAGGAGCAGTGACCATTAAAGTAGCGATAGAAAAGAGACAAAGATGCAACAGAGCAGCGAAGAGACAGAGGTTGAAGGGAGTCAGTAAGAGGAGAAGAGTTAATGAGACGAAAAGCCTTTGACTCCACCCTATTGAGAAGAGCTGTATGTGGGGAGCCTCCCCACACATGAGAGTTGTACTCCACACAGGGGCGGATAAAACCCCTGTATAGAGTCAACAATTGTGCAGGGGTAAAGAAAGAGCGGAGTCGGCTTAGCACACCCAATCTCTTGGAAGCAGATTTTACAAGAGATGTGATATGATTTTTCCAAGATAAGTCCCGAGTAAATGAAACCCCAAGCATGTTCAAGGATGATGCAGGATTAAGCTGAATATTATTAAACATTAGGGGGTATACCTGTGGAAGATTTTGTCGGGTTGATAGGTGTAAGAACTGAGTCTTAGATGCATTAAAGACAACCATATTATTTTTACCCCAGTCAGAGATACGAGCCAAGTCAGACATTAGGTGTGCCATAGCCTCATCCCTTGTTTGTTGAAGTAACTGTTGAGATGGGCGTTGCGGGAACCGAATGGAAAGGTGAAGGGTGGAGTCATCAGCGTATGAGTGGATAGGGTTAGATGTACAGCTTAGAAGATCATTGATGAATAAAAGGAAGAGAGTTGGTGATAGGACAGAGCCCTGAGGAACACCACTGTTGATAGATCTAGGAGAAGAACGATGGCCGTCTACAACAGCGGCTATAGAACGACCAGAAAGGAAACTAGCGATGAAGGCACAGACAGAAGGATAGAAACCATAGGAGGGCAGTTTGGAAATTAAAGATTTATGCCAGACTCGATCGAAAGCCTTTGAGATGTCAAGTGCAATGGCAAAGCTTTCGCCAAAGTCCCGAAAGGAGGATGACCAGGAGTCTGAAAGGTAGGTGAGAAGATCGCCAGTGGAGCGTCCCTGACGGAACCCATACTGACGATCGGAAAGAAGGTTGTGATAGGAAAGATGCCTTAAAATTTTTCTATTAAGAATTAACTCGAAAACTTTTGAAATACAGGACGTTAAAGCAATTGGACGATAGTTGGAGGGTTGGGAGTGGTCACCCTTCTTTGGGACTGGCTGATTGAGAGCAAACTTCCAGCAAGAAGGAAAGGTACAAGTTGACAGACAAAGGCGAAAGAGTTTTCCTAGGCAGGGTGTAAGCACAGAAGCACAGTTCTTGAGAACAACAGGAGGGACCCCATCAGGCCCATATGCCTTGTTAGTACTGAGGCCAGTGATGGCAGAAAATACATCAACTGAAGAAATTTTAATGTCAGCCATGAGGAAGTCAGAGGGGGGAAGTGATGGAGGAACAGCACCGGAATCGTCTAAGGTGGAATTGGAGGAGAAAGTCTGTGCAAAGAGATCTGCTTTATCAGTAGAAGAAATAGCTACAGAACCATCAGAGTAGAAAAGAGGAGGGAAGGATGATGAGGTAAAGTTGTTAGAAAGATTTTTGGCAAGGTGCCAGAATAAGCGGGAAGAATTCAAGTTGGAGAGTTGAGAGCATTTAGTATGGATGAAATTATTTTTAGTAGAGCGAAGAACAGACTTAGCACGATTCCGGGCAGAAACGTAAAGACGATGTGATTCAGGGGTGGGTTGGCTCCGGTACCTTTTGTAGGCCTTCTCCTTGTTGTAGACAGCATTAGAACAAGCGTAATTAAACCAAGGCTTTCTTGCGTTAGTCAAAGGATATGAGAAAGGAATGTATGCTTCCATGCCCGAGAGAATAACCTCTGTAATGCGCAAGGCACACTCAGATGGCTCACGGCCATGGAAGCAATAATCATTCCAGGGAAAATCAAAGAAGTACTGCCTGAGGGCCTCCCAGTCCGCGGCTCCAAAATGCCACAGACGACGCTTACCTGGAGGGTCCACAGGCCGTACCGGAGTGATAGGACAGGTTAAGGTAATAAGGTTGTGATCGGAGGAGCCCAACGGAGAGAAAAGATTAACAGAGTAAGCAGAAGGATTAGTTGTGAGGAAGAGGTCAAGTATGTTGGAGCTCTCTCCAAGGCGGTCAGGGATACGGGTAGGGTGCTGTACAAGCTGCTCTAGGTCATTAAGGATAGAAAAGATGTAGGCTTGTTCACCAGGTGGATCCGTGAAAGGAGAGGAGAGCCAAAGGTGGTGGTGAACATTGAAATCTCCAAGAATGGAGATTTCAGAGAAAGGAGAAATGGACAGAATGTGTTCCATCGTAGAAGTAAGACAGTCGAAGAATTTTTGATAGTCAATAGAATTAGGGGATAAGTAAACAGCACAGATATATTTAGTCAGAGAATGACAGGAAAGCCGAAGCCAGAGTGTGGAGAATTCAGAAGAATCAAGTTCAGGAACACGAGTGCAAGATAAGTCGTTGCGTATATATACACAACAGCCACCTTTGGCTTTGAAATGAGTATAGAGAAAGTAGGAGGATACAGAAAAGGGTTTGCTGTCAGTTGCCTCAGACAGCTGAGTTTCCGTTAGGAAAAGAAGGTGAGGTTTAGAGGAGGAGAGGTGGTGCTCAACAGAGCGAAAGTTAGATGAAAGGCCGCGAATGTTGCAGAAATGAAGAAGAAGAGAGGCAGACAGTGGTTCCAGGCACCTTGAGTCGTCACCGGGAGAGGGGCAGATGGCGGGGGCATTTATGTCCCCCCCCCCTTGGGGACTCCGAGGCTTGATGAATCGACGCCATTTTTGGTGAATTTTGAATAGGAAGTGTAGTGTGTACTGTGCATGTAGTTTGGTGAAGATAGTTAGAGAAATTTGTACTGGAGAGCATGCTGGTCTACTCTCTGTGTAACTGAGACACTGAAAAAGTTCAGCAAAGGGGGATGGTCAGGAACTAGTCCTGAGGGCTGATGAAACGGGAGCTCCAGCACTCCCTGTCATCAGCTTTCCATCCACCTCGGGAGTACTGCCCTGCTCGACTGGTGCTACAGTCTACTCCGCCAATATGCAACAAACACACGCAGGGATACCAATGGAGGAGGCTGTTATCAAAAACCTTCATTCGTGTGTCATTTTATATCGCGCAGAAGGTGTAACGATAGTTTTTTTGTTGTGTGTACCTTGATATATACAATGAGAATACAAAAAACACAATTACAAGTTTGCTTAGTGCTGCTTCATGAGCGTGATTACCTCCTTCACTATGAGGACGTAAATCATTATTCCGACGACTTTGTTCAGCTCAGGAGAGACTCAACTGGATGATACAGCTTCATTAACTCCTTTCAGTATGAGTATTCTAAATGGTAAATCGTTTGGCAACAAGAATAAAACTGTATATCATCGGACTGAAAAAGTTAGGCTTCTGACATCACTTTCTTTTTCAGAGGCTTACATGATCATTTGGTATACGTTTTATGATTTAGTTTACCATCCCTTCCAAGAATTGAAGGAACATACATGATTCTAAATGGCACGGAGACTTGGTACGACTTCTGTCTGCTGTATATTACACATGCCACCGGAAGGGCAGTTTTTTCCGGTCTGAATGTGTAATTTCTTGGGAGTATGCACTTACAGGTTAACAGGTAGCTAGGAATAAGAAATGTAGAAACTGTAGCAACCGCAAATTAATTGTGTATTCACAATGGTAAAACTTTATGAAAAAAGAAATGGATAAGAAAACACTTTTATCACAGAAAACAATATTCAGCATTTATTAGGTAGCAGCATGTAGTGCTGCTCTCGGGTGTCAATCCTTTCCTTTCCTCCTTCCTTCTTTCTTTCCCTCCTCTTCTGTCGTTCTTTACTTCATTCCTTCCTCGTCCTTTTGTCTGCGGGTGACTACATTCCCTCTTCTATCTATCTTTCCTTCATTCTTTCCTCTTTCTTCTGTCTATGGGTGACTTTACACTGAGTGACAAGCCAAATGGTTTCCTGTACACGTTAGGTAGCAGCACATTAAGAACCTGACCCTTCGCCAACCACATTCTACTTCTCCAACCATGTTTAGCCTTCGTCTGTTTTTGTAAACACTCTCGGTGGCCTTTCCTCAAGTCCAGGACTGTCCCTCTGGTGCGCATGCGCGAGTGTATTGGAGAAATGTTAAGAGGTAAAATTTACAAACTAATAAATTACAGGTAAGATAATGACTGTCATGTCGAAAATCGGTGTTAAGAATGAATAATGATCGGGACTTCATGTATGTATGGGATCAGCTACGATATCCAACAATCAAAATAGCATTTATGCAAAGAGAATGTGTGAAGTACTAACATTTAAGAAGCGAGTTTACCATCGTAACCCATGAAATTGCACAAATTAAAAAGATCATTCATATTGGTTTTGAGTTTTCTAAGTAGTATTTTATTATTCTCAATGATATATGCCATTACTATATCTCACAGTTCGACAAGGGAGTAAAAATAATCCACAAATATTACATGCATGGTAACTGTGAAAGAGCTGCAATAGGCCGAATTCTGTAGCAGACGACGCGCTGAAAGCAGAGTTGCCAACTTAGCACTTTTGGCACTAGATCTAGTGCTTTTCATAATAATTTAGCGCCAAAAAATATTAATTTTCTTCTATATCTAGCGCGTTTTGAAGTCCAATTTAGCGCGAAAATTTGAACTGTTTACCTTTTTTTTTTTTTTTTTTAAATAACAGAACGGAGGAAGGAAAAACAAATGGGTAAAAAAAAAATAATCCATACACCAGATTACTGGTGTCCTCTGTTCATAAAATATCTGTAACAATTAGACTTGAACAGTTGTGGGTTGAAATTTGGAGGAAAACAACTCTGGGGAAGCGAGTTCCAGAGAGATGCAGTTCGGGGAATGAAAGAATTCTGATAGGCAGAAGTTCTGCAATATGGTTGAGTGACATTCCAGTCATGAGCGCTACCAGATGCCCGTGTAGCACGAGGGAAGGCATAGAGAGGTGGCACCATGGACGCAACTTCGTCTGAGCATTTGCCAAAAAAATATCTGTAAAATAATGCAAGGGAGGCAACATTCCTTCTTACTTGCAGGGGAGGTAGTTTATATGTAATGGCATAGTTTAGTGCGTTTTAAAGTTGAGCTTAGCGTTTTTGAAGATTTCTGCTTGGCAACACTGGCTGAAAGTTCCCCATTGGAATGTCACAGGAGGATAAATGCCACAATAGACCCCCATTTCGTATAACAAATATAAATATTCATAAATATGATAACCGGTTTTTCCATTTATAAAAACTGAATAATTCAGGAATCAAATTTTCCCTAGCGGGCTAGAATATATGAAAAATAAAAGGCTGTTCATAAGATTTTACAAGACTAAACGCTTCCGTAACGAATATGAGTAAACAAATACTTCTATGGTGGCGACGTGACGCGTAATATTGAGCTAGGATATTAAATTATGCTTTCTGATTTATTTCAGACTACCTGTGTACTTTCTAAATAGATTTTTGAAACGGCAACTGTTTGAAAGTTTGTGTGTTAGCCAACTTAGTGCTTTAGTTAGCACATTTGAGGGCAAGCCAGTAAGTTTCTGCCTCTAGTCCAACAACATCATTGTGTGACACTTCTTGCCTATGAAAAGTCATGAATAAATGACGTGTATGAAGTGCATATACAATATTATATTACATGGCAGAAATTACACATATCAGAGTTTTGTCAGCGTTGGTAAATGGTTAGTTTGGTTTGTATTTTTCACCTGTTCTAGTGTTGTCTCTTACAGTTAAGTTTCAGAAATTGATAATAAAACAGACAATTTTTCATCAGTACCGACAAGTATGTGCAATCACTTAAGTTCTTTCTTGAAAAATGTGATTTGTTTTTGCACCAAAATAAATTGATAAGCTGATGTAGTTAAGATAGTTGGGTAAGGTTACCAGATACCGGTATGAGTGAATTAGAGGCTTCACCAAACCTGTTTCAGCGGTCTGTCACCAGGTGGTCTAGCATCGCCCGCCTCGATTAAATATTTTTGCGGGGTTTTAAAGACCTGTGATTTTGTACTTAATACTAAGTTTATAATAATACTGCTATTTATAGGAATATTTTTTCCTATTCAATCAAGCGCATATATATATATATATATATATATATATATATATATATATATATATATATATACCTGTAAAGAAAGAATAACCAGACTTTCAGAGAATCTTAGCTTGGGGACTAAAATAGTGTGCTCTCTACATATATTTGAATAAATCGTGTGCAGTTAGTAAAAGGAGATTACCTTCAGGACTTCTGATGTGTTTGTTTTAGCATGCTTTAAAGTAGTAAGCAGTTCCTCTGAAAATAATGTACTGAACGATTGCTTAGTTGGTGAGTCAGCCATATTAATCCAAACAAACGGTAGTGCCGTACGACACCGTAATACGAGGTGTCGAAGTTTAAACTTATCAAACTGTGCAGTGGAGCCAGGGAAACATTTAAAATAATTATTTGTGTTAGACTTTGGTTACCAATATGACCAAGACGTCCAAAGGGTCCGTATTGTTAGGAAAGAAAAGTCATACGTCAGGCAGGGCGGCAGATCGAAAGGTGTTGCTAAATGTGCGGCTACACATCTATTTTCTTTTGTGGATACTAACGAATGACAAATATTTTAATCACTGTTATCTTGCTTTATGGATGGTTCTAGTAAAATTGCCTAGATTTGTCTCTATTTTATGCTTACAGAGATGAGTAAACTGACGAAAGCGGAGTTTACAAAATGACACTTATAATACATTATATAAATTCAAAGGGCTCCCATATTGTAATTTCCTTGTAGCATATCATGCCATCTGGGTAATTTGATAGGTAAAATATGTTTTGACGTGTTTTACTTTGTGTCAAAATTAAAAAGAAATTAAGCACTGGCTACTTTTTCAATGCCTACCCCGCATCACAGCTGGGCGACGGAAGCGAACCTAGTGGCAGATTTCTGAAACAGGATCTGGTGAAGTCTCTAATTGGTTGGTTAGGATGCTGGCTGAAATACTGCCTGTTTCAATCAAGCACTCAGATTTGAGCATAGGTGTGTTGGCTTTAAAGCAAAACTCATAAGTAAATGTAGATTTTTTCATGCAAAAAAAAAAAAAAAAAAAAAAAAAAAAAGGTATCTTTCTATCTCAAGAGCTGTTCTTACAAATAGCTACAGGCCTGAGGAAATAGCCTGCTCCATGTACATATAAAAACTAGTTACAGTAATTGGATAGAAATGATAGTTATTGTAATGTAGGAGTAGATAAGTGTAGAAAAGTCATGGAATATTGGTTAGGGTGGAAGGGTTATACAAAAGCATGAAAGGTGCAGTGAAGCAATGACTGACAAACAGGAAGTAATGAGATAAATATTTAGTAAAGGAGACCTACATCAAGCATATGACCAGAGTAGGAGAAAGCTAGGAAAACAGAGCAGTAAACAGTCTGAAAATATATAAAACAGAACTGGATGAAAGTACTATAGAAGTGGAATGATTTCTGGGAAACAAAAAGGAAAGCTTCTCTAGCAGACTGGGATAGAAATAATTAGCTACTGTATATACCATGTAACTTAGGAAATCATTGCATACTGCTTGAAGGTAATGATAAAGAATGTGAATCTCAGAGTAGTATAATTACTGAACTAAACTGGAAATTTACTAGTAATACCTCAAACAGGGAAGGTGACAGTAATGTAGGGAAGAAACTATAGCTAGATACAGTATACAGAAATTTAAAGAACAATTGTAACACTACACACATCTTATAACCTATATTTTCCAATATGGCCTGCTGGTCATGGCTGGATGACAGATGTGGAAAGAAGCAACTGAAAAAGAATGGAGTGTTGCTGCATCCCTAATGTGTTGGTGCTGCAATGAATGTCACAATTCAAACAGCTTTGTAAAGAAGTAAATTAGTCCCCATGCTAAAAATAATTCTCCAGTAACTCTCTGTTTTTATTTTGCAATATAAATTTAGGAACATGATGTACTGCTGCATGAAAGTGCACATAACCTGGATAAACTGCTGTATAATTCATGACTGGTGAGCTGGCCAGGAACAACAAGGAAATCTATGAAGAAAGCAATAATACATTCACTTTGCTCGTATGAAATCAAGTCTGGATAATCATTAATTATATTCATGCAAATAACTGCAAAAGGAAAATAAATCATAATTCAGTCTAGGCTATACATTACACTGTGTCTTGCTTGTAAATGCATCCTCTTTATGCGTTCTACCATCATTTGCTACAAATTCTAGCGCAAATATACTTATTTCGTACATAAAAATAACAATTTAGAACGGGTTTGCGAAGTGTCTAGTTTATTAAACAGAAGAAACATTCAAAATTTGCGCGCTTTTAGTGCTCTTGCAGCGCATTCACGCCCAATCTAGCGACTGTCGTGGCATTCAAACGGCAGAACTAGGTTTCGCCAAGACTGACGGTCCAGGTTCTTTATAGTAAGGTTGACTGACGCTCAGGAACGCCTGACGACTAAACGTCGCTGTTGGACCACCTGAACTCTGGGTTTTTATAGTACGGCCCTTAGTCTTTTCAGTCTGTCTTCATACGACAGGGTCCGAACGTCATTTATCATTTTTGTCATTCTTCTCTGTACATTTTCTAACGAGTTAATACCCATTCTATAGTAAGGACACCAAAGTTGTACTGCGTACCCTAAATGTGGCTTTACTAATGCTAGATAAAGTTGCAGTATTACTTTTGATGACCTATTGCTCACGCTTCTCGAAATAAATCCTAGGACCCTATTTGCTTTATTTCACACTTTAATACACTGTAGCCTTGGTTTGAGGTCGTTACTAACCGTAACTCCTAGATCTCTCTCGCATTCCGATTTGCTAATTTCTTTGTTATCTAAGTTGTATTTAGTATCTCCAGTGGTCTTGCCTACGTTAAGTACTTTACATTTTTCAACGTTAAATTCCATTTGCCAAGTTTTAGACCATTTGGACAATATATCGAGGTCCTTTTGTAAGTTATGGCAATCTTCAGTCGAGTTAATGATACGCCCTATTTTCGTATCGTCGGCAAATTTGCTGATGCTGCTAGTGACTCCTAGTCTAGATATAATAAATAATAAGGGACCGAGTACTGAACCCTGTGGTACACCGCTGGTTACTAATCCCCAATCCGACTTAGTTACATTTATTAATACTCTCTGCTTTCGTCCTTTCAACGAGGATTCTGTCCATTTTAAGATATCGCCGTCTATATCGTATGCTCGAACCTTTCTAATTAGCCTTTCTTGTGAGACCCAATCAAAAGCTTTACTAAAGTTCAGATAAATAACATCGTAAGCTTTATCGCTATCTACTGCCTCATAGACCTCCGAGTTGAATGACAAGTTTGTAAGGCAGGATCATCCTTGCTTGAATCTGTGCTGACTTTCGTTGATAAGATTAAATCTTTCTAAGTGTTCTCTAATCTTATTTGCCTAAACTGACTCTAACATTTTTCCTGCTATTGACGTTAGACTTATTGGACGATAATTCGACGCGCTGATTTATCACCCATTTTAAAGTCAGGCACTACGTTTGCGGTCTTCCACGCCTCTGGAACTTCTCCTGAAATTAAAGAGTCATTTAATAACGTTAAAAGCGGCTGACGTAAATCTTCATTGGTTTGTTTTATAATTTTTGCATATATATAGTCCGGACTTGGCGATGTTTGAGGTTTTAACTTATTAATTTCTTTTAATACGTCCTCCTTACTAATGGTTATTTTACTAAGAATATTTTGCGTATGTCGTCGTAAATATTTTCTGCTTGAAGGACCAGGTCTAGATTTTCCTTGGTGAATACTGATATGAAATAATTATTTAGGATGGAGCACATTTCTTTATCTTCACTGGTTATATCACCTGATTCTGTTCTGAGTGGTCCTATCCTATCTTTATTTTTCGTACAGTACATTTGATAAAAACCATTGGGGTTTTCTTTCAATTCACTAGCAATCTTAATTTCATAACTTCTCTTTGCTTTTCGTATCTCCCTCTTTACATCTTTATTTAAAATCGCGTACCGGTTACGTAAGTAACCCTAAGAATAATTTCTGTTTACTTCTTTCCTTTGGCCTATGAGAGATTTTAATCTGTTGTTTAACCATCTTGGTTCTGAATTATTCGTTTTAAACGGTTTTGAAGGGATATATCTATCTTGGCCTCCGTGTATTATATTTACTAACTCGTATATTTCTCACTGGTCGAACGTCTGCTTGGTACTGGACCTGAGTTAATCCCCGTCACCTATACTACACTCCTACCCACGACCTCACCTTCCACAGACGCCTGGCGCTCATTCCCGCCTGTTTCCTACCCCTCACCAATGATCTGGGGTTCCCCACTGACCTGGCACCCCTAAAATTGCTATTTTCCATGTGGAATACCGTTCTAAAATAAGCTCTTAATCCATCGGAATCTCCTAGACGAAAATTAGGAACGGTGGAGGTATTTTCAGTGGAAAAGACATGCCAAATAAATCTGAACTTAATTTCTTCATGATCGCTATTACCAAGTCGTCCGGCACCTCTATATCACTAATGATATTTTCTTTATTAGCTAAAACCAAATCTAGTATATTATTACCTCTGGTGGGCTCCCTGATATACTAATAAAGGAAATTATCCTGTACTACCTCTAGAAATTCCTCTGGCTCTGCATCCCTTGTTTGATTTCTCCAAACTATCCTTGGCAAATTAAGGTCCCCTACAATTATTACTAAGATGGACTGTGATACTTTCCTAATTTCCTCCCAAAGGTATTTACTATCTGCTCTACTTAATTTTGGAGATCTGTAAATTGCCCCTAAGAATAATTTCTCCATATTGTTACTAATTTCAACCCAGACACTTTGTGTCCCTATTTACTTTAATGTCTGCTTTATTGTGACAGTTAAATGAATCATTTACATAAATAGCTACCCCGCCCCCCTTTCCTCCCAGACGGTTTGATACAAAAATATTATAGCTCCTTATCTGATATTCTGCTAAAAATTCTCAAGTGTCTGTATTCATTAAAGTTTCACTAATAACAGCAATGCCTATTTTCTCTGTACAAATTAAAGCCCTCAGTTCATCCGTTTTATTACGTAAACTCCGGCTGTTTTTTAGTACACTTTCAGATTATTACGAGTAGTTATGCTTCTACCTTGGGATTTACTGTTTTTTATTTCATTATTAACTGGGAAACTCTTTACTAATATACCAATTTTTTGTACTATCACTTATCGCCCTTCTATCATTGCTTGTTCTGTCCTCTATCATCGCCTGCTCAATTTGAGGTGCCTGAGTGGATGTATCTACACTAATGGTTAAACTTTTGTTCTTACTTTTGCAAGTCTTGATGCATCTATCCAAACATGGTAATAATGATTTCTGGGTGCAGTTGCTGTAACTTCCTGTACGTCTACTTCTCAACCTCGAGAAAAACCCTCTAACTACCTGTCTATCATTCCAGCTAAAACAGTAACTCCCTACCTGCTACGATGAGTCCCATCCCAACTACAAGGCACTCCATCCATAAAACAGGTCCCAGCTGTCTATGAATGGTATTGCACTATCTTTGCAATACATTTCATGGCGACAATTAAAACCTATTGCCCTGCTCAACCACTTCCAACACGCCTCTTTGGCAAGACACCGAGCACTACAGGGGTTCCACCTGTAACCTTCTCTAACATCAACTTGTGCTTCTTCCACAGTACCTCACTCTTACGCCTACTAATATCATTGCCTCCCACACTGAGGCACACAGTGGGTTTGTCACCACCATCCTTCATGATATTTGAAATTTTCTCTACCACATTAGCCACCCTGGCCCCTGAAAGACACACATGTTTAGCGAGTGGAGTACACATGGCTCTGTTAAGATATCTCACCTGGGAGTCTCCAACAACGGCAACATTTTTCTTACCTTTCTTGTTCTGACTATACTTATCTGTGCGGGACGTTCTGTCACCGTCCTTCTCCTCTACTTCCCTCTCTGCCTTCCCTTCACATTTGTCCCGTAGTGCATCGAAGGCATTAGTGGTCTTAATTTCCGCTTGCTTCTTAAGAGTGACCATCGTTGCACCCTTGTGAACGAGTGTCCAACCTTCAGCCTTTTTCTCTCTCCCCTCCAACATCTCCAATAGTTCCCTCTTTTGTGACTTCTCCTTCCTGAGAATTTGTACCTCCCGCTTCAGTTCGAGAAGTTCCTCTTTTAATTCAAGTTACTCCTTCTCAGTACCTGCAGTGGAGACACAACTGTCTGCCGAGGAAGCCATCACGCACAAATTCACACAGAGGTAGCACAGCACTATCACGGGTCACTACAACACACTAGCACAACTCTGTCACGGATCACTAGCACAGCTCTGTCACAGGTCACTACAACACACTAACACAACACTATCACAGGTCACTAAAACACACTAACACAACACTATCATAGGTCACGAAAAGACACTAGCACAACACTCACAGGTCACTAGCAGGTCTGAGCAGATTGGCCTCACGAGAGCAACTCATGATCGCTATTACCAAGTCGTCCACCAACCTCTATATCACTAATGATATTTCCTTTATTAGCTAAAACCAAATTTAGTATATTATTACCTCTGGTGGGCTCCTTGATATACTGATAAAGGAAATTATTCTGTACTACCTCTAGAAATTCCTCTGACTCTGCATCCCCTGTATAATTTCTCCAATCTATCCTTGGCAGATTAAGGTCCCCTACAATTATTACTAAGATGGACTGTAATGCTTTCCAAGTTTCCTCCCATAGGTATTTAATCTGCTCTACTTCATTTTGGAGATCTGTAAATTGCCCCTAAGACTAATTTCTCCCTAGTGTTACGCTTTTCAACCCAGACACTTTCTGTGTCCCTATTTACTTTAATGTCTGCTTTATTGTGACAGTTAATTGAATCATTTACATAAATAGCTACCCTGCCCCCCTTTCCTCCCAGATGGTTTGATACAAAAATATTATAGCCCTTTATCTGATATTCTGCTAAACATTCTCGAGTGTCTATATGCATCCAAGTTTCACTAATAACGGCAATGTCTATTTTCTCTGTACAAATGAGAGCCCTCAGCTCATCCATTTTATTACGTAAATTCCGGCTGTTTGTGTAGTACACTTTCAGATTATTACGAGTAGTTATGCCTCTACCTTGGGTTTACTATTTTTTATTTCATTACTAACTGGGAAACTCTTTACTTTACTAATATACCAATTTTTTGTACTATCACTTTTCGCCCTTCTATCATCGCTTGTTCTGTCTTCTATCATCGCCTGCTCAATTTGAGGTGCCTGAGTGGATGTATCTACACTAATGGTTAAACTGTTGTTCTTACTTTTGCAAGTCTTGATGCATCTATCCAAACATGGTAATAATGATTTCTGAGTGCAGTTACTGTAACTTCCTGTACGCAGTTACTGTAACTTCCTGTACGTCTACTTCTCAACCTCGAAAAAATAACTCTAACTCCCTGTCTATCATTCCAGCTAAAACAGTAACTCCCTGCCTGCTAAGATGAGTCCCATCCCAGCTATACAAGGCACTCTGTCCATAAAACCGGTCCCAGCTGCCTATGAAGGGTTTTGCTTTATCTTTGCAATACCTTTCAAGGCGACAATTAAAACCTATTGCCCTGCTCAACCACTCCCTTCCAACTCGCCTCTTTGGCAAGACACCGAGCACTACAGGGGTTCCTCCCCTCTCCCTAACCTTCTTTAACATCAACTTGTACCTCTGCCACAGTACCTCACTCTTACACCTACTAATATCATTGCCTCCTACACTGAGGCACACAGTGGATTTGTCACCACTATCCTTCACGATATTTGAATTTTTCTCTACCACATTAGCCACCCTGGCCCCTGGAAGACACACATGTTTAGGGAGTGGAGTATACATGGCTCTGTTAAGATAACTCACCTGGGAGTCTCCAACAACGGCAACGTTTTTCTTACCTTTCTTGTTCTGACAATACTTACCTGTACAGGAAGTTCTCCCACCGTCCTTCTTTTTTATTTCCCTCTCTGCCTTCCCTTCACATTCTTTCCGTCGTGCGTTGAAGGCATTAGTGGTCTTAATTTCCGCTTGCTTCTTAAGAGTGACCTTCATTGCACCTTTGTGAACTAGTGTCCAACCTTCAGCCTTTTTCTCTCTCCTCCAATGTCTCCAGCAATTCCCACATTTGTGACTTCTCCTTCCTGAGAATTTGTACCTCCCACTTCAGTTCGAGAAGTTCCTCCTTTAATTCAAGGTACTCCTTTTCAATACCTGCAGTGGGGACACAACTCTCTGCCGAGGAAGCCATCACGCACAAATTCACACAAAGGTAGCACAGCACTATCACGGATCACTACGGGTCACTACAACACACTAGCACAACTCTGTCACGGATCACTAGCACAGCTTTGTCACAGGTCACTATAACACACTAACACAACACTATCACAAGTCACTAAAACACACTAGCACAACACTATCAAGGTCACTAGCACGTCTGAGCAGACTGACCTCACGAGAGCCTATACATCGAGTCTTGTCCCTTTAATGTTATCTAGTCCATTCTGTTACTTGTACTTTCCGTCTTCATCTGTAATCTAGTCTTCCATTTTTTTCTTCAAATAAAGATATAATAATAATATTATTGTTATTATTATCATTAGTATTATTGAGAGGAATGAAGTCACAGAGTGTACAGTGAGGTTGGATGGTGAGGATATGGAGAATATGAGTGCATTCAAGTACTTGGGTAGTGTGATGAGTAAGGATGGAACTTTGGGGGATGAAGTGCGTGAAAGGGTACAGCAGGGAAGGAAGGTTGTTGGTTCACTGAAAGCAGTGATGAGAAATTGGGAGGTGAGTATGGAAGTTAAGAAGTCACTGCATGATAGTATTGTGATCCCTCCCCTGACGTATGGAAGCTAGGCGTGGACCTTGCAAGAGGGGAACAAGTCAAGAGTGAGAGCAGTGGAAATGAGTTACTTGTGAGGAGCATGTGGAGTGACATGGAGGGACAGGTTGACGAATGAAGAAGTGAAGGAACGTTGTGGGGTGGATGTGGATGTGGTTGAGAGGATTAGGAGAAATACACTGAGGTGGTTTGGACATGTGGAGAGAATGGAGAGTGAAAGACTGACTAAGAGGGTGTATGTAGGTGAGGTGGAGGGAGGGAGAGGGAGGGGTAGACCGAGGATGAGGTGGAGGGATGGAGTTGAGAGGTATATGAGGGATGGGGGGGTGAGTTGGGGGTAGGGTAGTCAAATGGTGGATGACAGAGCGACTTGGAGGCGTTTTGTCTGCGGCCACCCTTTGCGGGATTAGGACGTCGGGCTATAGATAGATAGATAGATTATTATTATTATTATTATTACTATTATTATTATTATTATTATTATTATTATTGTCATAATCATCATTATTATTATTACTATGATTATGATGATGATTATTATTATCATTATTATTATTATTATTATTATTATTAAGTTACTTCAATTTTTTCGGCTTCCCCACTTTTCATAATCATAGTTACTTACTGCAGTTAATTCTCTACTTCGTTGAGCTTGTCCATCATGCACTTGATGCACACTTCAGTTAACGAACCTTCATTTATACTTCACAGTGACCCCTAATGAATCTGTATTATCCTCTCACTTTGCTAAGCATGACAAGCGCAAAGGCCTTGGACTGATGTAATGCAACAGGGAACAGTGTGTTTTCGTGAGCAGCCTCATCTAGGTAAGAAGTGTCTTATCAATTTACTCAGCGTGATAAGAACAGAAGTACGTGAGCTGATGCAATGAGATTTTGTTTTTTGAAATACCAGTGCAGGCTTGACATCTTTGTGTGGGAAATTACAAGTTTTGCAATATCATATCAGGATTTATGTGTGAGCATGTGTGTGGATACAGGAGTGAATGTGAGGGGATGGGAGGGGAGTAGAAGTGGGGAAAGAGTGAGGGAAATGGGAAGATGGGAAAGGGAGAAATGAGAGGGAAGGCAGCGTAACGGGAAGGGGGATGGAAGACTAAGGGGAGAGGGATGGAGGATTGTAGTGCATGAGGTTGAAAATGTAAAGGAGGTGGGTGAATGAAGGAAAGTTTGGAGGTGAACTGAAAGGAGACGGGGATGTTGAGAGTAGGGTAAAGGGGAATAGAGAGAATGAGGGGAGGGAAAATGGAGGGCATGGAAAGAAGATTGATGTGAAGGAGATGGTGGTAGTAAAGGCAAGATGACAATGAAGGAAGAACAATGGCAGGGAATGAACAGATGAGAGAATGTGGATGAAAGGGGAAAAGAGAGGAAGGGTTGTGAGGAGATACGAAGGAATGGGGATCGGAGCAGAAAGGGGAAATGCAAGGGAGGGGGAGAGAAATGTCTATCTATCTGTCTATCGCCAGACGCCTTAATCCCATAAGGGGTAGCCGCAAACAAATCGCCTCCATGTCGCCTGTTCCCCCGTCATTTCATTGACCTGCTCCCAGCTCACACACCCCTCTCTCATATACCTCTCCACTCCATCCCTCCATCTCATCCTTGGCCTTCCCCTCCCTCTCCCCTCCCCCACCTCACTCACATACACTCTCCTCGTCAGTCTCTCACTCTCCATCCTCTCAACATGGCCAAACCACCTCAATGTGTTTCTCCTAACGGTTCCTGTCACATCCACATGCTCACCATAACGCTCCTTCACATCCTCATTTGTCAGTCTGTCTTTCCATGTGACTCCACATGCTCCTTTCAAATAACTCATTTCCACTGTTCTCACTCTTGACTTCTGTCCCTCCAACAAGGTCCAAGCTTGACTTCCATACGATAGTGTTGGTATTACAATACTATCATGTAGTAGCTTTTCACTTCCCTGCTCACTGCCGTGTTTCTTATCGTTGCTTTCAAGGAACCAGCAACCTTTCTTCCCTGTTGTACCCTTTCAAGTACTTCACCCTCTAAACATCCATCCTTACTCATCACACCATCCAAGTACTTAAACGCACTCACAGTTTCCATTTCTTCCTCATCCAACCTCACTGTACATTCACTGACTTCACTTCTCTCAAAGACCATCACTTTACTCTTCCTACATTCACCTTAAGATTCCGTTTCTTACACGCTCTTCCAAACTCATCCACCAAGCCTTGCAGCTCCCCTTTGTCTTCACTTAACAACACAGTATTATCTGCAAACAACAGTACTGGTAGTTTCCAAACACTGCCCTCTCTCACTACGATCGCTCTATCATCCACTGCCCTACCTTGTTTCTCTTTTATAACCCCACCCATATACAGATTGAACAACCATGGAGACATGACACATCCTTGTTTCACTCCAACCTTCAAATAAGAAATGTACAGAAGGATATGAGGGAGAGGGTGGGGTGAGGTGATGGCTAGAGTGATAGTATGAGTGCATACTATAATGCTATAGTATGATTTCGTATAATAGCAGACACTACTATCCTGCCTCTCTCTCTCTCTCTCTCTCTCTCTCTCTCTCTCTCTCTCTCTCTTCTCGACAAGTGTCTCAGCAGGATAAAAATAGGGGAAAATTCCTCCCACCGTCTAGCCCACGGCATGAATAATTCAAATTTCTGTTACTTTTCGGCTTCGCTCAAGGCCGCCAAAGGCGGCCTATAAGCCAGTATTAATAAAGATAAATATATTATAAAAAAAAAAACTTTACTGGTTTCGTTCATTGGTCTGACCAACAGTACACCTGGTACACAACCTCAGTATAAGTGTGAGATAGTATTCATAAAGGATGCAGTGAACCTATTTCCCCATGCGACAGACAGCGCCTTCCCACAACGAGGCGCGGGGAAGAACGTCGACGTTTGGTTTCGAGATGGGCGCCGCATTTGCATCGCTCCTTGCTGATAATCGGGGAGCCATAGTACTGTATGCACGACAGCGCCATGTTGTGATTATAAGATTACCACCCAGCGTTGTAAATGCCTTTCCTAGGTTACAGGAAGCCATAAGGCTTGTCACTCAGCGTAGAGCCACCTGCAGGGGAAAGAAGAGTAGTAAAATTTACCTGAAGGATGGAAGAAGTAAGCAGACAGGAGGGCAGACACATAATAAGACTGATAAAGGTGAAGGAGGAAGTAGGCAGCACTACATCAAGCGAGTGGAAAATGGTCGCCACCAACTACCACAAAATACTAAGACCATTAAAGGAACTTTAGTGAAAACTTCGTACCGGTTTATATTTATCAGATGAAGCATCTAGTTTACCTTTTTTCTTCCAGTTTACCTAGGTCAGGTGTAGCTACCTTCTTTTCGGTTTACCTGTGTACAGTATATCAGTTTATCTATCTACCTACCAAATCTATGTGTCCACTTTGGGTCGCTGCAACAAAATCACCACTTCAGATCCTCTCCTCCACCACCCCCTGAGAGTCTCTCCATCACTACCTCTCCCTTCCGCAACTTCCAGCCTCCCTCCCTGATGCACTCCACTATAGCTTTAGTGAGCGTCAAGGAGCAGTGAAAGAGTCTGATAAATGACCCAACACTTCTGGCGGCAACAGACAAGAAATTTATGCTTTCAGGCAGCCTCGGAGGGATAAAATATTAGAACTCACAGCACACATTTTCACTGATGTAACCAGAAGAGATTGTGTGAGTGTGTGTGTGTGTGTGTGTGTGTGTGTGTGTGTGTGTGTGTGTGTGTGTGTGTGTGTGTGTGTGTGTGTGTGTGTGTGTGTGTTCATTTTTAAAAAATCATACCACACGATATTATGATCGTATTTTCGTCGGCTTATTGTTCTTCTAGCACTTCTCTCTTGTAGATTCATTTTATATATTACAGTTCATTGTTGCTGAACCCCTCTAAGGGTAGGCATGGAAGAGCCAGTGTTACCGAGTTAGCGAGGTACTAAAGGGGTGCAAAGAAATGAGTTTTCTGCAGCCCTCCTAGAGCCTCCAGGCTTCCAGGACAGTTACAGATGACTTTCTATGACCACCTAGATTCTCAGCGTCTTAAATTATATTCATAGGGAATCTTAAATTCAATACTTTTATATTAGCCTTAAGATTCTGTATGATTGTGAAATCATATCATAACAGTGGCCTCTTATGGGCCTCTGTAGGCAATTTTTCGCCCTTTTGGGGCCAAAAACTCCGAGGATCAGGTAGTAAACAGGTTGGTTGAAATTTACCTGTTTGAGAAGGCTTTTGGATATAGACATACTTAAAAGAAATGACATGCAAGAGTCTAAAAACGAGTCAAATGCAGAAAATGTACAGGTAAGACGGAGGAATTATAAAGTTCCTGACCCCACAACAATACAGCCCTCAATGTGATGAGCTGGTGAATAAAGAGAAACTGAGTTGTTGAATGAATTTAGGTATCTTTGAGCATAGAATATTAGAGGTAGCCGTGCAAAGAAAATGGCAAGCAGAGTCCCTGATGGAAGTAAAGTGGCTGGTGCCATGAAAGCCTCGATACGAAACACATGCGTCAGAATGGTGTTGAAAGAGGACAGGAAGGTGTGCTAATTCCTGCATTAACTTATGGGTATGAGACTTTCGTATGGCACTGCGTGTAAGAAGTCCAAAGATGTAAATGAAGAGAAATAAACGAATAAATTGAGAAAGGTACTACAAGATGATAAGTACTTAGAAAAAAGATGAGGAATGAAAGAAGAGGGCAAGATGAGAATCATAAGGATAAGACACGAACACATATATAAATTAACACGAGACATATTTATAAAATAACACAAGAATAAAATCGAGTGATGAAGGCAGGGAGAACTTTGGTGGGAAACAGAGCAGAAGACAGAGAGATGTAAAGAATACACGCAGAAAACGTGTGCAATGGAAGAAAATGGTACAAGAATGTAATGAGACAGAAGAGAGATGAAGATGCCAGAAACAGGACAACGTAATTAGAGAGAGAGAGAGAGAGAGGATAGGTCAAGACCTTAATTACATAGCATAATAAATACAGAGAATAAGTAGAGAGCAAAGGAAGTTTGACAATGGCAGTAGACAGAATAAAGAAAGTTGGTACGGAATAGACACAAGAAAATGGTACAAGAGGTGAAGAATACGTATATGATGACAAGATAAAACGTAAATACCAATAGCAGAAAAAAAAAAAAAAAAGCTGTGGAGACCTTTAATAGGCAAAACCACCCTCCAACAGTGTAAGGGGAAAGGAATAACTATATGCGTGGGAGGAGCGACCCTCATAGGTCCCATCCGAGCTAAACTCTAGTCCGGGTGAAGGTCCACCACTATGCTAAATTTTGTGTTCCCAGGTAAAGCACTATAGCCGTGTCATTCCCATGGAGTTGCCACCTTCCTCATAGGGGTCTGGTGAGTTCCAGCCTCCCTACAAGCTGCTCTGTGTGAAGTTCTAACATTATGGAAAGTTTCGTGTTCCTCGACGGGGTGGAGGTCTACCACTGAGCAAAGTTACGCTTTTCAAACACACCCTATAATGCCTAGATCCCATTTTTAAGAACGTACTGTAACTCAGTGACTGAGTGGGTGAGTGAATGATACAGCTATGGACAAACACTATGTTTGGACGTCACCGTGGGTGTGGGAAATGGAGGGAAGAGGGCAGCAAGAAATGAGGAAAAATATGAGAAGAGAGCACGGGATAGAAGACGCCATACAATAACAAAGATGACAGACAGGATTTGGGACATAATAACAAGAAAAAAATATATAACGCCACAAACATGAGATAAACCGACTAATGATAGCAGACAGAAGGACAGAAAACAGATGACGATGCGGCAAGAATATATTAAAAAAAAAAAAAAAAAAAGACAAAACAGGCGGGATCGATGAAAATGAAAACAAAGAAAAAAAATGGAGAACGAAAGAAAAATGATGGAATACTATGAGGCTAGCAAAAGATGAAAGGCAGAGCGAAAATCAGGAGAGTAAAAGAAACAAGCCGAGTGTAGGAGAAACAAGGAGCAAACTTGCAGGTTAGAGAAACAATAAGAAAAGATGTATGAAGTGACAAAAAGTGGCTAATTTAGACGGTGGTAAGTTAGCTGACAGCAGAAAATAAAGAAATATAAGAGATAACTCAAGAAAATTTAGACAAAATGGAATGAAGGGAGCAGATTGAAGGCAGAAAGGACGACGACAGAGCAGGAAGGTGTAGCATCCATACAAGAACCACTTTAACACTTCCATTATATCACGCCAATCCCAATGTCCATCGTCCAAACGACTTTTTGAAAATCTCACTTTTTTTGTTGTAGTTGTGGCCCAGGCTTATCTGAACATTAATCCGGCGGTCTGCAGACTAGGGCTGCGCTTCTCTTGTAGTCCACTGTCTTCCTTTCGAGGCACGAGGACGTAGCTGAGGGACGTTTGTATGACAGTTGTCCAGTAGTATTAGTGCCACCTTGTGAATGCGTCCCTCTCCAGCACCGCATCTTGTTCTTGCCACATTCAAACGATTCTCTTCAGCCTGGGAAACACTTTTCAACCTGGAGCTTTCATAAAATCCATCAACAGCTACAGAAGTTGAATAAAACCACTGACGATAGTCTAATTAACATAAAAAATGTCCTTGTCTTGAAGCAGTTAATCACTATCAGCTCAAGTGCGTCTTCTATATTATTTTATTCTTACTCCCCACAAACTCTGTATTGACTGATTGTTTAATTGATTTTTAGTTTATAATTTAGGAAGGATACTTGGAAGTGTAAGGATAACATCTCATCACAGTGACATCTCATTATTTCTATTCTTTACATTTTGAAATGATTTATTCAGCTCAAGAGACACTCTTCGAACTGGTAGGCCTGGTTACAGCCTTCATTAGTCTTTTTCACTACCAGAACACTCTTATGAACTCAATAAAGTGGACTGGTAACAGACGGAGCAACAAGTAGACGGCTTTCTTGAACTAAAATGCATTTCTTTAAGTGGCAGAAGCATGAAAAAAAAAAAAAAAAAAGAGTGAAGGGGTTAACTTACCCTTTCACTGCCATGGACATATCAAGTTACGAGCGACTTTTCAAGAATTATATTTTTAGCCTGTGTATTTATTTTCCACGTATCTAACTCTGGGCTTAGATTAGCTAGCCTTTTCTGGTAGCATTGGGCATTTTATTCTAGTTAGCACTAGAGAATTTTGTTTGAATGAGAACATTACCATCATCTATTTCTGGATGGGTCATTGAAGGCTGTATTTAATATTCCTGTTTAAAAAGTCCTGAAAAAAATCGTCTGTAATAGAAAAAAATATGAAGTACGCCATCAGCCTGAATCAGCCTGAAGGAGTGAAGTCCTGCAGCCATATATATATATATATATATATATATATATATATATATATATATATATATATATATATATATAAGATCATCCTGGCTCGCGCCAGATGATTTTATTCGGTAAAAGCGAAGGCCATTTAGCCATTATTAGCAGCATATTGTGATGAGCTGGATATAAACTCAATGCAATACCATTAGTTGGGGGTGGGATGGGGGAGAGTAATCTCCGAGCATTATTGAAGCATATACGGTTGCGGACAACAGTATCAGCCCGGTTTTGAGTAAAATAGTTATAAAACATACGTAATATTCTAAAAAGTTTGCTAGTTTACGAAGATGGCATCACTGGGTCTACAAAGTCATCACTCACTGTCTCGGTATTTATCGTATTGATGCAAATCAATATTTATACCCAAAAAGGAACAACCGTTTTGACGAACTTCAAATCTTTTGACTGTTTCCTCGAGTAGGATTCAGGCAACCATTGCTACATAACATCAACGAAGGGAAGCAGAAATACAGTAAAGTAATAGCAGAACTGGCCAACAACAGCAACAACAACAACCAGATACACAGCCAGCATCAGTAATGACCATTACGACAAGGAAATGTCAACAAACACCCAACAAGAAGGAACACCCAGAAAGTGCAACACCCTCATCCTACAGTTGATCTAGGGGTCGAACATTTCACACTGGTCTGTGACCTCGACCTCCAGCCTCCTCTTCTCATAATCATACAACTGCCTCCTTGTTTGATCTTCAGTGCTTTCCAAGGTTGGTCCAAATTGGGTCGAAAAGGTTTCAGATGACCTTGGCTTTTGATCCACTTCCCTCAAATTGCAACATATTCACCCTCGACTGACCCACTACCCTTCCATGAAGTTCGGTCCACAACGATAATACCTGTTTTAATAATTTCGTCAGACCTTTGACCTTTCCCTTTGACCTTGACTAATGGCTGGGTGTTCTCGAAATCAAGTCATTTCACCCTTTCCTTCCCCTCAACCGTTCCGCCAGGTTTAGTGTAGCCTACAGTAAATCGAACGAAGACTATCTAAATTGGCCTTTAACCTGTTGTTAAAAAAAAAAAAAAACTGTAGGCCAAGCCCTTGGCTGACCCTCAAGCCTTCTACAATCTTGTTAGAACTGGACCTAAACTATTTGAATTACAAAGTTGTTTTTTTTTCCTCTCTTGCTCTCTCTCTTTCTCTCTCTCTCTCTCTCTCTCTCTTATGCACACACACACACACACACACACACACACACACGCACGCACGCGCGTGCTAAAACCGTCAGGCTACTGCACACACACACACACACACACACACACACACACACACACACACACACACACACACACACACACACACACACACACACACACACACACACACACACACACACACACACACACACACATACACACGCACATGCGCGCTAAAACTGTCAGGCTACTGCAGACACACACACACACACACACAAACACACACACACACACACACACACACACACACACACACACACACACACACACACGCACGCACATAGAATAGACCCGTCACACTACCGCAGACATAGGTGTGACTGGCAATCACAATAAAAATCAACCAAACACCCAACAAGCATCCATACAAAAGCACATTAGTAAAACTTAACACCCATCCTGAATCACTGTAACCAACCACTGTCACGAATCAAATTCGCGACATTTCCCTTTTGTGAGAAGTCACGAACTATTAGTGGAAAACTCACTGTGTATCGCTCAGTTAACCGTTTCTCTCTCCATTTCGGTGGTATACTTTTCAAAACATTCGTCACTGTTTCAAAAGTGACCGATTTAATGCACGTCACTAAGTGCTCTACTGAGCGATACTATTGTTTCTTTATTGTTCGCCCCTGCTTGCCTCAACCGTTAGCCACGCCTTCTTCTGGTGGCTTGTGCGTCCTGCCCATACATCGTATTTTGAAAGCAGTCAAGTGTTTGCTGTGACGGAGACAGGACCTGTGCAGCAGTGTGAGAGGTCAGCTAGTACCCAAACTCCACTTTACAGTTTCTCCAAGCTCCCACCTTTAGTTCTCCAGCTTTGGGTGATACACCGCATTCATTGATTAGTATTTCCTTTTTGTATTTTCCTAGTTTTAAGAGCTTAGTTAAGGTGTTTTTCCTAGGCGTAAGAATTTAGCTCGAGTGAGTGAGTGAGTACGATCTCTTTATTTGAATTCATTTGAAGTGTAACATTAAATTTATTTTTGTAATCAATAAATTTAACAGTTCTTTTTCTTGAGCTTAATGTAATGTAAACTCTTGTTTCATTTCTCCACAATTAAGCTTATTTTCCATATAGCTCCTAGCTTGCATAAACGTTTTGCTATTCATAACTGGTACTTAGGCCAGTCTTGTATTAAACTTAAAATCCGTTGTGCCTCCTAGGAGTTAAGCACCACCAAGAGCCTGATATTATTATTAGTATTAGTTATTTATTGTCAGGCGTGAAGGAACTTTCTCCAGAGGCTAACAGTACTAAGAAACAGCAATTGAGTAATTAGTCTCTGCTGTGTACTGTTGAGGAAGTTTATAAATTCTCGTTCTTAGAGAATTGTGAGATGAAGTTAGCGTAAAGTAATCGTTGCTTGATTTAGTAAGACAATCATTGTCCCTGCTCTTCAATATTGTTGAATATTATTATCAATTAAATAATATTTAGCATTTATTTTAAAAACCCCGTGATATTATAAAAACCCCGTGACAATTGGCGACCTCATTCCAGGATATTAGCTCCTAGCTCTAAAGCTATTCACGAGATAGTGCTCACTCGTTCATATTTAGGTATTTATAATTAAAGTTTATAGGCACAAGTTTACTGGTGTTTACCGATAATTTAGCAAGTGAATTTTTGCTTTATCAATCCATAGAGTACTTAACTCTATTTAGTTTATTCTTGGTAACGCCAGACGATTTTATTCGCTCCTGGGAAGTCGCCGTACCCATTTTGTTTATTATTGAGTCTTCCCAGTCATTTGCATTTTTGCTCTAATCTTTGCCAGTTAACTAGATAAGACTGGTCACCACTAGCTTGTGTCTGTACTCTTTACTTGTGTTCGTTAGCATTCGTTTGCGAAGCAGTCAGTACTCACTTTCGGTTTACTTAATAAATTAGCGCCATGGCTACCACTGTATTTTTACAGGAAGCCAAAGAAATGGGTCTTTCGGACCCAACCGAAATTAAAGAGTATATACTCTCACGGCATAATCAGAAGCAGCAGCGCGAGAATGATGCCCGTGAAGAGCGTAAGATTCAGCGCGAATACGAGCGAGAACAGCGCGAACACGAGCAAAAACAGCGCTAACTCGACTTAGAACACGTGCGGGAACAACGTGAATACGAACGTGCCGAGCGAGAGGCACGAGAAAAACATGAACTTGAAGTGCTGAAGCTCAAGCGAGATTCCTTGGCTTCAGACACATCCAGTGCAGTTGGTCCAAGCTCCACGAGCGTTCTTCCTACACATGTCCTGGCGACCCCACGCATCAAGCTTCCTTCATACAAGGAAAGCAAGCGAATTGAGCCGTACATAGCTCGTTTTGAGGACATGGCAGACATGTATCAACTGGATGAGGCAGCTAAGCGGATCCAATTTCTTAGTTTATATGAGGGCCCTGCCCTCGATATTCTCCACAGAATTCGTGGAGACAATCTCACATATGAGATGATGAAAGCTGCACTCATTAAGGCGTATGGTCTCACAGTAGACGACGCCAAAGTTCAGTTCATGCGAGCTCGTCTCCAAGACAAGGAGACAGCTGTTCAGTTCCTTGATCATCTCACTGCTTACTTAAATGAGTGGATGGAGAAAGATGAAACTCCTTCCACGCTTGAGGGGATAATTGACCTTATGCTGCGTACACAGCTAGAGAGGTCGTGGCCTGCTGAGCTCATAGCACAGCTTAAGATCTGCTAGGTGAAAGATGCCAGCCAAATGGCAGAAAAGGCTGACGCATTCTTTACTGCATACGGGTACCAAACTCGTAAGCAAAACACCTGGAACAGAAAACCTGATAAATCTGGGAAATCGTCTCAGACTGAACCCCAGCAACAAGGCCATTCTCAGAATAATGGCCAAGGTCCAAAACCGCAGTGGAAGGACCAGGGGCAAAACACTCAGAAACCTGAGTGGAAGAGGTACAACAAGTACCCTAATCAGCAGCAGTATCAGCCACGCAACCGACCGTCGGGACAAACTTTTTCACCACCAGCTCAAAAGAGGCAGGAAGCGAATTGCAGCCTTCATTCCTCAGCAGCAGCACGGTGGTCACGTCCCAGTAACAGTGAACCCACCTCCACAGATTGCCAATGTTCCATCTTCCCAATATAATTCACAAGGCTTAATGTTTGCCGCATCAATTCAGCAGCCTTATGAGTGGCTAGCTGCTTCCTCCACAGGCCCTCCCACAGGTGACAGTACTTTCCTTGTTCAGCCAGGGTTTGTGGGAGGCATTCCTGTGAAGGTCCTGAGAGATAATGGTTCCTCAAGTTGCTCTGTCAAGCAGAGTCTAGTCCGGCCTGAGCAGTATACAGGTCGACAGATCCACGCAAACCATATTGATGGATCAGTGAGATTGTTCCCTGAGGCATGTATCCAGGTGGCATCTCCATTTTATATTGGTACGACACTTGCAGTTGTCATGCCAGAACCTTTATTTGACCTAATTGTAGGCAACATTCACGGAGTCAAGGATAGTTGCTCCGATGATGACGCTACTCAGACTTCGGCTGCTGCGGTAACACGAGCCATGGCTGAGGCTCCAGACTGTGTCACCCCAGTGATCATTGAATCGCCGCAAGATCTGATGTGTAGTCAACTTGTTGTACAAGAACAACATTCTGACCCGACACTTGCTGCCGTGCGGAACAAACAAAAGGGTCGAGTGATTAAGTATTCACGGGGAGGTCGAACCAAGTTCCTTCGTAAACAAGGACGGCTCTACCGTGAGTCACGAACACCCGAGGGCGAGGTTCGACTGCAGTTTGTCGTTCCCGCCAAGTACCGCCTATCAGTGTTACAATGGGGTCATTGTTCAGCCTCAGGAGGTCACATGGGCAAAAGGAAGACCCAGGGCCGTATCCGAGCTGACTTTTTCTGGCCAGGGATGGGATGAGACATAAATAGTTTTGTCCGTTCCTGCAGTGTGTGTCAGAGTAACACCACTAATCAGGGACATGCGGTTCCTGTGCCGTTTTTTTTTTTTTTTATGCGAGGAAGAAGGAACCAAAGGCCATGAGCCCGCAGTAACAGTTCCCTCCAAGAGAAAAACAAAATACAATATAGAGCCAAATTCAAGATCCGATCATTTTGAGATGCTTGGACACACTGTGTTTGAAAGACTGGAGATCATAGGCAGCAGGAAATACAGACAGAGGGAGACAGTTCCAGAGTTGACCTGTTGCATAAATGAAAGACTGGGAGTAATGGTTAACTCTTGCATTAGAGAGTTGGACAGAAAAAGGATGAGAGTTTGCTGCCAGACGGGTGCTACGCGCCCGAAGTAGAGGTGGAGGAATGCAAGCAGACAGTTCAGAGGAGCAGTGACCATTAAAGTAGCGATAGAAAAGAGATAAAGATGCAACAGTGCGGCGAAGAGACAGAGGTTGAAGGGAGTCAGTAAGAGGAGGAGAGTTAATGAGACGAAAAGCCTTTGACTCCACCCTATTGAGAAGAGCTGTATGTGGGGAGCCTCCCCACACATGAGAGTTGTACTCCACACAGGGGCGGATAAAACCCCTGTATAGAGTCAACAATTGTGCAGGGGTAAAGAAAGAGCGGAGTCGGTTTAGCACACCCAATCTCTTGGAAGCAGATTTTAGAAGAGATGTAATATGATCTTTCCAAGATAAGTCCCGTGTAAATGTAACCCCAAGCATGTTCAAGGATGATGCAGGATTAAGATGAATATTATTAAACATTGGTGGGTATACCTGTGGAAGATTTTGTTGGGTTGATAGGTGTAAGAACTGAATCTTAGATGCATTAAAGACAACCATATTATTTTTACCCCAGTCAGAGATACGAGCCAAGTCAGACATTAGGTGTGCCATAGCCTCATCCCTTGTTTGTTGAAGTAACTGTTGAGATGGGCATTGCGGGAACCGAATGGAAAGGTGAAGGGTGGAGTCATCAGCGTATGAGTGGACAGGGTTAGATGTACAGCTTAGAAGATCATTGATGAATAAAAGGAAGAGAGTTGGTGATAGGACAGAGCCCTGAGGAACACCACTGTTGATAGATCTAGGAGAAGAACGATGGCCGTCTACAACAGCAGCTACAGAACGACCAGAAAGGAAGCTAGCGATGAAGGCACAGATAGAAGGATAGAAACCGTAGGAGGGCAGTTTGGAAATTAAAGATTTATGCCAGACTCGATCGAAAGCCTTTGAGATGTCAAGTGCAATGGCAAAGCTTTCGCCAAAGTCCCGAAAGGAGGATGACCAGGAGTCTGAAAGGTAGGCGAGAAGATCGCCAGTCGAGCGTCCCTGACGGAACCCATACTGACGATCGGAAAGAAGGTTGTGATAGGAAAGATGCCTTAAAATTTTTCTATTAAGAATTGATTCGAAAACTTTTGAAATACAGGACGTTAAAGCAATTGGACGATAGTTGGAGGGTTGGGAGTGGTCACCCTTCTTTGGGACTGGCTGAATGAGAGCAAACTTCCATCAAGAAGGAAAGGTACATATTGACAGACAAAGGCGAAAGAGTTTTCCTATGCAGGGTGTAAGCACAGAAGCACAGTTCTTGAGAACAACAGGAGGGACCCCATCAGGCCCATATGCCTTGTTAGTACTGAGGCCAGTGATGGCAGAAAATACATCAACTGAAGAAATTTTAATATCAGCCATGAGGAAGTCAGAGGGGGGAAGTGATGGAGGAACACCACCGGAATCGTCTAAGGTAGAATTGGAGGAGAAAGTCTGTGCGAAGAGATCTGCTTTATCAGTAGAAGAAATAGCTACAGAACCATCAGAGTAGAAAAGAGGAGGGAAGGATGATGAGGTAAAGTTTTAGATAGATTTTTGGCAAGATGCCAGAAGGAGCGGGAAGAATTTGAGTCGGAGAGTTGAGAGCATTTAGTATGGATGAAATTATTTTTAGTAGAGTGAAGAACAGACTTAGCACGATTCCGGGCAGAAACGTAAAGATGATGTGATTCAGGGGTGGGTTGGCTCCGGTACCTTTTGTAGGCCCTCTCCTTGTTGCGGACAGCATTAGAACAAGCGTGATTAAACCAAGGCTTTCTTGCGTTAGTCAAAGGATATGAGAAAGGAATGTATGCTTCCATGCCCGAGAGAATAACCTCTGTAATGCGTAAGGCACACTCGGATGGCTCACGGCCATGGAAGCAATAATCATTCCAGGGAAAATCAAAGAAGTACTGCCTGAAGGCCTCCCAGTCTGCGGCTCCAAAATGCCACAGACGACGTTTCACTGGAGGGTCCACAGGCCGTACCGGAGTGATAGGACAGGTTAAGGTAATAAGGTTGTGATCGGAGGAGCCCAACGGAGAGAAAAGATTAACAGAGTAAGCAGAAGGATTAGTTGTGAGGAAGAGGTCAAGTATGTTGGAGCTCTCTCCAAGGCGGTCAGGGATACGGGTAGAGTGCTGTAGAAGCTGCTCTAGGTCATTAAGGATAGTAAAGATGTAGGTGGATCCGTGAAAGGAGAGGAGAGCCAAAGGTGGTGGTGAACATTGAAATCTCCAAGAATGGAGATTTCAGAGAAAGGAGAAATGGATAGAATGTGTTCCATTGTAGAAGTAAGATAGTCGAAGTATTTTTGATAGTCAGTAGAATTAGGGGATAAGTAAACAGCACAGATATATTTAGTCAGAGAATGACAGGAAAGCCGAAGCCAGAGTGTGGTGAATTCAGAAGAATCAAGTTCAGGAACACGAGAGCAAGATAAGTCATTGCGTATATATACACAACAGCCACCTTTGGCTTTGAAAAGAGTATAGAGAAAGTAGGAGGATACAGAAAAGGGTTTGCTGTCAGTTGCCTCAGACAGCTGAGTCTCCGTCAGAAAAAGAAGGTGAGGTTTAGAGGAGGAGAGGTGGTGCTCAACAGAGCGAAAGTTAGAGGAAAGGCCCGAATGTTGCAGAAATGAAGAAGAAGAGAGTCAGACAGTGGTTCCAGGCACCTTGAGTCGTCACCCTTGTAACCACACCTGTAATCTCTGAGTCAGTTGAGAGACAGGGTAGTGGTGAAGTGGGTGCAGACCTGGCATCTCGCCCATTGGCCCCACAGGACACAGTATGTCCAGGGCCTGCACATACATATTATGTACCATAGGTTAAGGGGGAAGTTGAGAGAGAACTCCGCAGAGGCGACTCGAGGCTATGGAAGACCCGAGTTTGCACAAGGATTCTCAGCTCCCCGATACTAATATAAGTACTGTAGGTTAAGGGGGAAGTGAGAACTCCGCAGAGGCGTCTCGAAGCTATGGAAGACCCGAGTTTGCACAAGGATTCTCAGCTCCCCGGTACTAATATATGTACTGTAGGTTAAGGGGGAAGTTCGAGAGAGAACTCTGCAGAGGCGACTCAAGGCTATGGAAGACCCGAGTTTGCACAAGGATTCTCAGCTTCCCGATACTAATATAAGTACTGTAGGTAAAGGGGGAAGTTCGAGAGAGAACTCCGCAGAGGCGACTCGAGGCTATGGAAGACCCGAGTTTGCACAAGGATTCTCAGCCCCCGATATTAATATAAGTACTGTAGGTTAAGGCACAGGTTGAGGACCCGTGTGCAGTTCGAGGCTATGGAAGACCCGAGTTTGCGCAAGGATTCTCAACTTGCCGACACTAATCGTGTGCTATACTTAATGGCGACCTCGAATGTACGAAGCTTAGGCTGTCACTTGTATTTTTCAGCCAGAGTGTACTTTTCGTAGCATGTACTGATTGCTAAGCAGAGAGAGTAATTATAACTTAATAAGAATTTTGTCTCATTGACACTTTTGATGCTCCACCTTAATTGGTTTTGCAGGTACAGCAATGGGTGTAGCAGTTTTGCTGTACGGGCCAACTGATCGTCTGCCGCACGCTGCCGCCTCTTCTCCTCTGTCTTTGTCGTCGCCATATTATTATTTACTGTGTCATTTTACACGTAGGTACAGTTACAATACAACTGTCACACCTACACCGCGTATTACATACACCACGCTACACAACAGTTGTCAGTGTAAATGTAGCGAACTTTCGCTCAGTTTGACCTGAGTACAGGATTTTCACCGCCCTCTTTATAGCAATCTGCTCAGTCCCTACCTTCCTACCTCTCCTTTCCTTCGTCTCTCTTCCTCTCTGTCACTCCCTCCTTACCTCACTCTTCTTTCTCCCTCCCTGTGTCATACCTTTGTCTTACTTTTTACATGTTACATGTGTTACCTTTTATTGTTCATTACTCTCTCCGCATTTCTTTACTTGTACTATATCCATGTCCTTCACTGCTTTCTTTCCCCAATAATAACTGCATGCTCCTTTTTCTCTCTCCTTTCTCCGTCTCTCCCTGTCAGAAAAATCTCTTCTTCCATTCCGCTCTTCCCACTGTCTTTCCCTCCCTTCCTCCCTCCCTGCCCCTTCCCTTGCCTTCCCTTCTTAACATCCCCCTCCTTTTTCTTGCCCTAAAAATTAACCTATTCTCTTCCCAACCTTAATCTCTACTTTCTTTCCGCAAATTTCTCTAATTTCTCTGTTTCTCTCCCTCCCCTTTTACTTGAATGTCATTCGTTTTACTCAGCCTCAATGCTTTCGTCTTATCCTGCTTAGTTCTTTCCCTGCGTCCTTGCCAGACTAACACACTTTTTCCTACACCCTGTTACATTGCCTTCTCTAAAAATCCTCATTATCGTCCTCAGTATTCCGTTCCGTAGCTATCTTTCCCACTTTCTTCTTTTGTTATCCCTGTTTCTGTGTTTGTTCCATTCCCATTTTCTCTCAGCTGTCTCCCATTTTGTCTCTACTTCCCTGTCTCCCGGCCTCTCGATTCACATCTTCCTTTTCTCTTTCCCTTTCACATTGCTTGTATCTCATTTCACCTCTCACTGTCTCTTCTCACTCTCTGTCTCTCTTCTTAACTCTCGTTGTTCTCTCCTTGCCTCTCCCCTTGTTATTTTCTCCGTAACTGCCCTCTCATTACTCATTTTTCCACTCGCTCTCCCTCGCTGCCTGTCGCTCCCTGTCTTTTCTCTCTCTCTTTCTCTCTCTCTCTCTCTCTCTCTCTCTCTCTGTGGTGTGTGTGTGTGTGTGTGTGTGTGTGTGTGTGTGTGTATGTGTGTAGTAAATCTTCTCCTAACTTGGTTTATGATATATACTGTACTACCCCTATATTAGTTGTTCAGACTACACGTAATTAGAGAGGTGCTTGAACTACAGAAACCCCTAGCTGGCTGTGAGCAAGAGTATGGAGGGTACCGGGTGGGGTTATGGGGTCGGAGAGAAAAGTGGGGGGGTTGGGTGGGAGTGTGGGTGGGACCATGAGGAAGGGGGGAGGAGGGGATAGCTCTCCATCGAGCAGTGTTACAAACACCTTAGTCCACGGAAAAGGAAACGAACTTATTCCGACGTCTGTACATTACTAACCTGTAAGGCAGCCATTCCTGTACAGTTTTAAACAGCAACTAGATCCCCGCCAGCAAAACCTTCACCCATAACTATTGCATAAATTGTAATTGTTTTGCTAGCAGATTTTGTAAAAGTAACTGATTACTGTTCCAATATCTCTTCCAGGTGCTAATCAGCAATATTTGATTCTTTTTCTCGTATAAGTCTTCACGGCAACTTTGATTTGATATTGCAAGTATCAGTAAATCAAATCTCCCCATAATTTTTCAGAACTAACATCATAGATCTTGTCTTAGCCACATCAGACAATTTAGTGAGTAACGTTTTTGTAGAAGAATTTAGTAGAAGTGATCACTGCATAGTTACTTTTAACATTAAATTCAGTGAAGACATGGTCAAGTCCAGTTGTGAGAAAGTGCCTGACTTTAAGTGGGGAACTTTTAAGAAATTAAATGCAGTTGTAGGTGCAGGTGACTGGCATCCCATTGTCGAAACTTTGGATATCAGTGAACATGGAATTTTTTTTTCTTCTTCAAAAACTCTCAACAGTGCTGTCAGGTTAAAATTCCAGTGCGCAACAGAAGGCCTGCCAAAATTTCTAAACTCAAATGGTGGGACTTGGACATTAAACATTGTCTGGAAGCAAAAAATCTTGCATATAACAATTATAATACCACAAAGAGTCAATGTGATAAAAATCAATATGATGCCCTTCAACGAAAAAACAAAAAAATAGTTAAATGCAGTAACAAAAACCTTGAGGCACATATTGCAAATATCAGCATATCAAATCTCCCCAAAATTTTTCAGTTACCTAAGAAGATAAAGGTAATAATTCCAACAGTTGGAGCAATAACGGACAGCACACTGATGATGAAACTGTGATGGCGAAATTTCTTAATACTTTCTTTGCATAAGTAATTTCAACAAAAAATATACATACAATTCCTGTTGTTTCCCCAGTTCCTTTACAAGAGGCCAACATAATCAATGACATTACAGTCAGTGATCGTGACATACTATTGCAATTAGCAAAATAAAAAGAATAAAACACCGGGACTGGACAAAATATCTCCATGTGTTTTGAAGGAAATGCAGAATGAAATATCAAAGCCTTTATCCAGACTTCTTAACTTATCGCTTAAGAGAAGTGAGGTGCCTCGTGAATGGAAGCTTGCTTTTGTAACCTCATTATTAAAAAAGGGCAACAAAACACAACTAGAAAACTACCCCACAGTCAGTTTAATACTGGTGGTTTGCAAATTGCTTGAAACAAATATCAGAGACAAGTTTGTGAAACAGAAACAATCTCATAAAAGATTCGCAACATGGTTTTTGAATTAATCGCTCTTGCCTCGCGAATCTGTTGGACTTTTTCAATGATATACTGAACATGTATTACGAAACTAAAACTGTTGATGTTGTCTTCCTCGTTTTTCAAAAGGCTTCTGATAGTCCCACACAAAAGATTCCTTCAGAAGGTAAAGGCACATGGGTTCAGTAGCAGTGTTCTTGGATGGGTAAAAGAATGGCTCACCAGACGAAAACAGAGTTGTAATGAATGGAAATGAGTCAGACTGGATAAACGTTACAGGTGGACTACAGAATACAGTGTTAGGTACTTTTATTTTCTCTCTCTCTCTCTCTCTCTCTCTCTCTCTCTCTCTCTCTCTCTCTCTCTCTCTCTCTCTCTCTCTCTATATATATATATATATATATATATATATATATATATATATATATATATATATATATATATATATATATATATATGATATTGATGAAGGGTTATGCTGTTAGATTTCAAAATTTGCTGACGATACTAAAATAGGTAACAACCTAACAGGGCTGATACAGCATTGCATAGGAAGGCAGTTCAGAGAGATACTGATCAATTGTTTGGCTGGGCCCAAGCATTGCAAATGGATTTCATTATCAATAAATGTAAAGTGCTAAACATTGGCAGTAAAAATGTAAGAGTTAGTTGCCACGTGAAAAATGTCCAGCTTGATAGGGTAAACCACGAAAAATCTCAACTCGTTTCAGGCCATGGACCACCAGCCCAATTTAACAAAATATCGTGGACGATTTCATTTTTGAGTAATGATAAATAAAGCATAGACAATAAACATTTTGGTTAGAAATATATTTCTTACAAACAGAATTGCGAGAAATTATATGAAATAGTAGACAGCTGACACTTTGGTCTGAAATATATTTCTTCCAAACATAATTTCCAGGAAATACATGAATACTTCTCTAACATTTTGCTGTGAATTTTATTTCTAACGAACAGAATTTTGTAATTATGTAGGAGTATACAACTAACATTTTTCTTTGCAACCAGACTTTTGGATTCTCTTCTCACTTACAAGCTTTTCAGTGTTAAGAGTGGTACTTGATATTGCATAATGAATATCGCTTTCCACTGCAAGCCGATTCCTCTGTTTGGACTTAATGTGCAACAAACATGAAAATCTGCTCTGACACATGGAAGTTGATATAAATGGCAGAAGACATTTGACTGCATGTGTTGACAGATTTGGGTAAGTACCAATCATACTGGAATAATCAATAGGAATAATACAATAAAATGAATAGTCAGTTATTTATTATGAAAAAAAAATTCGTACTGAATTTTCAATAAATTTAAAAATATATGCACCAATCTCCAGTTTATTACCAAATATAGTGAACGTCCAGTGGACCAGCAGCTGAGAACCACTGACCTAGGAGTTATAATAACAAACGATTTGAAACCAAGAAAATAATACAGTATTAACATTTAATGGTCGCTTGGATAAGTATCTGTTGTCTAACCCCTAGCTCAATATGTTTACTCCTGAATAAAACACTTGTATGTATATACACAGTATATATATATATATATATATATATATATATATATATATATATATATATATATATATATATATATATATATATATATATATATATATATATATATCCAGAACCTGGATCAATTTATGAAATGCAAATATAGTATAAGCACAGACTAGCTTATGCACAGATAGCCCTGAGTTAATGGTCACTACTCTTACTTTAGACCTGTCATGGACTGTGGATCACTGATGATCCCTGTTTGTACCACCTTCGGGATTTTTTTTAATCTACCAGGGGTCGCTGCTTCAGGAGGAAACTTGTGTCCTTGTCCTGCATGGAAAAGTTCCTTGTCTTAGTGCAGTGAATGGAGATGGGGCCAGATTGACTGCTGCCTACACTGAAAGTGCCAGACAAGGTTGCCACACCACTCCTAAACATCCACATTGTGCATTGTGCAATTTCCAAGTTGTGTCTACAGACGTCTCGTTAAAATCAATGTACCCGTCCATAATGTCATATGTTATTTATTTGATTATTCATTTTACCTTACTACTTTCTCTTTCAGGTTATTCAGACTGGTAGCTTATAGATGAAGTATTATAGAATATATATATACTTATCATATAAAATTTCATGTCAGTTTTCTCATGCTGCATGTAGGTTTTCCTCACTTTTTCCTGCCAGTTTTAACTGGATGCGTTTCAAGGCGGGGGGAACATTCTTGTTTTACTATTCTTATCCTTCAGCATATAGAATTAGATCTCCTAGTCATAGTTTACTCTGTAACAAACAACCTCGAAAAGTCCATAAAGTCTGTTGCTGTTTGCTTTCCTTTGTACTCCTTTGTACTGTGTACTTTCCACATCTCTTGTCTATCCACCCTATCATATGCTCTCTCCAAATCCATGAAGGCTGCATATACCTTCTTTCCCTTCTCCAGAAACTTTTCCACTTATCACAACCTTCTTTTTTATTATCAGTATGGGTTCCGTCAGGGACGCTCCACTGGTGATCTCACCTACGTTTTAGACTCCTGTCATCCTCCTTTCAGGATTTTGGCGAAAGCTGTGCCATCGCACTTGACATCTCAAAGGCTTTCGATCGAGTCTGCCATAAATCTTTAATTTCGAAACTACCTTTTACGGTTTCTATCCTTCTATCTGTGGCTTCATCTCTAGCTTCCTTTCTGGTCGTTCTATAGCCACTGTTGTAGATGGCCATCGTTCTTCTCTTAGATCTATCAGTAGTGGTGTTCCTCATGGTTTTGTCCTATCGCCGACCCTCTTCCTTCTATTCATCAATGACCTAAGCTGCACATCTAACCCTATCTACTCGTATGCTGATGATTCCACCCTTCACCTTTCCATTAGGTTCCTGCAACATCCATCTAAGCAGTTGCTTCAACAGACAAGGGATGAGGCTATGGCAAACCTAATGTCTGACTTGGCTCGTATCTCTGACTGGGGTAAAAATAATCTGGTTGTTTTTAATGCATCAAAAACTCAGTTTTTACACCTATCAACCCGACACAATCTTCCACAGGAGTACCCACTAATGTTTAACCCCTTAACTGCGGGGCGTCACTTTTGTGATGCTCTGGTGCAATGGATCATACCGCAGGGCGTCACTTTTGCGATTCTGTGTTATTTTGAATTCGCCCGGGCTTTGAAGTGGTCGCTTGTATAATCTGTCAGTACTTCCAGTGTCTAACAATAGGCAGTGCTGCTATTGTCATCTGTTCTCCCATCCACTGTTGACAATTTAGCCATTTCTCCCCATTCTTGACTCCCCTCCATACCTCACCTCCATTATCCTCTCCTCCCACCTGCCCCAGCTGCGCATCGCTAGGCAAATGTTGCTCAAATTTTTCCACTCATTTCATCAATTGGAATGAGCCCTATGTCTTATTCTCATAGAAAATAATATATATAAAAAAGAAAAAAGGTAATTGATAGTGCCATACTGCTGGAATTGGCTAATTATCACCTGGCAACGCCCCACATGCGCTCATTCGTTAATGTTCCCTGTTTATTTCCCCTTGAAATATGCTGTATGACCTGTTCTCATAATAAAAATATATATAAGAAAGGAAGAGAGAAGCCTAAGTGATATTTACATTCACCTGGAACTACCTAATTTATAATGTATTGTCTAGATTTCCTGCCAATCATTTCATAGCGTATATATTAGCAGCTGTCACCACACTGACGTTGGCAACCCTTCACTGCCCCTAGACCCCAGCATTCAGTTTACTCTCGTCTTTCAAGGTGAATTCACGTCGGAATTGCGCCTGTCCAATTCCGCCACTTTTTACCCCATGCAAAGGTCCCTGTGACCTCTACCCCTACTAAACCTCGTGTGGGAAGGGGTAAAGGCTAAGTGACTCTGCTGTGCAACGTGAACTGGCTAATTTATCAGTGATAATGATGGACAGTGACTACAATCTTTCTGGTCTCTAAAACAGTGCAAGTGAAAATGTAAATTATGTGTAAACAGCAAGTGAAAACAATGAATGTAAATATAACTGAACAGTGGAAAATAGTTTTATAAGTTACTGCAAGTGACAGTGCATAAAAGTGTAAGTAAAATAGAAATGTAAATAATGTAAATAAAATAGAGAATGTAAATGTAAATGTAAATTAGTAATATAAAAATACGAGTATATATACAAGAAGTAATGAAAGTGAAAGTGAAAGTGAAAGTATATATAAATAGGTGTAATAAAGTACTAAGAATATAAAGTGTTTATAAATAATAAATGACAGCTCCGCCTCAGAATACCATCGGGTAACCAGCACGGGAGGAAAGCTCGTATGGGCTCTTAATTTACATTGCTTTCACAGTGTGTTTTTTTTTGGAATATGGATTCCAAACTACTTGAAATTCATAGAACAGTGTTTGTAGTTATAATATCAGGCAGTGGTAACCATATTATGGGGTGTTGGGAAGTGTAAAGTGGAGACTTCATTACCCAACTTCAGAAGTCTCCACAAGTCCTACGGTAGTCGACGAAGGCTCACCAAACATCCCAGGAGATAGCTGAAGGTATGTGCCATATGCATATATAATTATAATATTCTAGGACTAATAACTGATTTTTGTCAAATATTTTTAAAAAGTCAGTCGGAGTGCGAATATCCCCGTGTGAGGTGCACGGACCGCCTCCGACATGCCCGAGCTTAAGGGGTTAATAATATCCAGCTCAATCCTGCATCATCCTTGAACATGCTTGGGGTTTCATTCACTCAGGACTTACCTTGGAAAGATCATATTTCATCTCTTGTAAAATCTGCTTCCAAAAGATTAGGCGTGCTAAGCCGACTCCATACCTTCTTTACCCCTGCAAAGTTGTTGACTTTATACATGGGTTTTATTCGTCCCTGTTCAGAGTACACCTCTCATGTGTGGGGAGGCTCCCCACATACAGCTCTTCTCAATAGGATGGAGTCAAAGGCCTTTCATCTCATCAACTTTCCCTCTGGCTCCCTTCAACCTCTGTCTTTTCGCCGCACTGTTGCCTCTTTATCTCTTTTCTATTGTTACTACAATGGTCACTGCTCATCTGAACTGTCTGCTTGCATCCCTCCACCTCTATGACAGGCACATAGCACCCGTCTAGCAACAAACTCTCATCCCTTTTGTGTCCAACTCTCTAATGCAAGAGTTAACCATTATTCCCAGTCCTTCATTTAAGCAACAGGTCAACTCTGGAACTGTCTCCCTCTGTCTGTATTTCCTACTTCCTATGATCTCCAGTCTTTCAAATGCACCGCGTCCAGGCATCTCGAAATAATCGGATCTTGAATTTTGCTCTCTTTTGTATTGTTTTTTTTTTTTTCTTGGAAGGAACGATTTGCGTGCCCCTGGCATTTGGTTCGTTCTTTCTTGCATAAGAAAAAAAATCTGATCTACACAACCTCTTCCCTTCCAAAACCTCCCTGTTCTACTCCAAGTAATTCCTCTGTTATTTTCCTAACTTTATCAATAAGTATCCTACCATATATTTTTCCTGTTACACTAAAAATACAAATACTCCTGTGATTACCACACATTTCTTTTTCCTTTTTTCCTTTCTGCAGGGTAATAATTATACCTGACTTCCAATCCTCTGGGCTTCTACCTTCCTCCCATGCCAATCTGCACATCTTCCACATCCGGTCTACTATCTTTCCCCCATGCTTCAGCATTTCACCACACATTCCATCAGTTCCTGGGACTGTCCCCATTCTGACTTTCTTCATTGCTTCCACAACTTCCATCCTACTGATTTCTTCCTCTCTTCTTACATCCCTTCTCACAGCCATTCCCCAGCCACTCATACTCTCATTACTTTCATTATGTTCAACAATTCCTTAAAGTGTTCTCTCTGCTCACTTTTTCTCCTTTCTCCACTAGCAATCTACCATTATCTTTCCCTGACTATCTTCTTTCTCACCCTGTCTAACTCACTTTCCCTCCTTCCAGAACATTTTCTTTTATTCACTCCACTTTACACACAGATACCAGAGGGGTATAAGTAACTGAACTAAACTGGAAATTTACTATTAATTTCGGAGACAGGGAAGATGGCAATAGTAAAGGGGAAAGAACTAACCAGATGTATAGAATCTGAATGAACTACTGTGACAGTACACACATGTGGTAACCTACATTTTCTAACATGGTCTGCTGGTTATTGCTGGATAATATGTGTGGAAAGAAATTGCTGGAAAAGAAATGGAAGTGTGCATCCCTCATGTGTTCTTGCTGCAATGAATGTCATCATTCAACCAGAAGCAGCTGGCATGCTAAAAGTAATTCAGTAATAACTATGTATTTACATTTTGCAGTATAAATGTAGGAACTAAATAAAAATACGAACAATGAGCCTCGAACTAGGACTGACCAACATGTGACAACTAAGGACCTGACAAGGGACATGGTACGGATTGTGACTTGGAATGTAAGGGGTGTAAATGATGAGGTGAAAGAGAGATTGTCCAGGTGCTTGAGGGTGCAAAAGTGGATTTATGTGTGAGGGAATGGGAGTATGGATGGGGTATATGCACAGCAGTGGGTGAGAATGAGAGGGCAAAAGAAGGAGTGTTTTCTTGTGTGCAAGAGATGGAAGGTGAATATAAGAGAGTATGGATCAGATGGCTCAAGAATTGTGTGGGCAAGATTGAAAGTTCGACCACAAATGTGGTAGTAGTAGTAGTAGTTGTTCCCTAGGCAGTCTGGCCGTACAGCCCCGATCCCTTCGGAAGGCCATGGCCGAGACCGGGCTTTCCCACAGAGCTCTCAAAGAGTGTATGTTGTGTTGTTGGCGTAGGTGATTGTGTGCAATGCAGTCTTCCATAATGTGCTTAATAGTATGGGGTGCTGTGTTGCATCCTGGACAGGCATCAGCAACGGAGTCATCCAGCCTCTTCTGGTAGCTTAAGGGGGCTGGATGGTGCCCACATCTCAGCCTGGCCAGGTGGGCCCTGTCCTCACGAGGAAGATAGGATTCAGAAGGGTGGATGTCAGGAGGCCGTGCATGCAGCTGTGTGTTGTCTGTAAGTGACTGGATGAAGCGGCGAGTGATCTGAGTGTGGATATGCTTCTGGAAGCTGGTCTGAGGTGGGCGAGGGGGGAGAGATGACAGTATTTGTGTATGGTATCGTGTGCTGGGTGTTGTTTTGATGTTCCTTGGTGTGGGTGGATGTGCTGCCAGGTACTGTAGTGGATGCTGTGAGTTTGTGGAGGCTGCAGCAAGAAACTGGGTGCCTCTCATGTCTAGGTGATCCTTGACTTTGAGGCCTTTGGTTTCTTGATGTAGGTGGTCTGTGGGTGTAGTAGCTGTGCAGCCTGTGATTATTTTTAGGCTTGGTGTTATTATATTTTTAATGTTTGTGATGTGTTGTTTAAATGACATTGATGTATTGTATGTTACACCAAGGATTTTGTGTGTGTGTGTGTGTGTGTGGTAGGGGAGTGTTGTTTATGGTGAGGTGTGGGATGTGACTGTGTTCTGCTGTCCAGTTTGTGAGAAGAGTCACTGTAGATTTGGCTGGGGCTATTTTGAGCCTGTTTGTGGTGAACCATTCGTGTAGTGTGTTGAGGTAAGGTTGAATGATGTGTTCAGCTGTGTTTGTATTTTGGTGCGTACATGTAAGTGTTATATCATCTGCATAGGAAGCTATGTGTATCTGTGGGTTGTGGGTACGTCGTGCATGTATAGGTTAAAGAGTGTAGGGGACAAAACAAATCCTTGGGGGACGCCGTTTGTGAAATTTCTGATGTTAGAAGACTGACCGGTAAATGTTATGTGTGCACATCTGCCTGCTAAGTAGTTTGCCAGCCATCTTATTGTGTTATTGTGCATGTTTGTGTTGAGTATTTTGTTTGTGAGGTTGTGGCGGGGGATAGCATCAAAAGCTTTGCTAATGTCTAGTGTGATTAGGATTGTTCAGTGTGGTGGCCTAGCTGAATTCATGCCGTCGAAAACTCTCTGTGTAAGGTCTCTAAGAAGGGTGTTTGTGGAGTGTAGTGGCCTAAAGCCATGTTGTGACTGGGCTAGGGGAATGTGAGGTGTTATCAGTTGTAGTACCAGCCGTTCAGTGACTTTAGAGGGGGTGCAGAGGAGTGTGATGGGGCGATGTGAGGAGGGTAACGTGGGGTCTTTGTTGGGTTTAGGGATAGTGATGATATTGCCATGCTTCCAGATGTTGGGTATTATGTTGTGTGAGTAGCTGTAGTTTGATATGTTGGTGAGTGCTTGTATGCCTTGTGGTCCAAGGTGTTTAAGGTGAATGTTGCTTATGTTGTCTGGTCCACAGGCAGATGAGTGTTTGAGGTTGTTAATGATGTACTTCGTCTGGTTGTAAGTGAAAGGTACGTAGTCTGGGTCTGTGTGGAACTGTCTCTTACGTCGGATGATACGTCGGTCTTCGGGATGGGGGTTTAGATGGCTGACTTGTGAAAAGTGATTGATGAGAGTGTTTGCTTGTTGTTTGTTTGAGGATATGGTGTCTGTTGTTGTGATGGCAGTGTGTGATTGTGTGGTGTTGCTGTTGGAAAGTGTGATGCTGTTTAGTGTTTTGTAGAGTTTGCTGATGTTTGTTTTGTGGTCAGGTGTTTGGAGATAATTTTTCCAGGTTAGTGTTTGCTGTTCTGATATTTTATTGTTTATTTGAGTGTTGAGTTCTTGTATTTGTTGTATGGTGTCTTGTGTATGGGGTGTTAGGGAGTGTCGCAGTGTATCCCGTTGTCTGATGAGGCCTTGAATTTCTGGTGTGAAGTTGGGGCTGTGTCTCTTTCTGTTGCCTCTAGGGATGTGTCTTTTGTCTGCGTTTTGTATAATTGTATTGAAAGTGTGCACAGCGGTATTGATGTTTGTGATGGGTGTGCTGTTTAGTGTTTCGAGATGTTGTTCTGTTTCAATTACAAAGGCCTCCCAGTTGGCTCTCTTATAATTAGTGTATGTGTGTTTGTGGCCAGCTGGGGTGATTCTGGTTTTGTAGTGATGATGATTGGGAGGTGATCAGAACCTAGGGTTTTGACCACTCTCCATGATGTAGTGGGGGCGAGGTTTGGGGAGCAGAAGGTGTCTGGAGATGATGGGAGGAAGAGGGCTTGGTGTGGGATATGGGTATGTTGGTCTAGACTGTTTAGTATGAAAAGATGATCTGTCTGGGATTGTAGTACCAGCCCTCTGTTTGTGTCAGGGTTGTTGACATGCCAGGCCGACGACTTGGCGTTGAAATCACCACCCAGGATGATGTTGGGTATGTTAGTGATGTGGTGTATCTGTGGAGAGTAATTGTGTGGTACTGTGGGGGACGATTGGGGGGGAATGTATGTGTTAGCGATTGTTATGTGTAATATGTTACCAGTGCGTATTTTAATTGATTGTATTTCTGTTGTGGTGTCATGTGGGGAGAGAAATGACTTTGTGTGTGCACTGGTTTCTGCAAAGTTGATGGATTTGTGTACCAGGGTGATGAGTCCACCGCCACCGACCGTTGGCCCGGTCTTGTCGAATGGTGGTGAAGTTATGAAATGTCGGTGTTCCACAAATGTGGTTGATTGTGTGTGTGTATGCACCAAAGCAAGATCGTGCAAGCAGAGTGAAAGAAGAGTTCTGGACATATGTGGAGGCATGCATGGAAAAGTTTGAAGGGAATGAGAGAGTGTTTTTCAAATGAGACATGAATGGAAAAGTAGGGAATGTGAAGGTGGGTGGAACAGTTGGTGAGTGAGGTGTGCCTGCAGAAGTAGATGAGAATGGCAGAGCGCTAGTGGACATTTGTCCTGGCAGGAGGTTGGTGATCGCCAATACCCTCTTCAGACACAAAATGATCCACAGGTATACGTGGCGAGTGTTGAGAAGGGTGGGTGATGAACTGAATGAACGGAAAGGAATGATTCATAATGTGTGTGTGTGGATGATAAAATGAGAAGGTGTGTAATGGATGCAAGCGCATATAGATGTTGGGGAAGTGGACTTTCTGACCACCACTTAGTGATGGTGAAAGTCAAAGTTGAAATGAAGTGGAGGAATAAAAGAAGGGAAGGACAGGAGGAAGTAGTTCTTACAAGCAGGGTTGTTACATGAGAATGAAAAAAAAAGGTTGCTTATAAGAGAGAAATGGAGGAGCGAATGGTTAAATATGATTTAGAGCAGATGGGGGACATGGAAAGTGTGTGCAAGATATTCACAGAAGAAGTATGTGCAGCACGAGAGGCGGTGTGGGAGGATTAAGAGAAGACGAAAGGGTGTGCAAGTAACAGCATGGTGGAATGAAGAGGTGAGACAGGCTGTGGAATAAAAGAAGAAAGCATATAGTAAGTGGTTGAGAAACAGGGATGTGGAGGAAGTTGAGAGACAGAAGACAGATTTATATAGAGAGAGGAAGAAAGAGGTGGAAAGATTAGTAAGAGAGAGTAAGAAGAGAGTGGATGAGGAATTTGGAAGGAATTTGAGAGTAAATTGGAGAGATTTTAAGAAAAAGTTCTGGAAAGAGGTAAACAGAGTGAGACAGGGTGTTAAAGAAGTTAGGTGGGAGGTGAAAGATAAAAATGGTAGATTACTAGTGGAGAATGGAGAAAGACTGAGCAAATGGAGTGAACACTTTAAGGAATTGTTGATCATAGAGAATGAAAGTAATGTGAATAAAAGTGGCTGGGGAATGGCTGGGAGAAGGAGGGATGTGAGAAGAGAGGAAGAAATCAGTAGGATGGAAGTTGTGGAAGCAACAAAGTCAAAATGGGGACAGCCCCAGGAATTGATGAAGTGTGTGATGAAATGCTGAAGCATGGGGGAAAGATAGTAGTAAAATGGATGTGGAAGATGTAATTGGCTTGGGAGGAAGGTAGAGTCCAGGAGGATTGAAAGTCAGGTATTAATTACTCCCCTGCACAAAGGAACAGGGAAAAAAGTGTGTGGTAGTCATAGGAGCATTTGTCTTCTTAGTGTAATAGGAAAAATATATGGTAGGATACTTACTGAGTTAGGGAAATAATAGAGGAATGTGTTGGAGAAGAACAGGGAAGTTTTCGGATGGGATGAGGTTGTGTAGATCAGATATTCTTTCTTAGGTCTTTAGTAGAAAAGTTTCTAGAAAAGAAAGAGAAGTTGCATGCATCCTTCATGGACTTGGAGAAAGCATATAACAGGGTGGATAGACCAGGATTGTGGAAAATATAAAAAATATATAGGGTAACTTGGAAGTTGCTGAGCGCTGTAAAGATTATGTAAGAGGGTTGTAAGTCTGCAGTGCAAATGAACAGTGAACTGAGTGAATTTTTCTATCTGAAGGCTGGATTGAAACAGGGATGTGTTATGTCTCCATGGTTGTTCAATCTGTATATGGATGGGGTTATAGAGGAGATACAAGTTAGGGCGGTGGATGTTGGAGTGGCTGTAATGAGAGAGGGCAGTGTTTAGAAACTTCCTCTTCTGATGTTTGCAGATGATACTGTGTTGTTAAATGAAGAGGAGGAAAGGGAGCTGCAAGGCTCGGTGAATGATTTTGGGAGAGTATGTAAGAAACGGAATCTAAAGGTGAATGTAGGGAAGAAGTAAGTTATGGTCTTCGAGAGAATTGAAGTCACTGAATGTACAGTGAGGATGGATGAGGAGGAAATGGAAAATGGGAGTGTATTTAAGTACTTGGGTAGTGTGATGAGTAAGAATGGAAGTTTAGAGGGTGAAGTGCTGGAAAGACTTCAACAAGGAAGAAAGGTTGCTGGTTCTTTGAAGGCAGTGATAAGAAGTGTGAGCATGGAAGTGAAAAAGTTACTACATGACACTATTCTGATACCAGCTCTAACTTATAGAAGCGAAGCTTGGACCTTGTTGGAGGGTCACAAGTCAGGAGTGAGAGCAGTCTAAATGAGCTGCTTGAGAGGAGCATGTAGAATCACAGGGAGAGACAGACTGACAATTAAGGAAGTGAAGAAGCATTGTTTTGTGGATGTGGTTGTGATAGGAAGCGTTAAGAGAAACACACTGAGGTTGTTTGGCTATGTGAAAACGATGGAGAGCGATCGACTGACGAGGAGAGTGAGTGAGGTGGAAAGGGCGAGAGGGAGGGGGAGGCCAAGGATGAGGTTTAGGGATGGAGTGGATTGGTATATGAGAGAGAGGAGTGTGAGCTAGGGGCAGGGCAGTTAAATGGCGAGGAACAGGGCGACATGGAGGCGATTTGTTTGTGATCATCCCTTACAGGATTAAGACGTCTGGCAATAGAAAGACAGTGTATCATGATTATGTGCACATGAGTAAATGTGCACATAATCATGATACACTGCTATATAGTTCCTGACTGGTGGACTAGTAGGAAACATACCATATAAGTCTATACAGTATGTAATATAATTGCCTTTATTCGTATAAATTCATATCTAGATATCTTCCATAGTTTTTTATGCGAATAATGGCAAGATGAGGATAAATTATAATTCATTCTAAGCCGATACCGTATACTGTATCGTGCTCGCTAATGCATCCACTTTATGCGTTCTTTCGTAATTTTTTTCCAATTGTAGAGTGCACACCACACACACACACACACACACACATAAACTATATCTATATCTATCTATCTATCTATCTATCTATCTATCTATCTATATATATATATATATATATATATATATCTATCTATCTATCTATCTATCTATATATATATATATATATATATATATATATATATATATATATATATATATATATATATACCCTACATAGAAAAAACGGTTTAGAGTTAGCGAGCTGTCAGGTTTTATTCAAAATTTGCGCGCTTTTAGCACTCATGCAGCGCATTCTCGTCCAATCTAGCGATTGTATGGGCATTGAAACTCCTGAACTGGGTTTCGCCAAGACTGACGGTCCACATATTTTATAGTAAGGATGACTGACGTTCAGGAACATCTGACGACACAACGTCGCCGTTTGACCGCTTGAGCTCTCGTTGTCCCTCATGTAATACCCACCCCCGCCCTTTCTCATCACTCTCACTCACATTCCTCATTCTTCTGTTTCCACCACGTTAGTTCCTATTCTCTTTCCTACTCTCCACGATTAAATTCAACCATCCATCCATCTATTTACTTTTCACTCACTTCTTCCCCTTTACTAATCCATACCCACCATTCTTGCATTTATCCATTCACAAACATCTACCTTTCCCTCACCTCATTCACTCATTTATCTTTCCATCTATTCATTCTTTACTTGCTTCCTATCCTTGTTCATGCAGATTTACTTCATTACTATCAAGCCTCATTCTCACCTAATCCATTCCCCCCTCCCCCTATTATTCTACATTTCAATAATTTCTCACCCTTAGTTACCCAAATGTGTCATACAAGCAAACTCGCTCCATTACTAACTGCCTTCCTCTCACGTCATCCATTCATTATCCACTTGATCCATTCATTATTCACTCATCTTTTTTTCCGTTCTCCCTACTCTTTCCCAACCTGTAATCACTCACACTCATCAAAATCAACTGTTACACATCCGATTGATTCATTACTAACATTTCCTCATCCATCCATCAAGGAGAGAGGACACTACACCCCTTGCAAAATATACTTCCAAGAGAAGGGTTGTACTAGTATTCTCTATACTTTTTGTTTTTCTCTTACGCATAAGATGGCTTCGTACATGGGTATTTTTCGACTCCGTGTGGAGACCAGCTCTCACGTATGGTGGTTTGTTTCTACTCCGTGTGGAGACTCTCTCTCATGTATTGGTGGTTTAGTGGGGGTGAGGGGGTCTCACCACATCTAGCTTTTTAAAACGGAGTAGATTACAAGGCTTTTTTGCTTCAACAGCTCTCCTCATCTTACAGAATCACTCTTACCACTACTTCTTTGTCACAGTGTTGCACCTTCATCCTTCTCCTATTAATTTTTCAATGATTGCTGCTCTTCTAAAAGGTTTGTTTGCATCTCTCATCCATTACGACGGGCTTGCAGCACCCGTCTGGTAACAAACTCTTTCCCCATTTCTATCCAACTGTCTGATGTAAGAGTTTACCAAAACAATCAGTCCTTCATGTATAAACAGGTAAACTTTAGACAAGTCTTAAATTCGTATTTCCTCCACCTGCGACCTCCAGTCTTTTAAAAACTCAGTCTGTCTTGGCATCCCGAAATGAACTAATGTTGAACTGAGCTCTTACCATATTCAGCTTTTCCCGAAAAAAACAACAACCTTTTTGAAGACTTCGGGAGTGTATGTGGACGTGATAGAATGCGTTAGGAGAAATACATTGAGATGGTTTGGCCATATGGAGAGGATGGAGAGCGAGAGACTGAAGAGGTGAGTGTATGTGAGGTCGAGGGGGGAAGAGGGAGCGGGAGGCCAAGGATGAAATGGAGGGATGGAGTGGAGAGGTATATGAGAGAGGGGTGTGTGGGCTGGGGGGAGGGCAATGAAATGGCTGGGGACAGGGCGACATCGAGGCAATTTGTTTGTGCCCATTCCTTACGTAATTAAGGCGTCTGACACTAGAGTTTTTTTTTTTCTTTCTGCAGTGCATAAAAATTCATCCATAGATCCATCCATCCATCATTCTGTTATTCAACTATTTTCATCATTTACTTATCCAGGTTTGCCACAAGCATCCACTTGCTCCTCTGCCACTATTTTTTAATGCAAGGAAGAAGGAACCAAACGATAGAAGACTGCAAACTATTAATTCCGAGAAAAAATAAAAACAATTGTAAGAATGCCAAATTCAACATTAGTTCACTTCCAGATGCCTGGATACACTGTGTTTCATAGACTAGGAGTCATAGGTAGCACGAAATAAAGACAGAAGAAGACAGTTCCAGAGTTGACCTTTTGCATACATGGAGGACTGGGAGTAATGCATAACTCTTGCATTAGAGAGTTACACAAATAGGATGAGAGTTTGATGCAGGACGGGTGCAATGCATCTGCCATAGTGGTGGAGGGATGAAAACAAACAGTTCAGAGGAGCAATGACCATTGAAGTAGCGACAGAAATGAGATAAAAATCCAACAGTGTAGCGAAGAGACAGAAGCTGAAGGGAAGCAGTAAGAGGAGGAGACTTAATGAAAAGAAAAGGCTTTGACTTAACCTTGATGAAAAGAGCTGGATGTGGGGAGTCTCCCGACACATGAGAGTTGTACTTCGCAGAGGGGGGGGGGGGGAATAAAATCCTTATATAAAGTTAATAACTGAGCAGGTATAAAAAAGGTACAGAGTCGGTTTAGCACACCTAATCCTCTGGAAGAAAATTTTACAAGAGATGTAATATCTTTTGAAGATAAATCCCGAGATAATGAAACCTCAAGTATTTCAAAGATAAGGTAGGACTGAGTTGCGTATTGTTAAAAATTACAGGATATTCCTGTAGCAGACTCTGACAGGTCGAATACTATAAGAAAAGAGTTTTTGATACAGTAAAACAAGATTACTTTTACCCCAGTCAGAGATACTCGTATAAGCCAAGTCAGACATTAAGTATGCCATAGCCTCATCGCTTGTTTGTTGAAGTAACTACTGAGATGGATTCTGTTCATAGTGGATGGAGAGATGAAGGGTGAAGTGATCTGCATATGAGTGAATGGGGTAAGATGAACAGCTACGAATGTCATTCATGAATAGAAGGATGAGAGCTGGACATAGAACAAAACCCTAAGGAACACCACTACTAATAGCTCTAGAACAGTGGCTATCTACTAGTATAACAGCAGCTACAGAACGACAAAGAAGGAAGCTAAAGATGAAAGCACAAATTGATAAATAGAAACCATAAGAGGGCAGTTTGGAAATTAAAGATTCATGCCAGAATCAACTGAAAACTTTTGAGGTATCAAGTGCAATGGCAAAGCTTTCGTCAAAATCCTAAAAGGAGGATAATCAGGAGTCTGAAAGGAAAGTAAGAAGATCTCCAGTGAGGCATCCAGGGTGGAACCCATACTGACGATCAGAAAAAAGGTTATGATAGGAAAGGTGCTTTAAAATTATTTTCTTACGAATAGACTTAATAATTTTAGAAATACAAGATGTTAAAGCAATTGGGCGATTGTTAGAGGGTTGCGAATGGTCACCCATCTCTGGGACAGACTGAATGAGAGCAAACTTCTAGCAAGAAAGAAAGGTACAAGTTGAGACAAAAGTGAAAGAGTTTACCTAGGCAGGGTGTAAGCAGAGAAGAAGAACAGTTCTTGAGGAAAACAGGAGGGATCACTTAAGGCCCATATGCCTTTTTAATACTGAGGTCAGTGATGGCAGAAAACACATGAACTTAGGAAATTATAATGTCAGTCATTAGGGTGTTAGATGGCGGAAAGTAATAGAGGAACAGCTCTGGAATGTATAAGGTGGAACTGAAGGAGAAAGTCTGAGCAAAGAGTTTTGCTTTATCATTAGATGAAACAGCTACAGAGTCGTCAGAACGGAAAACAGGAGGGAAGGATGATAAAGTAAAGTTGTTAGAAAGGCTTTGGGCAAAGTGCCAGAAGGAGCAGGAAGAATTTGGGTTGGAGACTTCTGAGCATTTAGTACGAGTAAAATTATTTTGAGCAGAGCAAAGAGAAGACTTTGCACGATTCGGGGCAGAAACATAAAAAAGATGAGATTCAGGGTGGGTTGGCTCCTGTATTTTTTGAAGGCTTTCTCCTTGTTGTGGACAGTATTAGAACAAACGTGGTTAGACTTTTTTTTTTTTTTTTTTTGCATTAGCCATAATATAAGAGAGAGGAATGTATACTTCCATATCCAAGAGAATTACCCCCATAATGCGAGAGGCACTTTCAGGTGACCCTCGGCCATGGAAGCAACGATCATTCTACGGAAAATCAAAGAAGTACTGCCTGAGGGCCTCCCAGTCAGCAGCTCCAAAATGCCAAAGCCACTGCTTCTTGGGAGGGTCCACAGGCCTTACTGGAGCAATAGGACAGGTTAAGGTGATAAGGTTATGATCAGAGGAGCACAACAGTGACAGAAAAGATTAACAGCATAAGCTGAATGATTAGTTGTAAGGAAAAGGTAAAGTATGTATGAACTCTCTCCAAGGCAGTCAACGATATGGATAGCGTGTTGTAGAAGCTGCTCTTTGTCGTTAAGGATAGAAAAGATGTAGGCTTGTTCACCAGGTGGATCAGTGAAAGGAGAAGAGAGCCCAAGGTGGTGGTCGATATTGAAATCATGCAGATTTATGATTCCAGAGAAAGAATTTGTTAGAATGTGTTCCATCTTAGAAATAAGATAGTCAAAGAAGTTTTCATGGTGAGTAGAATTAGGGAACATGTAAATAACACAGATATATTTAGGCAGATAATGACAACATAGCCGAAGCCAGAGAGCAGAAAATCCACAAGAGAGCAAGATATGTTGTTATATACATATACACAGCAGCCACCTTTGCCTTTGAAGTGAGTATAGAAAAAGTAGGGGGATATAGAGAAACGTTTGCTATTGGTCACCTCAGACAGCTTTATATATATATATATATATATATATATATATATATATATATATATATATATATATATATATATATATATAAATAACAGAACGGAGGAAGGAAAAACAAATGGGTAAAAAAAAAAATAATTCATACACCAGATTACTGGTGTCCTCTGTTCATAAAATATCTGTAACATTTAGACTTGAACAGTTGTGGGTTGAAATTTGGAGGAAAACAACTCTGGGGAAGCGAGTTCCAGAGCGATGCAGTTCGGGGAATGAAAGAATTCTGATAGGCAGAAGTTTTGGAATATGGTTGAGTGACATTCCAGTCATGAGCGCTACTAGATGCCCGTGTAGCACGAGGAAAGGCATGGAGAGGTGGCACCATGGACACAACTTCGTCTGAGCATTTGCCAAAATCATATCTGTAAAATAATGCAAGGGAGGCAACATTCCTTCTTACTTGCAGGGGAGGTAGTTTATTTGTAATGGCAGCGTTGTTAATGATTCTAACGGCTTTATTCTGAATTTTGTCTAGTTGTCTTAATGCAACCTCTCCACAACCATTCCACAAAGGTGAGCAATATTCAAGCTGAGAGCGCACATGACTCTTATAAATTATAGCTAACTGCTCATCGGCGAAGAAGTTACGGACTCTGTACAATAATCCAAGTTTCTTTGAGGCGGTTTTAGCAAGTGATCTGACATGATAGGTCCAGCTGAGGGCACTGTTAAGTGAGACACCAAGAATTTGAATACTTTTGGAGATGGGAATATTAGTAGCACTGAAGGTAATGTACGAATCTGGCAATATCTGTCTATTAGTAAACTGTATATATTTAATTTTACTAGCATTAAAAGAGACAAGGTTGTTTTGTCCCTATTCACTGATTGTAGATAGATCTTGATTTATGGAGATGGCTGTACTGAGTTGAGAGGTAGAGAAATTAGACTTTGTAAATGGATGTCTGAATGTGAATGAACTATGTAGTGTTGAGTCATCTGCATATGAGTGAATGGGATTGTGAGTGACAGATAAGAGATCATTAATATGAACCAGAAATAGGGTTGGCGCCAGAACTGATCCCTGCAGCACGCCGGCGTTAATTGAGTGGAAATTCGAATATACATCATCTACTTTTACTCTTATTTTCCTGTCACTAAGATAAGAAGAAATCAAAGGAACAAAAGACGTTAGTCCATAGCAAGGGAGTTTGGACAGCAGGGAACGGTGCCATACTCTGTCGAAAGCTTTAGAGATATCAAAAGCTACTGCATGAGTTTCTCCAAAAAGATCAATTGATTGATGAATGGTATGAGTTAAGAGATTGAGCATGTCAATGGTGGATCTTTCGTGGCGAAAACCGTATTGTCTATCACTAATTAAGTTGTTGGATTCAAGATGTTTAACAATTTGCTTATTAATTAAAGTTTCAAATACCTTACCAAGAGAGGATGTGACAGCTATTGGTCTGTAATTGGAGGGGTCAGACGAACTTCTTTTCTTCGGAACTGGGTGGATATTGGCTTCTTTCCATGAATTTGGGAATAAAGAAGTACGTATGCATAGTCTGAATAATTTAGCTAGGACAGAGGCAAGGTCAGGGGAACACTTTTTCAAAACAATTGGCGGAATTCCATCTGGGCCTGGAGCTTTGTTGGTAGGTAAATTGTCTAGGATGGATTTAACGTATCTTCTCTGTATTTTAAGTGGGGCAATTTCGGGAGAATCAAGTTCCAGTACTGAGACATTCTGGCTGGTATCATCTGTGGTAGAGTTTCTTGCAAAGGTACTAGCAAAGATATCTGCTTTCCCACGTGGGTCATTTGTAATATTGCCATCTGAAGATTTTAGTGGGGGAATGGAAGATGACTTGTTAAAGTTATTATTGAAATAATTAAGAGTTGACCAGAATATTCTATTGTCATTAGGGTTGTTAAGTAGTTTTGATGCTTGCTTTTGAAGAAAGTTTGATTTAAATAGATTTAATACAGCTTTTGCATGATTTCTAGCAATTTTAAATTGGGAGAGTGATTCAGATGTTTTTGATTTTAAGTAAGAGTTATATGCTAATGACTTTTGGGCTGTTGCTCTGGCACAATTGCCATCAAACCATTTTGGAGAGTTTGATCTCTTGGTGAATTGTTGACTTGGTATGGATAAATCCATACCAGCTAGTATTAAGTCGCAAATGTGGGACTGGGTAGAATTGGGATCATTAGAGAAGAAAGACTGCCATGGAACATCAGCAAGATAATTTCTAAATCCATCCCAGTCTGCCCTGTCAAAGTGTAAGTCTCAGTAAGGAAGAGAAGGTAAGGTTTTGAGGAAGAGAGGCAGTGTTCAACAGACAGAAAATTAGAGGAAAGGACAGAAATTTTACAGAAAAAAAAAAAAAGTGAGTCAGACAGTGGTTCGACGCATCTTTCTTGGCCGTCACCGAGAGAGGGGTGGATGGTAAGGGCTTTTATGTTCCCTCTTACCTGGTGACTCCTAGGCTGAGTGTTGTCATCTTTTTATTTAGAAAAGGAAGTGTTGTGTGTATTGTGCATGTAGTTTGGGGTTGAGAGTTGGAGGAAATTGTATAGGAGAGTATCCTGACCTACTCTTAGTTCATCCATCTATCTCTTATTAACCTTAGACAGGTAACCTTTTTTTGTTTGTTTGTTTCACCAGAGGTATCCCGGGGTCCATTGGACTCAAAGTTAAAAAATATATATATAAAAAAAAAACTTATGTTTGCTGTATAGAAATATCCTTTGGTATACGTGTATTTTCATCTATCCTTTTTTTCACTGAAGCCTAAAATCAGGAACACTGAAGCAATAAATACATTAGAATAAAACTAAAAAAAAAATGGAAAAGCCTTAATTTTTCTTTCTAAGCTGGTCTGTTGAAAATTTATTAGGTGAATTTTTTTTTTTTTTTCCCCTCCTTTTAGACCATGGATGAGGCTTTCTGCAAACAGAAGGAGAAACAGGGCAAATGAAACATAGCTGCAAATGAGAAAGTAAAAAATATGATTTTTTTTTAATGTACTGTAATGGTAATTTCAAAGGAATTAGGTATACATATTTTACCTTTATCTTATACAATTTGAGGGTTCCATGTAGGTTTATAAACTTATCACAACATATTTAGAACTTAGATTCAGAAACTGTGAATACAGTTGAAAAAAGAAGAATCTATTTATAATAAAGAAATATCTCAAAACCACTCAAAGTCTGCCATGTTTATGTTCTAAACTGTAAGAAAATAGAAAAGGGAAGAAAAATTATCAGCAATCATCATTAGAAACCATCTATATTCACATTTTGCTAACAATATTTTTGTATACACATAAGGTAACCTGGGGTCCAATGGACCCCATTGCCCCTCTAGTGCCAGATCAGTGTCAGATACAGGAATGACCCCATCATCTCCCTAATCTACCTAACAAGAAGCGGTGCCAAGGCACAGCAAACCCATCCCTGGCAGTCATTTTAATGCTGATGTATAAACACAACAGGATAGCTAGCATTTTATAGGATGCAGATTTGAAAGATGCACCTTTAGGTTTAAGTTTCTTGTCGATATGACGATTTTGGAAGGAGCTATGGCAAAAAAACAATTTTTAGCCATCCACATAGCTTTACATTTTTGAGGGCCTAAAGCCTGGGCCTTGGCACAATTTGGCCCAAATTATAATCAGATGTATATATATATATATATATTTAACCAATGAAAAATGTAAAAAAAAAAAAAGAACTGGGGTCCAATGGACCCCGAGTTGCCTGTCTAGGATTCAACAACTCACTCATCTAACCAAATAGACATTCTGGGTGAGTACCTCAGAGGCGAGGGTGTGTGGTAAATTCTATGTGTGGTGATAACAGAGACTGACATCACCATAACAACCACACACCACAGTGCAGACACAGCCTGAATACAGCAGCATGACTATCTCAACACACTTCAAACTTGGGATGAGGACAACAGACTAATCGTCCCAGCAAAATTCACCACTACACTCATCACCAGCAATAAACATGGACGCAGGTACTCCCCTCTCATCACACTTAACAATATACCTGTGCCGCATAAACAATCCACTAAGATCTATGAGGTGATATATGAGGCGCTGAGTTCATTACTGGGCTAAGCTCCAAAATGGCCGCCAAGCACCTACACACACCAGCAAGTAACTAAACCATCCCTCTATAAGTTGGAAGTAAAAAAGTGCTAAGAAACAACCTGCGAAAGGGTCAAAATCCTGGTTAAGTAGACGTGTGTTGCGCCGTCGTTCCACGCAGCAAAAAAAAAAAATGGTCTGGTTCTGCACTAATGCTCAAGGCGGGCAACTGGGTCCAGAATTCTACCAGCTGTATGGTCACTTTTCCTATGAGTTCAGCCTTTCCTATGTTCCTTATGTCGACTCCCCGTCATGTTGAAGCGAATGCGAGAGCATTACCAGGCTATATCTCAGCCCCATTCCTTACCCCCCTTGAAGCTGGCCAGTCAGATAGTCAGGTTGCACTGCAGATAGCCAATAAGCTGACACCTGACACTACTCCCACCAGCAGCTCTAGTGCATAGTAACTTGCTCCTTTCTCATTATTATTGTTATTATAATATTTTTTAAACCATTATTACTATTATTATTATTGCCAGTGTGTTTGTGAAGTTACTGGTATTCGTGGCATTTTTTTTTTTTTAATTCAGGTTACAGGTTCATTTTTTTATCATTCAGGTTACAGGGGTTTTCTAATAATGTCCTCATACATTGAATGCTGTCTTAGTTTTATATTATTATCAGCAATATAATAATTTATTATGTTTTTATTGATGTTTGTGATGTGGTTCGTGTTTATTGATGGTTAAAAACTCCGAGAAAAATACGCACAAAGTTTCCGACCTTTCAACTGCTATTATTGTGAAAATAATAATATTTATGTCATAGAACGTTGATTTTATTCCACAGTATGACACTCCTGGGACGTTATGCTAATATATTATTGGCATCTTATGATGTATTGCTGTAGTTATTAGTGGGATAAAAATATTTCCTTGGCCAATCGGTCCAGCAGTTGGAGGAAAATTTTACTTCTTCACATGATATCATCATGAATAATAACAGATAGAGCAAAACAGAGGTTATTACAAGAAAGAAAATACCATAAGCTACATTTACAAAAAAAACGCACATCAAAATAACGCAAGCGATTACCGAGATATCAAAGTTTTGAAGTCGTCAGACTTTAAACGCATTTTCTGGCGTTTTGTACTACTTGGCACTTAGCCCGGTAATGAACTCAGCGCCTCATATATGATACCAGACTCATCGTCAAGGACCACGTACAATCTATCATGAGGTGGTACACCAACAAACTCAGTGCACTCAAGGCATCTACCCTGCTAGACTTTGGTAAACAATAAAAATCATGCAATGAACAATACACAGGATCAGTGTTGTCATGTACCTCCCTGGCTTGGGCTCCCAGCCTATCTAATTCTCAATACAACATCATGAAAACCATACAGAAAAACGTCCTATGCATCACCACTGGCTGCACTAACCACTCCAACAGCTCCCTTATACTCTGAAATTAAAGTCCCACACGTCAGAAACTACAGTGTCATGAGAGGCAAGCAATTCTATGCAGCAGCTTGCATTAATACAAAACGTCCCTCTCAATACCTAACCGAGACACAACACACCTAGGCACATGAAACAATCACCACACGAATATTAAATCCATTACAACAGTATATACCTGCCAAACATACCAACATTAGCAATGAAAAAGCACATACATACTCCCTTCACGTGCAAGGCAAAATAAAACCTCGACCAAAACACTTTATTGAATCCCATCCTCCTGATTTCTACCTATCGAATGTGTCCTAAATTGATGTGACCGAGTTCGCCATGGTAGACATAAATCAGGATATCACCCAGCCTTCCTCATTAACAGCCTATATTTGTGTTGGGATGGATCACGGATGACACGTGTCCCTGCTTGTAGAAAAGGCCTACATAACATTACATGTGTAATGGAGCACAGCTCTGCACATTCCACACTAAGACGCAGACACAACGTCAACTGTATAGGGAGGTCTAGGAAACCTATGGGAAAATCCCGTAGGGGCAACTAATACACTTCAGTTTCCCCATGGGGAGAGGAATCAAGAATAACTTCCAAGTATCCCTGCTTGTCATAAGAGCAGCGATTTCGTCTCCGGTCTTTCTTTCCTTACTGTCCTCTTCTGCCTTTCTGTCCTACCTCTCTTCTTGATATTTCTTTGTTTCTTGCAGCCATTAATTCCTCTCTACTCCTGCTGTGCCATATACCCATATACTGCCTTGCTGCTAATTCTTCATAATTCCTTCCTTCCTACCCTACTGTAGATGGGTCTGGAAAATTTGGCGGACTGGGACTGAGAACAACAACACCAATAGACTGAAGAGAAATGACAGTGAATTATTATTAGGGCATGGTGAGTAAGTCTGGAGAGAAGGGGAATTAAGAAGGAGTGGTGGTTAAAAGTAAGCGGAAAAGGGGGAGGGGGGTGAAGACAGTGATGATTGAGGACTCAAGGTGGTTATCAGCTGGCAATGATGCTGGCTTTCAAGTACCTTGAATCTGTGCCTATAATAACGGGAGGAACTGAAGTAAAGCACATGTGACAGCGAGGGCGTGGACAAAGCGGGGGGAGCAATATGTGATATGTGACGGGAAAATGAACATGATAATCAGACTGAGTGCGATATTGATGTAAAGGTTAGAGTATGGGGACTGACAAGCAAGGAGGAGAATATTTTGACAAAGAAACAAAAAAAGCTTATGTTCGTTACTGACATTTCATACCTTGGCTCCGATGACATATTTTCCATTCTATGCTTGCTGCGTCCAAACTATCTCATTTATCTTAGGACATGCCTCCATTAGTGAAAGAATTAATTAAGGCAACATATAACTGATAAAGTTCGAAACGTCTCAAAGCTAAATAAAATTGTCTGGAAGTAACAAATCAAATACGAAGAACATCAGATTAACTGGGCCAAGAGAAAGAGTAATAAAATTAGATATAAGAAGAGCAGGAGTAACATGTATAACGGAGGTGAAAGGTGAGTCAGCTACCAGCATAGACAGGTAGTCTATAGAGAATGGACGAAAAAGACCCACTTAAGATGGCATGGAGGGAGCAGGTGACGGAAGTGAGGGTTCGAGGGAGACAAACATTCGGTTTAAGATATGGTGTGGAGCAAGATACTCATGAGATAACTAGGTATGCGGGAATAGGCTACGGCAGACAGAAAACAGTGGAGATGAACATGAATGGCCCACCCCGACTGGGCATAAACCAAAGAAAACGAAGAATTAAATCTTGCCGTGATGGGAGGTGGGATTTCTTGCCAAGCTAAATACAGAAACATTTAACCACAATACTGAGCAAGATATCACACATCCTAACTACTGTAAACTTGTTTAGAGGTGCAATGAATAATGCCGATGAGGAATAAAGCTTGATGTCGTGAATGACTGGGTTCTTTACCACACTAATCTTCTAACCTCTTCATTAGCCTACAAAACGACTTACTCTAAGTGAAATCGTCTCTTGGTAGCAGGAATGAAGTAAAACATTATCCTATTGATGTGAATAACTCAGAAAGCGAGAGGAGATGCATTAGGAGGTTCACTTGCTTAGCAATGAATCTGAAAAATTTCTCGCATGTTATTATGAAACACCATACCGGTACATATGTTTGTGGATAATGCAAGGGACAGGAGTAAAGCCGAGCATGCCTACTCTCCCTCCTCCCCCTCCCAGAGGAAAAAAAAAATGAATATATTGTTTCATGATCTTGGTGTCTGGCATTTTAGTACACACTGGTAGGTTATTATGCAATATATACTAACACTGTTTGTGTACACAGTAACAGGGCAAAGCAATCAGTCTTTGATGCACAGTGTTTCACATGTTGCATCAAAAATGCTGCGTATGTTTATATTTCTTTCATGCCTGTATGATAAATTTGCAACTTTTATGTTTTGCATGTCAGTGGATACTTGTTGTTGGATGAACTACCCTAGTATTTAGCAGCTGTGGTATGTATACTTAATCACGCCTGCCAGTCCTATTAAAACCACACTGCTCAAGCAACACGGGTCGCATTTAAGATACTTTTTGGATCAATTTTTGTGCAAGCAGTTATCATTCCTAAGTCAGGGATGCGATCTATAATATCACTCCTTATTTCATAGAGCCACTTCCCATTATTAACCAGAGATATAAATTAACGTATTATAATCGTTTTCACCCAGTTAGTACTGTAAATTAGGAAAATTAGCTGATTTGATGTATAGATACCAGTGGATCTAAGTAATTTTTTCTGTAATATAATATAGAATTACTGGCAAATATGGATAATGAAATAACTACTTACGACAAAGACTCACTAGCATATCCCCGTTATGCAGTTTGTTGCCTTGACTGACGCTATTTTTGGAATTAGACGGCAGTATTTTGTGGGTAAATTACCTGTGAAATATTCCATGACTACCAATAACGCTGATTTGCCCCTTTCTCCAACATACAGTACAATACTGTATTTCAAGGATTTTTTTTTTTTTTTTTTTTTTTTGATGATACGTTGGATCATATCCCTGGCTTACAATGATTGTCTGTATGGAGAAAGTAGTGATAGTTTGTAGCATCTTGCTGACGTACAATGAGTCTGGTAAAAGTTGCGACATATAAGGATTTTCTTTTTTCTCTCGATGAATAAAGATGCTGTGGTATTGTCGAAGACAACAATGACTTTAATGAAGAAATCATGTATTGGGGAAGTATTATTCTGGAGCAGCACCTCCCTAACTTAAAACGGACAATGTCTGTAGGGGAAAATCGTGATATGGAATAAGGACAACATAAAAAGAAATGTAACAAGGACAGCATAAATATTACATGAAATAAAAAAAAAAAGATGTAAGATTTTGAAGCACTTCCCTGAGGGAACAGTGAAAAGAAACCCTGCCAAAAATGCGTCAAGTTGGGCGTGGGTGTGAACGTGACTGTGGTGGGTAAGAGGCCAGAAAATGTAAAATACGGAAGGGATCGGAGCCGAAAACTTAAACTTTACAGAACCACCTTCCCCAAACGTTAACCTCTTTTGCCAGAGCACTCTTTTCCTTGCTGGTACCAGACACTTTAACTTGGCTTATATTGGACCTTGGTGGCATGGCGGTACGTCATCGTCGTTAATGGCATATGTTATCACTCCACGATTCAAATTCAAAAAGTAGCCCAAGATTTTTCTATCATGTAAACGCCACATGGGACGTAAATGTGGATTACAATGTTTTAAATATTCTGGATCACAGCAGCCTTGCCCTGAGCTCCCCTAAGCCCAAAACCGCTGTTTAGATTGGCTTACCTTTTTTTTTTATTATTGTATTTATTTTATTTTATTTTATTTAATGATTTTTATTTGTAAAGGAAGGAGTTAAAACAGTTTCTGTTAAGCACTTCGATGTGATGTCTTGTTTTTAATTATTACCACTACCCAACGATTTTATTCAGCTTCGTAGTTAAGGAACTAAATCGGAAGAATCAACGTTGAATAATTCATTAACATGAAAACCTCCTGCCCAATGGTGTATTATATTTTATTTTGCTGTCTCTAGTCGAGTTTATTTCACTTTGCAGACTTATCGAATTTAAAGAGTTAAGGAAGCTAATCCGGTCAGTTTTAATAGTCTCTCCACAGCTCAATAAAACCATCTGAAGGAAGAAAGGTTAAAATAACAGATTTCCTCGGAGGCAGGAGTGACGATACATTGTGGCTGGGTAGGCTAGTTTTCGTAATGAAGCAGCAACCTAAATCTATTCTTTCTTCTGGCTACCAACAGACGTTTTTATTCATCTGTGGCAAATCTTCAACAGCCAGAGTTCAAAACGATACTTTCATTATTAAGGATGCACATGATCCCGTTCACTACGGTTTACTCCTGCTGCCTCCAGATTATTTTATTCAGCATCCCAATAATGACTATCAGTGGAGGGATTAGTAAAGGTAAACCACGCATTGTAAAGTTACCATACGCTAAGAGCCTGTTCGCCAGTAAGAGGAAATATATACTTAATATATTACCTGGTTGATGGAGTTAACAGTTTTCCTTTGGCTAACTACAGAAGAAATAATTAAATTGAGTAAGTTAGACTAAGAAAAAGGTTCACAGCTTCTGGGGTGATGAAGTGTAGTGGTGCTAAATGTGACCAGCTTAATGGGACCGCCTATGGAATTAAATATAAATTTTTTGTTAACGCATTCAACCAAAGACGACCTTTAAATACTGTTGCTCCCAGACAATTCATTCAATCTGAATGGAATTCCCATGGTGAAGGGATTCATAATGATACATCTAGGCCCCCCTCCCCACAGTTTGAAAAGTTAAATCGTCTAGTGATGGCAGAGATAATTAATTTCTGAAAGCCGTCATCATAGCTTAAGAGGTAAAAAGATGGTAAGTTGATGAGGTTTAGCAGCGTAATGTTAGCCATACTGAAGCCACGTGTATAACTACTACGATCTCATTTTGTTAAGGACCATGACAGGGAAAGGCAAACTCTCTTGAGAATGTAATTCAGGTGATATTTTTCTTTTTTCCTCTCTGTTTCATCATTTTAACTCTTTAATGGTCAAGACAACTCTATTCTATTCCGTTCAGCAGCACACAATTTTACTGAGAGTGAGTCCTATGAGCCTGTGTGTCAGTAGTGGTACCATTAACCTTATCATGGTCACGTCTTCTCAACTTTTTTATTCTAGCTACGCCATGCAATTTTACAAAGCTAAGAGAGAGTCATTAATGGCTGTGTGATTACCATGTTTGTTTCTCTATTGGTGGGTGGGGGTGGAGGCTCATTATCTACAAACTAAATGTGCTGCTGCCTACAGGTGACTGTGCAGAATGACAGACAAAATGCTTTTTATACTCCAGGAAACCATTTACTTCGTTGGATAGCGACCAATTAGTGATCCAGCAGGACCGCCTGGTGATCCAGTAGGACAATGCACCATATCAACGACCTCAGGGACGGGTAACTGGTCACCCTCGCCCTGACTTCCAGAACCAAGCAGCGTTCCCGGGCTCTTATCACCTAATGGGGAAATACAGGATTGGGTGATGATGATGGTGATAATGTTACCTTCCTTATTCTGTTCTCCTGGTTTTCTTTCTGTGTAGCCCTCTCCAGTCTCATTTTGTTTTGTTTTTTCCCATGACTTTTTTTTTTTTTTACCTATTAACATCATTTTCATTTATCTTCACCTTCAATGTCCTTCAACCACTTGACAGTTCGATAAACTACTTCCTACTCTACCACCATTCCCCTCATGCCTGCCTTAATACTTTTCCTTGTCTTTTTTTTTTTCCCCTCTTTTCTTCCTCCTTCACCTGCTACCGTTCCGTTTCAGTCCCCTCCCATCTAGCCTACTCAATAACGTTTCCGACATGTATTCTCTCCCTTTCACTTTCATTTCATTTTTTTTTCCCTTTCATTCTTCAGTCTCTCAGCCTCTGCCTCCATCCCTCTTCTTTCTGTCTTTTCCTCTTCTTATCTTCCTCTATCTCTCTGTACCTCTAGCCTTTTTCTCCTACCGCTGTTTTTTCCCTCACTACAGTATTTATTTTCTTTTTTCATGGTGCCTTCTCTACCACCCTATTCACCCTTCTTCCTGCCTTTCCTTATTTCTCCTTCTTACCCTTCTTCCTCTTTTTATCCACGTTATTCTTCTGTTTTCTATATCCTTTCTTTCTTTCTTGATTCCTATTCTTTACATTTATCTCCCTGCTCTTCACATTAGCTGTCATGATCATCATGATCATCATCATCATCAGCCTGCAGGACAAAGGCCTCTCCTATCTTTCATTTTATTATTATTATTTTGTTTTCATTCTGTTTGGTTGACTGTTAACTTCTTCCATCCCATCCCAGGAATCTGCTAATCTAATCTCGCCATCTCGTCTTGTGTCTGCTTTATCCTCTAACTCTAGTTCTTCATGTCCTGTTTTTACTGGACAGGTACAAACATGTTTGTTAAACATAATCTTTGTCAGCTTCATATTGATTTTCAAGCCTACTTTCAGACTATATCGGTTCAGGTTGTCTATCATTCTCGTAGGTCCTCCTCAGATTCACTGAAAAGGATTACGTCATCTGCAAAGTGATGAATGTTCAATCGCTCACCGTTTACATCACTGGAATTCCTTTGGCATCCCAGGAATTGATGGAGTGTGTGGTGAAAGGCTGAAGCATGGGGGAGAGATAGTAGTAGAATGGATGTGGAAGATGTGCAGATTGCCCTGGGAGGAAGGTAGAGTCCCGGAGGATTGGAAGTCAGGTATAATTATTCCCTTGTACAAAGGAAAAGGGGAAAAAGAAGTGTGTGGTAATCATAGGGGCATATGTCTTCTTAGTATAATAGGAAAAGTGTATGGTAGGATACTTATTGACAGAGTTAGAGAAAGAACAGAAAAATTAGTTGGAGAAGAACAGGGAGGCTTTAGGAAGGGAAGAGGTTGTGTAGATCAGATATTCATTCTTAGATCTTTAGTGGAAAAGTTTCTAGAGAAGGGAAAGAAGTTGTATGCGGCTTTCATGGATTTGGAGAAAGTATATGACAGGGTGGATAGACAAGGATTGTGGAAAGTGTTAAGAATATATGGAGTAGATGGGAAGTTGTTGAATGCTGTGAAGAGTATGTACGATGGTGCAAAGGCTGCAGTGCGTGTGGACGGTGAACTAAGTGAATTTTTCTCTTTGAAAGTTGTGTTGAAACAGGGATGTGTCATGTCTCCATGTTTGTTCAATCTTTACATGGATGGGATAATAAAAGAGGTACAAGGTAAGGTAGTGGATGTTGAAGTGGCCCTGGTGAGAGAGGATAGTGTTCGGAAACTCCCTGTACTGTTGTTTGCAGATGATACTGTGTTGTTGAGTGAAGACGAAGTGGAGCTGCAAGGCTTGGTGGATGAGTTTGGGAGAGTGTGTAAGAAACGGAATCTAAAGGTGAATGTAGGGAAGAGTATATTGATGGTCTTTGAGAGAGGTGAAGTCAGTGAATGTACAGCGAGGTTGGATGGTGAGGAATTGGAAAATGTGAGTACGTTTAAGTACTTGGGTAGTGTGATGAATAAGGATGGAGGTTTGGAGGGTGAAGTGCTTGAAAGGGTACAGCAGGGAAGAAAGGTTGCTGGTTCTTTGAAAGCAGTGATAAGAAACAGGGAAGTGAGCATGGAAGTGATAAAGTTACTACATGACAGTATTGTGATACCAACTCTAACGTACGGAAGTGAAGCTTGGACGTTGTTGGAAGGACACAAGTCAAGAGTGAGAGAAGTGGAAATGAGTTTTTTAAGAGAAGCCTGTGGAGTCACATGGAGAGACAGGCTGACAAATGAAGATATAAAGGAGCGTTGTGATTTGGATGTGATAGGAAGCGTTATGAGGAACACACTGAGGTGGTTTGGCCATGTGGAGAGGATGGAGGGTGAAAGACTGATGAAGAGAGTGTATGTAAGTGAGGTGGAGGGGGGAAGAGGGAGGGGGAGGCCGAGGATGAGATGGAGGGATGGGGTGGAGAGGTATATGAGAGAGGGGGGTGTGAGTTTGGGAGCAGGGCAGTGAGATGGCGGGGGACTGGGCGACTTGAAGGCGATTTGTTTGTGGCCACCCCAAACGGGATTGAGGCGTCTGGCAATAGATAGATAGAATAGATCTGAAAACGTCCAGTCCAGGCATGCACTGAATACCTTGGGTGTAATTGCTTCCTTGTGTAACACCTGTTTTTTTGGTATTTTCTGCTAACTCAGGTGAAAGCCAGGCAGTATTTCACCACGTGCTTGGGACAGATTAAAAGCATCCACTTGTCTGACAGCCAGGGGGTTATCTCACCCTCTTCAGGCCCACAGTGGGGGGAGAGGGACATTGGTTACATGATTGTCGCAATGTGACATATCTTTTACCTAGTCCTGTCATAATTGGTTGCTGCCTGAATCTCATCTGAGAATCCCAGGTTTGATTCCTGGCATAATGGTAATATATTCAATTATTTTTTTCATGTGTATAATACAAATTTCTCTCTACGTTAGCTCGCAAGTCAGAGGCTTGCTAGACGCAGTACTCACACACATACACACACGCACGTCAGGTAACCAGAAGCCAGGCAGTAATAGAATCTGGTGTAGGGGCCAGAAAAGTTAGGAGGAAATAGGGAGGCATTAGAGAAGGAAATGGAGTGGAACAGGAGTAGGAGATTGGGGAGAGTACGATTAGCTGCTACTCTGACCGTCGTGGTCACTCTGTCCATCAGACGAATAATATAACTGTGTCACAATAAAACCCCTTAAGCCCTGGGTGTCTCTACATCATCTCACTTACGATACAAGATAGTCATAGGGGGCAGAGAGACCGAGAAAACACCTGCCTTGAAAATATACAATCTCCATGCTATCTATGCCTCACTGTTTTATATTGCCAGCAGCAGTTACCTACAATCCTCCATGATGTATATATATATTTTTTTTATGTGAGGAAGAAGGAACCAAAGGCAATGAGCCCGCAAAACTGTTCCTTCCAAGAGAAAAACAAAATACAAGAGAGAGCCAAATTCAAGATCCATTCATTTCGAGATGCCTGGACACACTGCATTTGAAAGACTGGAGATCATAGGAAGCAGGAAATACAGACAGAGGGAGACAGTTCCAGAGTTGACCTGTTGCATAAATGAAGGACTGGGAGTAATGGTTAACTCTTGCATTAGAGAGTTGAACAGAAAAGGGGTGAGAGTTTGCTGCTAGACAGGTGCTACGCGCCCTTCGTAGAAGTGGAGGAATGCATGCAGACAGTTCAGAGGAACAGTGATCATTGTAGTAGCGATAGAAAAGAGATAAAGATGTAACACTGAGGCGAAGAGACAGAGGTTGAAGGGAGTCAGTAAGAGGGGGAGAGTTAATGAGACGAAAAGCCTTTGACTCCACCCTATTGAGAAGAGCTGTATGTGGGGAGCCTCCCCACACATGAGAGTTGTACTCCACACAGGGGCGGATAAAACCCCTGTATAGAGTCAACAATTGTGCAGAGGCAAAGAAGGAACGGAGTTGGCTTAGCACACCCAATCGCTTGGAAGCAGATTTTATAAGAGATGTAATATGATCTTTCCAAGACAAGTCCCGAGCAAATGAAACCCCAAGCATGTTCAACGATGATGCAGGATTAAGCTGAGTATTATTAAACATAAGTGGGTATACCTTTGGAAGATTTTGTCGGATTGATAGGTGCAAAAACTGAGTCTTTGATGCATTAAAAACAACCAGATTATTTTTACCCCAGTCAGAGATACGAGCCAAGTCAGACATTAGGTGTGCCATAGCCTCATCCCTTGCCTGTTGAAGTAACTGATGAGATGGACGTTGTGGGAATTGCATGGAAAGGTGAAGGGTGGAGTCATCAGCGTATGAGTGGATAGGGTTAGATGTACAGCTTAGAAGGTCATTGATGAATAAAAGGAAGAGAGTTGGTGTTAGGACAGAGCCCTGAAGAACACCACTGTCAATAGATCTAGGCTATAGAACGACCAGAAAGGAAGCTAGAGATGAAGGCACAGATAGAAGGATAGAAAGTGTAAGAGGGCAGTTTGGAAATTAAAGATTTATGCCAGACTCGATCGAAAGCGTTTGAGATGTCAAGTGCAATGGCAAAGCTTTCGCCAAAGTCCCGAAAGGAGGATGACGAGGAGTCTGAAAGGTAGGTGAGAAGATCGCCTGTGGAGCGTCCCTGACGGAACCCATACTGACGATCAGAAAGAAGGTTGTGATAGGAAAGATGCTTTAAAATTTTTCTATAAGAATAGACTTAAAAACTTTTGAGATACAGGATGTTAAAGCAATTAGACGATAGTTAGAGGGTTGGGAATGGTCACCCTTCTTTGGGACAGGCTGAATGAGAGCAAACTACCATCAAGACGGTAAAGTGCAAGTTGACAGACAAAGGCAAAAGAGTTTGCCTAGGAAGTGTGTAAGCACAGAAGCACAGTTCTTGAGAACAACAGGAGGGACTCCATCAGGCCCATATGCCTTATTAGTACTGAGGCTAGCAATGGCAGAAAATACATCAGCTGAAGAAATTTTAATGTTAGCCATGAGGAAGTCAGAGGGGGAAAGTGATGGAGGAACTGCACCAGAATTGTCTAAGGTGGAATTGAAGGAGAAAGTCTGAGCGAAGAGATCTGCTTTATCAGTAGAAGAAATAGCTACAGAGCCATCAGAGTAGAAAAGAGGAGTGAAGGATGATGAGGTAAAGTTGTTAGAAAGGTTTTTGGCAAGATGCCAGAAGGAGCGGGAAGAGTTCGAGTTAGAGAGTTGAGAGCATTTTGTATGGATGAAATTATTTTTAGCAGAGCGAAGAACAGACTTAGCACAATTCTGGGCAGAAATGTATAAACGATGTGATTCAGGGGTGGGTTGGCTCTGGTACCTTTTATAGGCTCTCTCCTTGTTGCGGACAGCATTAGAACAAGCGTGATTAAACCAAGGCTTTCATGTATTAGTCAAAGGATATGAAAAAGGAATGTATGCTTCCATGCCCGAGAGAATAACCTCCGTAATGCACAAGGCACACCCAGACGGCTCTCGGCCATGGAAGCAATAATCATTCCAGGGAAAATCAAAGAAGTACTGCCTGAGGGCCTCCCAATCCGCAGCTCCAAAGTGCCAGAGACGACGTTTTTTTGGAGGATCTGCAGGCCACGATAGGACAGGTTAAGGTGATAAGGTTGTGATCAGAGGAGCCCAACGGAGAGAAAAGATTAACAGTGTAAGCAGAAGGATTAGCTGTAAGGAAGAGATCAAGTATGTTGGAGCTCTCTCCAAGGCGGTCAAGGATACGGGTAGGGTGCTGTACAAGCTGCTCTAGGTCATTAAGGATAGAAAAGGTGTAGGCTTGTTCACCAGGTGGATCAGTGAAAGGAGAGGAGAGCCAAAGGTGATGGTGAAGATTGAAATCTCCAAGAATGGAGATTTCAGAGAAAGGAGAAATGGATAGAATGTGTTCCATCGTAGAAGTAAGATAGTCAAAGAATTTTTGCTAGTCAGTAAAATTAGGAAATAAGTAGACAGCACAGATATATTTAGTCAGAGAATGACAGGAAAGCCGAAGCCAGAGTGTAGAGAATTCAGAAGAATCGAGTTCAGGAACATGAGAGCAAGATAAGTTGTTGTGTATATATACACAACAGCCACCTTTGGCTTTGAAATGAGTATAGAGAAAGTAGGAGGATACAGAAAAGGGTCTGCTGTCAGTTGCCTCAGACAGTTGAGTCTCAAGAAAAGAAGGTGAGGTTTAGAGAAGGAGAGATGGTGCTCAACAGAGCGAAAGTTAGAGTTAAGGCCACGAATGTTGCAGAAATGAAGAAGAAGAGAGTCAGACAGTGGTTCCAGGCACCTTGAGTTGTCACCGAGAGAGGGGCTGAAGGTGGTAACAATTCTCTACAGTATCCACATTATTGACACTGGTGACACCTACCTACGTAACTGTTTTCCTACCTCCCTATCTACCTATTGACACTGATGGCTGCAGCAAAAAAAAGAAAATTCTATCTATCTATCTATTGCCAGATGCCTCAATCCCGTTCGGGGTGGCTACAAACAAATCGCCTCCATGTGGCCCTGTCCCCCGCCATTTCACTGCCCTGCTCCCAACTCACACCCCCCTCTCTCATATACCTCTCCACCCCATCCCTCATCTCATCCTCGGCCTCCCCCTCTCTCTCCCCTCCTCCACCTCACTCACATACACACTTTTCGTCAGTCTTTCACCCTCCATCCTCTCCACATGGCCAAACCACCTCAGTGTATTCCTCCTAACGCTTCATATCACATCCACATCCACACCACAACGCTTCCTTATATCCTCATTCGTCAGCCTCTCTCCATGTGACTCGTCAGGCTCCTCTTAAATAACTCATTTCCACTGCTCTCACTCTTGACTTGTGCCCTTCCAACAACGTCCAAGCTTTACTTCTATTCGTTAGAATTAGTATCACAATACTGTCATGTAGTAACTTTTTCACTTCCATGTTCACTTCCCTGTTTCTTATCACTGCTTTCAATGAACTAGCAACCTTTCTTCCCTGCTGTACCCTTTCAAACACTTCACCCTCCAACCATCCATCCCTACTCATCACACTACCCAAGTACTTAAACGTACTCACATTTTCCAATTCCTCACCATCCAACCTCGCTGTACATTCACTGACTTCACCTCTCTCAAAGATCATCACTTTACTCTTCCCTACATTCACCTTTAGATTCCGTTTCTTACACACTCTCCCAAACTCATCCACCAAGCCTTGCAGCTCCCCTTCGTCTTCACTCAACAACACAGTATCATCTGCAAACAACAGTACAGGGAGTTTCCAAACACTACCCTCTCTCACCAGGGCCACTCCAACATCCACTATCCTACCTTGTACCTCTTTTATTACCCCATCCATGTACAGATTGAACAACCATGGAGACATGACACATACCTGTTTCAACCCAACCTTCAAAGAGAAAAATTCACTTAGTTCACCATCCACACACACTGCAGCCTTAGCACCATCATACATACTCTTCACAGCATTCAACAACTTCCCATCTACTCCATATATTCTTAATACTTTCCACAATCCCTGTCTATCCACCCTGTCATATGCTTTCCCGAAATCCATGAAAGCCGCATACAACATCTTTCCCTTCTCTAGAAACTTTTCCACTAAAGATCTAACAATATCTGATCTACACAACCTCTTCCCTTCCTAAAGCCTCCCTGTTCTTCTCCAGCTTATTCCTCTGTTCTTTCCCTAACTCTGTCAATAAGCATCCTACCATACACTTTTCCTATTATACTAAGAAGACAAATGCCCCTATGATTACCACACACTTCTTTTTCCCCTTTTCCTTTGTACAAGGGAATAATTATACCTGACTTCCAATCCTCCAGAACTCTACATTCCTCTCAGTCCAATCTGCACATCTTCCTCATTCATTCTACTACTATCTCCCCCCCATGCTTCAACATTTCACCACACACTCCAGCGATTCCTGTGGCTTTCCCCAATTTAACTTTCTTCATTGCTTCCACAACTTCTATCCTACACCAATTGCTGTGGCTTTCCCCAGTTTAACTTTCTTCATTGTTTCCACAACTTCTATCCTATTGATTTCTTCCTGTCTTCTCGCCTCCCTCCTTCTCCCAGTCATTCCCCAGCCACTTATACTCGCATCACTTCCATCCTCTATGTTCAACAATTCCTTAAAGTGTTCTCTCCATCTGCTCACTTTTTCTCCCTACTCTGCTAGTATTCTACCTTTTGTATCTTTCACTCCCCTGCTAAATTCACTTCCACCCCCTCTTACTCTCTTCACCTCTTGCCAAAACATTTTCTTACAGTCCCTCCACATTACACTCAAATTCCTTCCAAATTCCTCATCCACTCTCTTATTACTCTCTCTTAATAATCTTTTTACCTCTCTCTTTCTTTCTAGATATAATTCTCTCTTCCGCCTCTCAACTTCTTCCACACTCCGATTTCTCATCCATTCATTGTATGCTTTCTTCTTTCGTGTCATAGCCTGTCTCACCTCTTCATTCCACCACGCTGTTCCTTGCACCCATCTCCAAGTTCTCTTCATCTCACACACCACATTACATGCTGCACATACTTCTTCTGTGAATATCCAGCACACATCTTCCACGTCCCCATCTGCTCCAATTCATATTTGCCCAATCATTCCTCCACTTCTTTCTTATATTCTGCCTTTTTCTTATCCTCTTGTAACCTTTCCACTCTCCTTGCAAATACTCCTTCTTCCCATCCTTCCCTTCTTCTATTTCTCTATCTTATTTGTATCTTGATTCTGGCCACCACCAAGTAGTGGTCAGAAAGTCCACTCCCCCAACCTCTATAAGCTCTTGCATCCATTACACATCTTTGCATCCTTTCATCCATACACACATAATCAATCATTGCCTTCCTTTCATTCAGTTCACCACCCATCCTTCTCATCACTCGCCATGTATACCTGTGGATCATTTTTTGCCTGAAGATGGTATTGGCTTTCACCAACCCCCTCCCAGCAAATAGATAAAAGCAGCAAAGCAGTAGTAAAGAAGAACTACAACTCTACGATTTCCAGCTATATGATCAACTACAACAAGTATCAATGATGTAAGTGTACAGTTAACAACTCTACACTCTACAATCAAGTACAAATTAACCTATGGCATCTAGGTGTCATGTATACCTGATGGCCTGGGGATGTCCAGATGGCATGTATTCATGATCTAGTATTTTGTGGCATTGTTTGAATATTCTGCGGGTTATTTTCACCACACACAGCCTCTGGCAACCCTCCTGCATGCATCCAATTCATACTCCAGTTACCTGCATACATCTGTAATGGACAGACCTACACAAAAAGATTTCCCTGTGTCCGGATCCTTGGCTGAGTGCCTGTAGCCGCCAACTTCAACAATGAAGTCCAAAGACCAGAAATGAAAAGGCCTTAGTGATAGTGCGACAGGGAGAGAACTCGAGGTGACATTATCACCAATTGTGAGTGGGGAAACTGATTCTTCCTCTGAGGAAAGCGACCTAGCCATGAGTGTCGATATTTATGCATCAGATGAGGAGGGTGGATCACGAGAGTCCTTCAATGTGTGCTCATCATTTCCCCCTATACATTCATCTACTATTTCCAGTGATGGGAATGGTTCAGAGGATATTGACAATCCTGGAGAGGGGGATATTGGCACAGATGAGTAAATGGAAGAGGATGTAAGGAGTGGAGAAAGGGAGGAGGTGGAGGAGGGAGGGAGTGAAGAAAGGGAGTAGGTGGAGGAGGGAGGGAGTGGAGAAAGGGAGGAGGTGGAAGAGGGAGGGAGGAAGAAGGGCCGTAGAGCAAGCCTCACACCAGCGTTTTGTGTATAATTGTGTGAATAATGGAAGCAGAAAGTTTGTTTCATGATGAAATCAGTGCCTTATATTTTATTGAAATTTTTTGTGTGTGTACATATGTGTCATGATGAAAAAAGTACAAATTACAAGAAAAAAAATATATATAGTGGAATACTGTATATAGTGGAGTGGAGAAAGTAAGGAGGTGAACGAGGGAGGGAGGAGGAAGCACCGTAGGCCAAGCCTTGCACCAGTCTATCTATCTATCTATCTATTGCCAGATGCCTCAATCTCGTTTGGGGTTGCCACAAACAAATCGCCTCCACGTCGTCCTGTCCCCCGCCATTTCACTTCCCTGCTCCCAAATCACACCCCCCTCTCTCATATACCTCTCTGCTCTATCCCTCCATCTCATCCTCAGCCTCCCCCTCCCTCTTCCCCCCTCCACCTCACTCACATACACTCTCTTCGTCAGTCTTTCACCCTCCATCCTCTCCACATGGCCAAACCACATCAGTGTGTTCCTCATAACACTTCCTATCACATCCACATCCACACCACAATGCTCCTTTATATCCTCATTCGTCAGCCTGTCTCTCCATGTGACTCCACAGGCTGCTCTTAAATAACTAATTTCCACTGCTCTCACTCTTGACTTGTGTCCTTCCAACAATGTCCAAGCTTCACTTCCATACGTTAGAGTTGGTATCGCAATACTGTCACGTAGTAACTTTTTCACGTCCATGCTCACTTCCCTGTTTCTTATCACTGCTTTCAAAGAACCAGCAACCTTTCTTCCCTGCTGTACCCTTTCAAGCACTTCACCCTCCAAACCTCCATCCTTACTCATCACACTACCCAAGTACTAAATATACTCACATTTTCCAATTCATCACCATCCAACCTCGCTGTACATTCACTGCCTTCACCTCTCTCAAAGACCATCACTTTACTCTTCCCTACATTCACCTTTAGATTCCGTTTCTTGCACACTCTCCCAAACTCATCCACCAAGCCTTGCAGCTCCCCTTCATCTTCACTCAACATCACAGTATCATCTACAAACAACAGTACAGGGAGTTTCCAAACACTATCCTCTCTCACCAGGGCCACTCCAACATCCACTACCCTACCTTGTACCTCTTTTATTACCCCATCCATGAGCAGATTGAACAACCATGGAGACATGACACATCCCTGTTTCAACCAACCTCCAAAGAGAAAAATTCACTTAGTTCACAATCCACATGCACTGCAGCCTTAGCACCATCATACATACTCTTCACAGCATTCAACAACTTTCCATCTACTCCATATATTCTTAATACTTTCCACAATCCTTGTCTATCCACCCTGTCATATGCTTTCTCCAAATCCATGAAAGCCGCATACAACTTCTTTCCCTTCTCTAGAAACTTTTCCACTAATGATCTAAGAATGAATATCAGATCTACACAACCTCTTCCTTTCCTAAAGCCTTCTTGTTCTTCTCCAACTAATTCATCTGTTCTTTCTCGAACTCTGTCAATAAGTATCCTACCATACACTTTTCCTATTATACTAAGAAGACAAATGCCCCTATGATTACCACACACTTCTTTTCCCCTTTTCCTTTGTACAAGGGAATAATTATACCTGACTTCCAATCCTCCGGGACTCTACCTTCCTCCCAGACCAATCTGCACATCTTCCACATCCATTCTACTACTATCTCTCTCCCATGTTTCAGCATTTCACCACACACTCCATCAACTCCTCGGGCTTTCTCCATTTTGAATTTCTTCATTGCTTCCACAACTTCTATCCTACTGATTTCTTCCTGTCTTCTCACCTCCCTCCTTCTCCCAGCCATTCCCCAGCCACTTATACTCGCATTACTTCCATCCTGTATGTTCAACAATTCCTTAAAGTGTTTTCTCCATCTGCTCACTTTTTCTCCCTTCTCCACTAGTAATCTACCATTTTTATCTTTCACTCCCCTGCTAACCTCACTTCCACCCTGTCTTACTCTCTTCACCTCTTTCCAGAATATCTTCTTACAGTCCCTCCACTTTACACTCAAATTCCTTCCAAATTCCTCATCCACTCTCTTCTTACTCTCGCTTCCTAATCTTTTCACTTCACTCTTTCTTTCTAGATATAACTCTCTCTTCCGCCTCTCAACTTCTTCCACACCCCTATTTCTCATCCATTCATTGTATGCTTTCTTCTTTTGTGCCACAGCCTGTCTCACCTCTTCAGTCCACCACGCTGTTCCTTGCACCCCCCTCCGTCTTCTCTTCCTCCCACACACCACATCACATGCTGCACATATTTCTTCTGTAAATATCCTGCACACACACCTTCCACGTCCCCCATCTGCTCCAATTCATATTTGCCCAATCGTTCCTCCACTTCTCTCTTATACTCTGCCTTTTTCTCATCCTCTTGTAACCTTTCCACTCTCCTTGCAACTACTCCTTCCTCTCGTCTTTCCCTTCTTCTATTCCTCCATCTTACTTGTATCCTATTTCTGGCCACCACCAAGTAGTGGTCAGAAAGTCCACTCCCCCAACCTCTATAAGCTCTTGCATCCATTACACATCTTCGCATCCTTTCATCCACACACACATAATCAATCATTGCCTTCCATTCATTTAGTTCACCACCCACCCTTCTCATCACTCGCCATGTATACCTGTGGATCATTTTATGCCTGAAGAGGGTATTGGCTATCACCAACCCCCTTCCAGTACAAATGTCCACTAACGCACTGCCATTCTCATCTATCTCAGCTGGCACACCCCACTCACCAACTACTCCATCCACCTTCACATTCCCTACTTTACCATTCATCTCACCGATCAAAAACACTCTCTCATTCCTTCCAAACTTTTCCATGCACACTTCCACATTTGTGTTGAACTCTTCTCTCACTCTGCTAGCACGATCTTGCGTTGATGTATACACACACACAGTCGCCCACATTTGTATTCCAACTTTGAACTTTACCCACACAATCCTTGACCCAACTGATCCTTACTGTCTTATGCTCCTCTTCCATCTTTTACTCACAAATATACATACTCCTTCCTTTGCCCTCTCATTCTCACCTACTCCTGCACATATTCCCCATCCATACTCCCATTCTCTCACACTTTCTCCTCACCATTTTGTTTCAGTCATTCCACATACATCCACTTTTGCACCCTCAAGCACCTGGACAATCTCTCTTTCACCTCATCATTCGCTCCTCTTACATTCCACGTAGCCATTACCAAGTCCTTTGTCCGGTCCTGGGTCGTCATCGTTTGGTCAGTCCTTGTCCGAGGCTTCTTGTTTGTGTTTTTAGTTAGTTGTTTTCCGGGGAGGGGCACTAACCCTTCCCCAACCCTTTTAGTCACCTTTTACGACAAGCTGGGATATTGGGGGAATATTCTTGTAAAAACCCCCTTCCCCTAGGGGGTACCAGTACCTGTGTATATTTATGTAAATATTGTTTTATGATGAAATCAATGCCTTATTTTTCATTGAAAGTTTTTGCATGTATACATATTTTTTATGATGAAAAAGTACAAATTAAAAGGAAAAACTCTGTTATAGTGGATAATATAGTGATTATGGATAGTATTTAGTATTTAGGTTTAATGTAGTAGCAGTAGTAGTAGTCGTAGTGGTAGTAGTAGTTGTAGTAGTAGTAGTAATAGTAGTAGTAGCAGTAGTAGTAGTAGTAGCAGCAGTAGTAGTACTAGATGTAGCAGCACCAGTAGTAGTTGTGGTAATAGTAGTGATAGAGTAGCAGTAGTAGTAGCAGTAGTAGTTATTGTAATGGTTGTAGTATTTGTATTAGGTGTAGTAATACCCAGACTTTTAGTGGCACAGCAGTGCTAGAATTAAGTGACAGTGCAAGCCAAACATACATGTGTGTGTGTGTGTGTGTGTGTGTGTGTGTGTGTGTGTGTGTGTGTGTGTTCTTACCTAATTGTTCTTACCTAATTGTATCTTTACAGGAATGAGTCGAGCTCGTACTGTCCTGTGCATTCAACCATTTTTATCATACATATCCTTAAATTTGTGAATAGTTTTGGCACACAACACTTCATTCGGTAGTGCATTCCACTGATCAATTGCCCTATTTGGGAAAAAGAATATCCTTACGTCTTTATCGCCTCTCTTTTTATGTAGTTTTGCGCAGTGTCCTCTTGCTGATGCTTCCCTATAGGTTATATATTATGTATATTTTCTCTTTCCCTGAGATTCATACATATTGCATAATCTTGTTTCCTCTTTTCCTTCTCTCTTGTAGTGTTGGTAGATTCAGTTTTTCTAATTTTTCTTCATAGCTTAGATCCCTTAAGCTTGGTATCCATCTTGTAGCTGCCCTTTGTACTTTTTCAATCTTATCTATGTGTTTTTTGAGATGAGGATTCCGTACTAGTGATGCTTATTCCAGGGTTGGTCTGATGAATGATGTTATCTTTCTCAGCATGTCTTCAGTTATATATGTGAATGCTATTCTCTTATTAGCAAGCAATGTGTGTGTGTGTGTGTGTGTGTGTGTGTGTGTGTGTGTGTGTGTGTGTGTGTGGTGTAAGGTGCTGGTGGAGGCATGGTGGTGCGGTGGTGAGTTGTTGGTGAGCTTAGCCATGCCTCAAGGTCACTGCTATAGTAACTGCACTCATGCCACTCTTCGGAAAAACCTACACGGAAATGGCGTTTATGGTTGACTGCGGTCTTCTGGAACTGTTATTATTGCGATGGGATAGTATAAGCCTTAGTCGTGCCACCACACCACAACCACGCATACAGACACAGACAAAGAAAAAAAATAAACAAAGTAGCCCCAATTCTCTCTCTCTCTCTCTCCCTCTCTCTCTGACTACACACATTTCATGGACAATCTGAGGTCATCAGCTTGAAGATGAAGGAATGTTGAGCATTATGACACATGTCTTTTATTTTTGTTTGAAGTATTTGCTGAGATACTAAGGTTTAAAGAAAGATGAATTTCTCTGAAGCGCCCAGCTAGGAGAAGGGTCAGCAGAAATATATGCTGGACGCCATGGGATAATTTTCTTTGAGTAACAGGCACTACAAGTTAATCACAAGAAAGAAGAAAGAAGTGACTGTTGACCTGCAGTGAATGGTGTTTTGGTGCAGCAGTTCGAGTAGGCACAACACCTAACATCCAACCACCACCCTCCACAACTACGAAAACAAGTACCATAGCTGCCAAGGACCAAGCAGGAAAGCAGTGAGTAACACCAGTGGGTGATGACAGTATTACAAGACCCCTGACCTATCACTACCTGCATCATCCTCGACATCCTTATTACCACCACCACTACAGTTACCTTTAGTAAGTTAAATATTTATTCTTTTCACGGCTGTATTATTTTATTAACACTTCTTCATTTATAATTATACCTAACTTACGTATATATAGCTAATATAATATATTAACATTAAATCTTTTATCAACAGTAAAGTCTATCTATCTGTAGCCCGACGCCCTAATCCTGCAGAGGGTGGCCACAGACAAAACGCCTCCAAGTCGCTCTGTCACCCACCGTTTGACTGCCCTACCCCCAACTCGCTCCCCCCTCCCTCATATATCTCTCAACTCTATCCCTCCACCTCAACCTCGGTCTACCCCTCCCTCTCCCTCCCTCCACCTCGCCTACATGCACCCTCTTAGTCAGTCTTTCATTCTCCATTCTCGCCACATGTCCATACCACCTCAGTGTATTTCTCCTAATCTTCACAACCACATCCACATCCACCCCACAACGTTCCATCACTTCTTCATTCGTCAACCTGTCCCTCCATGTCACTCCACATGCTTCTCTCAAGTAACTCATTTCCACTGCTCTCACTCTTGACTCGTTCCCCTCTTGCAAGGTCCACGCCTTGCTTCCATACGTCAGGGTAGGGATCACAATACTATCATGCAGTGATTTCTTAACTTCCATACTCACCTCCCTATTTCTCATCACTGCTTTCAGTGAACCAACAACCTTCCTTCCCATTCTGTACCCTTTCACGCACTTCACCCCCCAAAGTTCCATCCTTACTCATCACACTACCAAAGTACTTGAATGCACTCACATTCTCCATATCCTCACCATCCAACCTCATTGTACATTCTGTGACTTCATTCCTCTCAAACACCATAACTTTACTCTTGTTTACATTGACTTTCAGATTCCTTTTCCTACACACTGTCCCAAATTCATTCACCAAACCCTGCAACTCCCATTCATCCTCACTCAACAATACTGTATCATCAGCAAACAGCAACACCGGAATCTTCCAAATCTCACCCTCATTCATTAGAGCCACCCCCACATCCATTGCCCTACCTTGCACCTCCTTTACAACCCCATCCATGTATATATTAAACAGCCATGGAGACATCACACAACCCTGTTTCAGTCCCACACTGAGATCAAAGAACTCACTCAGCTCACCATCCATTCGCACCATAGCCCTAGCTTCTTCGTACATACTCTTCACAGCACTCAACAATTTCCCCAGCCATTCCCCAACCACTTATACTCGCACTGCTCTCTCTGCATTCAACAAATCCTCAAACTGCTCCTTCCATCTCCTCAGTTTCCCTCTCTCCTCCACCAACAATCTATTTTTCCTATCTTTCACTCCCCTACTATTTCCCCTTTCACACTGCCTAACTTTCTTTACCTACTTCCAAAACAATTTCTTACTCTCCCTCCATGTCACACTCAGATTCCTCCCAAACTCTTCATCCACTTTCTTCTTACTCTCCTTCATCAGTCTCTTCACCTCCTTTCTCCTGCTCACATATACCTCTCTCTTCTCTCTCTCATCTTCTCCCTTACCTCTACTCGCTAGCCATTCACTATATGCCTTCTTCTTTTGTTCCACAGCTCGTTTCACCTCATCATTCCACCATACTGTCTCTTGCACACCCCTGCATCTCCTCCTTGCTCCACGAACCACCTCACATGCTGCGCCTATCTCTTTCATGAATATCTTACATACATCTTTCACCCCTTCCATCTGCTCTAACTCATGCAATCCCAATCTTTCTTCCACTATGCTCTAATACTCTGCCATTTTCTCACTATCTTGCAACTTCTCAACTCTTCTCACATGAGCTGTTTCCTCCTGTCTTCCCCTTTGTCTCTTCAACCATTTTCTTTGCAACTTTACCTTGGCCATCACTAAGTGATAGTCCGAGACTCCATTCCCCCACCCTCTCCAAACTCTTGCATCCAACACTTGCCTTCTCATTCGCTCATCCACACACACGTAGTCTATCATTGCCTTTCGTTCAACATGTTCACCATCCATGCTCCTCATTACTCTCCATGTATACCTGTGGATCATCTTATGCCGACAGTAGGTGTTAGCTATTGCCAACCCCTTACCAGCACAGATGTCCACCAAAGCACTACCGTTCCCATCTACTTCAGCTGGCACACCCCACTGACCAACCACTCCATCCACTCGTACATTCCCAACTTTGCCATTCATGTCTCCAATCAAAAGCACTCTCTCACTCCTCTCATATTTGTTTATGCATGCTTCTATACTTGCCCAAAACTTATCTTCCACTCTTGCCACTCGGTCCTCTGTCGGTTCATACACACATACAATCGCCCACACTTGTATACCTACTTTCATCCTCACCCATACAACCCTTGCACCCACTTTTCCATACTCTCTTATATTCTCCTTCCACTTCTTTCATATCATCAGACATGATCCCTCTTCTGCCCTCTCATTCTCATTAACTCCCGCACATATACTTAAACCATATTCCCATTCTCTCACCCTTTCACCTTTCCATTTAATTTCAGTCAATCCACATATATCCACTCATGCATCCTCAAACACCTGAACAATCATTCTTTCTTTCACTTCATCATTCACTCCTCTCACATTCCATGTCCCCACCCTCAGAATGTCCTTTATCCATTCTTTAGTCGTCAATGTATGGTCCGTCCTGGTCTGAGGCACTTTATTTACTTGTTTAGTTAGTTCTTTTTACTGGGTGGGGCACTAACCCACCACCAACCCTTTTAGTCACCTCGTACGACAAGCAGGGATACTGGGGGAGTATTCTTGAAATCCACCTACTCCCAGGGGGTAATATCAACATACTGTACTAACAATAACTATAATATATATATATATATATATATATATATATATATATATATATATATATATATATATATATATATATATATATATACCATTGGATCCCAGAGCTGCTGGGCGAGGCATTGCACGAGGAGGGTACTAAGCGTACCGCCCTCCGCCTGTCGGCTCATAGTCGCGAAGCTCATAGGTCCCTACCCGGGGGTTCCCTACTTTATCAAGATTTGAAAATTCCCAGTTCTGTCCAGTACTGAGGAGACTGGGCTCCAATGGAATATAAGTCAAGTCGCCTAAGGTGTGGTTAACTGGTTCTGGACCACATCTGTGCCATAGAAAACCGCGTCCTATAAAAAACTAAACCTATGACAAATACGCAATTTGGTTCTACACGTTCGCCCAAAGTCTCCCTTTTCACCCCACTTTTCCCAATTTTTCCCCACATTACACATGCACACAATCAAGCAATCACTCTGTGCATATTACAATGTAAACACTAAACAATAAACAATAAAGGGGTTTAAGGGCATAAAATACTGTAAGTACCTGACTCCGACGACAATAGTGCTTAAGTGGAAGGGGTAGGGTTGGGGGGTTCCGGCCGCCATGGGAATTATCCTGTGCATTTCAAACCTTGCCGCGCCCACGCCATAGGTATAGTTTATGCACGTGGTTAATTTTTCGCCATGTCATAGAGAACTGTGCCATAGAAGCAAGCGCTATAGGTGACTTGACTGCATATATATATATATATATATATATATATATATATATATATATATATATATATATATATATATATATATATATATATATATATATATATTTCAATCATTTCCCGGTCATATAACTATAATTTCTCAATATTTTTCCATATGCAACCACAGTGAGAGACAGTATACACTTTACAGAGATATAGAGTATATGGTTTAGAATTTCAATTTTAATTTAGTGAGCAATCAAGTGAACTATATAAATCAATCATTTCCTGTGGCACCCCACGCGATGCATAGGGCCTCGATGAACTCTCTCCACCAATATTTGTCTCTTGCCATCTCCTTCAGGTCCAACCAACACTCCTCTCCTGCTTCTCTTTTCATTGTCCTCAACCAGGTTTCCCTTGGCCTACCTCTACCTCTTCTTCCTCTAGCAGTTCATTCTGGCACATCCTGTATTAAACTGCCTTCTTTTCTGTACATGTGCCCCAACCACTTCCAACTAGACAGTCTCACATATTCATTAACTGGTTCCACTCTCGTAATATCCCTTACTGTTTCATTTGTAACTCTGTCTTGCCACTTTACCCCAAGAATCCCTCTCAGTATTTTATTCTCAAATCCTAATACTTTCTGATCTGTTGCAATTGTATTGTATCATGACTCATGCCCATAAATTAAAATTGGTCTAACCATGGACTTGTAAATTTTCACTTTAGTATGTACCGACAGCATATTATTATTCCAAAAATATTTCAACATTCCAACAGCTCGCCAAGCTTGTCTAATCCTCTCCTCAATTTCATTGTTTAATGATCCATTAGATGATACAATCGTTCCCAGATATTTAAAATTTTCTAGATTCTTCACCACATAATTCCCAATTACATAATCGATTTGGTTCTCCACGTTCATATTAATAATTTCAGTCTTTCCACAATTTATTACCAATCCCACTTTTTCTCCTTCCTCCACCAGATAATCAAACACCCTCTGCATCTCGTAAATACTTCCACAAATCAGTGCAATATCATCATCATAGTCCAAATCCATCAGCTTCTTATTTTCTTTCCAGTTAATTCCTGCACCTGTTCTCCTTACAACCTCTCTCATAACATAATCCATAACCAAAACAAACAGCAATGGCGAAAGAACTCCTTGAATCACTCCTGACCTAACTTGAAATGGATCACTCAAAGAACCACCCACCATTACCTTACAAAAAGTACCTTCATGCAGGCTTCTAATAATATTTACAAACTTTTCTGGTATACCATAGAATCTCATAATTTTCAACACAGCTCCACGTGAAACACTATCAAACGCCTTTTCAAAATCCACAAAACATATACTAAGTGGCATTTTCATCTCATTAGCTTGTTGCATTAGATGCCTTACAATAAAAATCTGTTCATTACAACCTCGACCCTTTCTAAATCCCACTTGTTCTTCTCTTAAAATTTTATCAGTTACTGGCTCTATTCTGTTCAACAAGATTTTGAAAAAGGCTTTTGCAACTACAGGTCAAAGTTATCCCCCTCCAATTGCCACACACATTTAAATCTCCTTTTCTTGGTATTTTTATAATCACTCCATTTTTCCACTCTTCTGGAATTCCACCATTATCCCAAGCCACATAAAAAAGTTTCAAAAGTGCATTCATCAACTCGTCATTTTCCACCTTAAGCATTTCAGGAAATATTCCATCCTCTCCTGGGGCCGTAAAATTCTTTAACTCCTTTATAGATTTTGCTACCTCTTCCAAGGTTATATCCCCTGTTTCTATCTGCAAATCTCTCTCGGCTGGCAAAATGTCCTCTTCAGCTGGGATTGGTCTATTTAGAACAGATTCAGAGTGAACTTTTCACCTTCCTTTTATATCCAAATCTTTAGTCATCAAATTACCACTTCTATATCGTACAGGTATTTCCTTCCTTCTCTTTTCAGTCCCAGTTAACTTCTTTATGGCCTGATACGCTGCTCTTGTGCTCTGACCGTCATTTTTACTTAACTTAATTTCTGTCTCTGTTGCCTTTTCATCATATAGCCTCCTCTTATCACGTCTAACGAGTCTTTTTACTTCAGAATGTAAACTCCAGCAACGTTGGGTCTGGTTAGTACTTGGATGGGTGACCGCCTGGGAACACCAGATGCTGTTGGCATCCCTACGTGTCAGGTTGGGTTGGTGGAGGATTAGTGCCCCTCCCTGTAAAACAATTAACTCTAAGCCCTTGGCCACCCCGGTTGGGATACATGGCGTCTGGCAATGAATGAATGAATGAAAAAACTTCAACTACCTGGCCATCAACATGTTGTTCTTCACTTCTTAACTTAGCCTCTTTCCTTTTCTGAACTGCATTCCATGTTTCATCTGACATCCACTTTTTCCTTCTCGCTTTTCCCTTTTTCTTAATAGTAACCTTTGCACTCTCATGCAAAACCTCTTTTACCTCTCTCCACATTTGATTAATATCATTGTCTTCAGATTCCATCAAAGTCTGCAGGACTAGAAACCTGTTCCTACATTCCCACCGAAACTTTTCCTTCATGTTCTCATCACTTCTCAGCTCATCAAAATCATAATGATTACCTCCTGTACAAATACCATTAACGTTTCTCTTAAGTTTTATTTTAATATTTGACACAACAAGTTGATTATCACTACCTATATCTGCCCCTCTCCTTACTCAAACATCTTGCAAATAACTCCTATGCCTTCTGCTAATTGCAATGTGGTCAATCTGGTTACAGTATTTACCACATGGTGAAGTCCAAGTAGTCTTATGAATTTTTCTGTGCTCAAAGATAGTTCCACCAATTATAAGGTCATTTGCCAAACAAAATCTTCCAAATCGCACCCCATTTTCGTTTCTTATACCCTTACAATCTTCAAAGCCATCCGTACTACTGCCAACAATCGCATTAAAATCACCAGTGCAAACTAACACATCATGTCTTGCCATATAATGTGATTATTAATTAATAATATCTAGTGAGTAATATAATTAGGTTTAAAAAACCACCACGTTTTGTGCCAGAAGAATGCGCATTAACATTACCCAATAACCCTACCCAGGTAGAAGCAGAACAACGAAACCAGGAAATTAATAATCCTACACAAATAGAAAAACAAGTAGAAGCAGGGCAAGAAAACCAGGAAACAAATAACTCTAGTGGAAACAGAAGAAAAAAGCACTGATGAAAATTAATCAGAAGTATAATCAGACAACTGAAAGAAGAGAGAACATAGATTAGGAAACACTTATGAATTATCTTAATTTTACAATTGCATGGAAATTCCGGTAAAAATTGATTGACAAACAAATAAGAGCAGGACAAATAAAACAAGTACCAGTGCATTACAACCACCACAGCATCACTACCCAAATTCGATACCAGTGTATGTTTATCATGAGGACAAAAATATCACAAAATTTTCAGGTAATGAGAAGGATAGAGAATGTGCACAGACAGTGTTAGACAAATGTGAACAACATTTAGTTAAAAGAAACATTACAGACGAGATGGAAAGAAATAACATTTTTTTCAGCTACAACAAATCAGGAATGTTGCCTACCTGGCAATTTGCTTAGCCCCTTAACCCCAGGTGACGACCATAGTCGATCTAGCAACTTTTGAGAAATCGACGGTGTTTTCCTCCCCTCTGCCACCCTCCACCCTCACAGTCAGTAAGATATCTTAGAACATAGTGTGTGTGTGTGTGTGTGTGTATATATATATATATATATATATATATATATATATATATATATATATATATATATATATATATATATATATATATATATATATATATATTGTTACATAGCCTATGATTTCATCATCTCTTGTATAATTCTAACTTATGATACAGTTTTGTTCATGATTGCATTATCCTTTGTATGATCCTAATGTACAGTATGCTGCATGTTTGTTCACGATTCGCCACGTGGCTTCCATAGTGACCAGGCTTGCGTGTTCTACCTCACTCCCCCCTTCTCCCCCTTATAGTAGAGTAAGTTGTTCTTTCTGTTGTTCAGAGCAGGATTGTCAACTCTTCGTCCTCTATGCCTTCATTTGCGCGTCCTTCTTACAAGTTGAATCAAGCTCTGCCGGCCCCCTATATAATGAGCTCAGTCTCTGCATTAGTTGCCACTTAGATCTACTCCTCATTCTGTTCACATCTCTGTCCTCCCCTGTACAGTATATTATTATTTTTTGTGAGTGCTCAGGAAGTCTCCAGCCATCTAGCTGCTGTATAATTTGAGTATAAGTGTTATTACCATTTTTCTTGTACTGCATAGCCTAAGGCGTTAATTCGTGAGCCTGGTAAGGTTTTTATAGTTCATGTTGGTTCCATGCTGTCAGCCAGTATTAGTAATATTTTGTATCTGTAATAATATTATATCTTGCTTCAACTGAGCATTATCCGGTTTTCTCATTTTATCAGGGCTGACTTAGATAAATTTGCTTTTGCTAATTTCGTGTTAATAGAGGCTCTTGCAGTTAACCATATATGTAACCTGTTTTGCCATTACATTATCCTTATGAGTCCTGAATGTTTAGTTGTTAGTTTGAGCATTAAACTTTATCTTGTAATTTTACCTCTTTTGTTTTGAACCGGGAACTTTGCAGGACAGTAATGATTTTAGTATTGTCACTTGAAGTGTTCATTATCTCTCTCTGTTCCGTATCATTAATTTGGCGACCTCTTATCAGGATATGCAGGATATTATCATAAGGATATTGCTTGATATTTTGTGACTGTGATTTATTCATGATGTCTACTATTACTACTCTTCATGAAGCCAAAGATTTTTTGTCAAATGTGCAAACAGCGTGTGATGTAGAAAACAGAACAAAGAATGAACTTAAGCTTGTTGCTCAACAATTGGGAATTGCTGTTCACTCTCATCATTCTAAAGATCAAATTGTTGGCATGTTTAATAAAAGCTTGTTTAATGTAACTCCTCCAGATGAGCAAATCAGATTGAAATAGCTAAGTTTCAGCTAGCCCTGCAGGAGGCTCGTGCTAAGGAGGCTGAGTTTCAGGCTCGTGCAAAAGAGGCTGAGTTTCAGGCACGTGCTAAGGAGGCTGAGTTTCAGGCTCGTATTCAGGAGGCACAGGCACAGGCTCAGGCACAAATTGAATTTGCTAGGATTCAGGCAGACCATGAGTATCGCATGAAACAAGGTGGAACTGGATCATCTAGCTCTGATGATTTTGATGTGGCTAAAAATGTTAAACTTGTCCCTCCTTTTAATGAATCTGATTTAACAAAGTATTTTCAGTTGTTTGAGAGGGTAGCTACAGGTTTTAATTGGCCCAAAAAGTATTGGCCAATACTCCTTCCGAGTGTTCTCACCGGTAAAGCTCAAGTAACTTATGCATCTTTGCCTCAGATCAATATGATAATTATGATGTAGTTAAGAGCTTGATTCTTAAGGCCTATGAGCTTGTTCCTGAAGCCTATAGAGTAAAATTTAGGACAACTTATAAGCAAGATAAGCAATCCCATGTTGAGTATGCAAAAATAAAAAAAGATCTGTTAGAGCAATGGTTAAATTCTAAGAATGTAAATTCTGATTTTGATAAATTTAAGCAGATGATTTTGCTGAAGGACTTCAAAAGGTGTATTAATAAAGATGTAAGCCTATATCTTGATGAGAAAAGAATAGATAACTTGTTTAATGCTGCAGTTGTAGCTGATGAATATGTTCTCACTCACAAGAGATATTCTAAAGAAAAAAGGAAAGCTGAGAGTAAGTACGTTGCCACTACTCAGAGTACAGGTAACAGGAAAGAGAATAAAGATGATGTTTCTCAGGAAGTAAATACCAGCTCCACCTCTAGATTTCAGAAAAGAAAATATACTTATTGTAGTAAGCTTCGTCATACTACGGAGAAATGTTTCAGGAGACAGCGTGATGTGAACAAAAAGGAGTCTTTAAATATTCAGTCAATTGGTCTAGTGTCCACCCTTGAGAGTTCCCAGAATTCTTTAACCGAGTTAACTGAACCTGCTCTGAGGGGTAAATTAAATTCTAATGATGAAGCTCCTCTTTTGAGCAGTAACGTGGGTGACATTCTCAAGAGTTCATGTGCTAATTTCCTGTCTGATGGTTTTGTCAGTCCTCTGGACAGTAATGACAGGAAATCAGTTAAAATATATCATGATACAGGTGCTTGCCAATCCCTTATGCTGACCAGTGTTCTAGACTCTAATGTTAATTCCTCTGATGAAACTGTAATCTTACAAGGTGTAGGGAGTAATTACTTCTCTGTCCCTCTGTGCAGAGTGAAATTAGAGTCTGGTTTTGTTAATGGTTCCGTTATGGTTGGGTTGGTTGAGACACTCCCAATGTCAGGTGTAACTTTCTTACTTGGAAATGATATTGGTGGAAGTCAAGTGTGTCCAGCTCCTCAGTTGTCTAGTGAACCAGTGACTGCGACCCAGGATTGTGATGTCCCTGATGTGTTCTCTGCATGTGCTGACACTAGGGCTAAGTCTAAAGTTACTGGTGACTTAGAGGATAATGATGATGATGATGTTATCCTAGCTGACACTTTTCTTCCTAATTTGGACCACTCACCAGATGAGGCAGTATCCCGTAGTGTTGATAATTTGTCTCGTCGAGAGTTGGTTGAGTTGCAGGTTGCTGAGCCTGAGTTGAAAGGTCTAGCTAACTCTGCTTGCAGTGAGGAAGAGTCAGCTGGTGCTTCTACTTGTATAAAGTCAGGAGTACTTATGAGGAACTGGAGACCCCCAACAGCATCAGCCGACTGTGAATGGGAGGTTGTACATCAAGTTGTCATCCCTCGTGTTTGTAGGCAGGATATCATTAGAGTGGCTCATGATTCCAGTTTGGCAGGACACTTTGGAGTGAGGAAGACTGTGTCACGCATTTTGAAACACTTCTACTGGCCAGGTATCTTCAGAGATGTTTCCTAGTATTGTAAGTCTTGTCACACCTGTCAAGTTGTGGGGAAGTGTAATCAGACCGAAAAGGTTGCACCTCTAGTTCCCATTCCTCCTTTTGAGGCACCATTCACCCGTGTGTTGGTGGATATTGTTGGCCCTCTTCCTAAGACTTCTTCAGGATTTTCTTATGTGTTGACCCTGATTGATATGGCTACTCGTTATCCTGAAGCCATTCCACTTAGAAATATCTCAGCAAAGAACGTGGTTAAGGAAATGCTAGGGTTCTTCACCAAGTTTGGTCTGCCCAAGGAGGTACATTCAGACCGGGGAAGTAATTTCATGTCAAATGTTTTCAAGCAGTCTGTGAAAGAGTTGGGCATCACCCAGATCACGTCTTCAGCTTACTATCCCCAGATCCAAGGAGCGTTGGAGAAATATCATCAAACACTCAAATCGATGCTCAGGAAATACTGTTTGGAACATCAGAAAGACTGGGATAAAGGTCTTCCATTCGTTGTATTTGCTGCAAGAGAATCTCCAAATGAATCACTGGGCTTCTCACCCTTTGAACTACTGTTTGGCCATGGAGTAAGAGGACCCCTTAAGCTACTCAAGGAATGCTGGCTGTCGGAGAAAGATGACATCAACCTGCTGGAGTATGTGATGAAGTTCAAAGAACGGCTGTCCACTGCTTTACAGCTGGCGAGAGAGAATTTAGGAGCTGCTCAGGAGAAGATGAAGACTTGGTGTGATAAGAAGTCCAGGTTACGCCACTTTCAGCCAGGAGATCAGGTTTTGATTCTGTTACCGGTGCATGGGCAACCTCTTCAAACCAAGTTTAGTGGTCCTTATTTCGTGAAGAAGAAACTCAGTGATGTCAACTATGTCATCGCCACACCAGATTGTAGAAAGAACAAGCAACTTTGTCACATCAACATGCTAAAGTTATATCACAGGCGGGACGAAAATAACCCAGTCTGCACTGTAGCTGTTCCACCCAAGTCTGCAAGTGAAGCTCTCCCATGCAGTATGAGCATGAGTGATAGTTTGGGGAAGAATCCTGATATCATGAATGATCTCCAGACTAAGCTTTCTCATTTAGCTCCCGAGAAAAGGCAGGAGTTTTCGGCATTACTGCAGGAGTACCCGCAAGTGTTCCGTGACACTCCAGGAAGAACCACTGTGTTGATGCATGATGTCGATGTTGGAGATGCAAAGCCAATTAAACTGCCTCCTTACTGTGTGAACCCAGTGAAAGTTCCAGAAGGAGCTTGGCTACCTGTTGGACCACAAGATGATTGAGCCCTGTCAGAGCGAGTGGAGTTCTCCTGTCACTGTAGTCCCTCAGCCAGGTGGGTCACAGCGGCTTTGCATCGACTACAGACGTGTTAATCAGATAACCAAAACAGACACCTACCCTCTCCCTCGCGTGGAAGATTGCATAGACAAGATCGGAAAGGCTAGGTACATAAGTAAGTTTGATTTGTTAAAGGGATACTGGCAAGTACCTATGACTGAACGTGCTAGGGAGATCTCATGTTTTGTAACACTAGGAAAGACTTTTGCATGTTCTGTAATGCCATATGGTATGAAGAATGCACCAGCCACTTTTCAAAAGCTCATGAATGTTGTAACAGAGGGTTTGGCAGGGTGTGTTGTTTATATTGATGATGTATTACTCTTCAGTGACAACTGGAAAGATCACCTATGCCATGTCAGTAAATTTCTTGAGTGTTTGGTTCAGGCTAATCTTGTAGCTAATTTATCAAAGTGTGAGTTTGGTCAAGCTAAAGTTCAGTACCTTGGGTACGTAATTGGTGATGGACACGTTGCACCACCAGGAGCTAAAAGGTTCAGGTTATAAGTGATCTTCCCAGACCTAAAAGTAGGAAAGAGCTACAAAGATTTTTGGGAATGGTAGGTTATTACAGGAGATTTGTTCTTAACTTTTCAATTCTCGTATCACCACTTACAGACTTACTGAAAAAGGGAGTTAAATTTGTCTGGACCAATAACTGTGAATCCTCTTTCAGTAAACTTAAAGCTATCCTATTAAGTCAGCCAGTGCTCGCTACTCCAAATTTTGGTAAGCCTTTTAGGATGGCTGTTGATGGAAGTGATACAGGAGCTGGGGCTTTTTTGCTGCAAGAGGATGATCAGGGTATTGAACACCCTGTATCTTATTATAGTAAGAAGTTCACGCCACCTCAAAAGAACTACTCAACTATTGAGAAAGAGCTTTTGGCCTTGATTTTGGGTTTACAGCATTTTTCATTTTATTTGTGTTCTGTTTTTGACCCCATAGTCATTTATACCAATCTTAACCCACTGAAATTCCTTAGTAAGTTTAAAGATAAAAATCAGAGATTGACAAGATGGAGTATACTTCTTCAGGAGTATTCATTAGACATACAACATGTCAAGAGGAAAGAAAATGTTATTGCAGATTGCTTATCTAGGCTTTAGACAGATTGTTTTAGAGTAATAAGAAATTTCCTTTGTAAATTTCTTTTTCTTTGTGGGGAGGTGTTACATAACCTATGATTTCATCATCCCTTGTATAATTCTAACTTATGATACAGTTTTGTTCATGATTGCATTATCCTTTGTATGATCCTAATGTACAGTATGCTGCATGTTTGTTCACGATTCGCCACGTGGCTTCCATAGTGACCAGGGTTCCGTGTTCTGCCTCACTCCCCCCTTCTCCCCCTTATAGTAGAGTAAGTCGTTCTTTCTGTTGTTCAGAGCAGGATTGTCAACTCTTCGTCCTCTATGCCTTCATTTGCGCGTCCTTCTTACAAGCTGAATCAAGCTCTGCCAGCCCCCTATATAATGAGCTCAGTCTCTGCATTAGTTGCCACTTAGATCTACTCCTCATTCTGTTCACATCTCTGTCCTCCCCTGTACAGTATATTATTATTTTTTGTGAGTGCTCAGGAAGTCTCCAGCCATCTAGCTGCTGTATAATTTGAGTATAAGTGTTATTACCATTTTTCTTGTACTGCATAGCCTAAGGCATTAATTCATGAGCCTGGTAAGGTTTTTATGGTTCATGTTGGTTCCATGCTGTCACCCAGTATTAGTAATATTTTGTATCTGTAATAATATTATATCTTGCTTCAACTGAGCATTATCCGGTTTTCTCATTTTATCAGGGCTGACTTAGATAAATTTGCTCTTGCTAATTTCATGTTAATAGAGGCTATTGCAGTTAACCATATATGTAACCTGTTTTGCCATTATATTATCCTTATGAGTCCTGAATGTTTAGTTGTTAGTTTGAGCATTAAACTTTAACTTGTAATTTTACCTCTTTTGTTTTGAGCCTGGAACTTTGCGGGACAGTAGTGATTTTAGTATTCTCACTTGAGGTGTTCATTATCTCTCTCTGTTCCGTAACAATATATATATATATATATATATATATATATATATATATATATATATATATATATATATATATAGATATATATATATATATATATATATATATATATATATATATATATATACACCGTATCTATCTATCTGTTAATATTTCCAAGACAAATAAAAATAGTCCCATACTATTCTTTACCTCTCCTGTCACTACATGACAAATGGGAAAGAAGATTATCTACTTACAAAGCTACTCAAGTATAACAACTGCTCGTCCACAAGTCTAATATATATATAACTTCTCTACAAGCAACTACAAAGCCCTTTATTTGGTGGCAGCGGTGGGATACGAACCTCGTTTATGAATCAACAGTGAATTCCTACAGAATATCAAGATTGAAAACAAAAAAATACCTCTCACAACCAACAACTCACAAATAGCTCCTGATAGTATTCTCTCCAACCAGCCCCCTCCGTCTCTACGATCATCACGCTGATGTAGGAGTGATCAAACGAAGTCTTGCCAGTAGTTTAACAAAGTACTGATACAAACAATCTTGAAATTTCTACGACGAACCAACGAACTACAACCATCTACAATCAACTACAAGTAACAACTCTACGAGTCGTCTGTATAATCTTCTACACGCACCTACAAGTAGCGGCAGTCTTCATCCTACAACGAGTAAATCACAAGAAAAAAGCACCAAGAAAACATCGACAAAGAAAAACGGAACAAACAAACGAAGAGTGAGACACGACTCATAACTCATCCTACTCACTCATCCTCACTCAAGTTACTCATCGCTACTCATTCACTCACCACAGCTACCAGTGTGGGAAGTCGACGTCATCATGCGTGCTTGCTGAAAAGACGCCACGTCAGTCAACTCACCACCTGCACCACCACTCACACCATTCCCACCACGGTAAAAATTAGTGAGTTAAATAGTTACTTCATTTATACAATACACAGTGATAGACAAGAAGCTTCTGCACAAACATATAAAACGTGCTGTATAGTTACAACTTAAATACATATACCTATTTCATTTATCTTCATAATTCAATCATTAAATACTTGCATCAACAAAAAATATTCTACACTGTATATATTCATTCATTTATTATAACATTTATTTACTACCAACGAGTGTTACCATTTATACCTACATAAAATACGTGTTTCATACATACAGCTATACATTATTACATCTACAAAGTAATAAAGAAAATATACCATCACAGTTACTCAGTGAGCGATTAAAAGAACTGTATTAAACATTTATTAATTAAAGCTACCTAGTGGAAACAGATAAATTAAGTTACAAGGAAAACCAGAAAAGAAAAAGAAAAACAAAATGGCCAACATAAATGACGTTAGCAAGAGTGAACATCTTCAACACAATCGTGAAGACAATGATTTCCACACAGTGCTGACACACATATTACCCACGATAGGTACAAGTGAACAACAAGTCAGTGTATATAGTTAATACTGTATATAGTATATATATATATATTTTTTTTTTTATAAAACAACAAAATATGGGACTATATAATATCATTTTCAGTAATACCTGTGCAATATAAACTAAACTTTAAAAAAGTATCCCAAGGAAATTAGCCAGTAATTATGCAACCATGAACAACATAGAAAAAGCGAACACAAGCGAAGAAAAACAAACTATAGAAAATCAATACATACAACAACAAAAAAAAAGAAAGAAAAAGTAAGAAAGAAAAAAAGAGAAGTAGAGTAAGATCATATAACAAACAAATGAAAATAAGTGTAAGTGTTACTACATATGCCAAAATACCACATAAACTACAAACAAAAAAGCAAATTGTTGTCTCCACAAGCAAGTGGCATGACACATCATCACTATCATCGACCGCAGCATGACCGGATTCATATGTCAGGACTGCAATTATTACAATTATGTAACGACAAGCGATTGCATTATGTTACACTTGCTACAGTTATGTAACTACAAACGATGTGTAACAATTATGTAACTCCATATTATAATTATGTAGCGACAAACGATTGCATTATGTTACACTTATTACAATTATGTAACTACAAACGATATGTAACAATTATATAACGACAAACGATTGCATTATGTTACACTTGCTACAATTATGTAACTACAAACGATATGTAACAATTATGTAACGACAAACGATTGCATTATGTTACACTTGCTACAATTATGTAACTACAAACAATATGTACCATTTATATAACAGTTGCATTAACAAGATGTAACTTTTATGTAACTTTAACTACAGTTATGTAACTACAAACAATATGTACCATTTATGTAACAGTTGCATTAACAAGATGTAACTTTTATGTAACTTTAACTACAATTATAAGGCCAAGACACTTATGTAATAGTTGCATTAACAAAATGTAACTACAATTATAAGGCCAACACAATTATGCATTACCACAATATTTTGTAACAATTCATAAAATGTTACAGTTATGTATTACCACAATGCTAGTACAATATTATAAGTCATACAACTATAGCACAATTCTGTATTACCAGTATCATCATACAAGTTAGGTGAAATATTAGACATTACTAAAGTGATAACTCAATATGTAATGTATAACCTAGCAGTATTACCATTGCACAATTATATGCGTATGTCTGTTATACATACACATCTCACAAAATGTATACAACTTGTTTAAAATGTAATATTACTGAATAATTACTATTTACTATAAATATTATATGTATACACTATTCATACAATTATGTTACTTTTACAATATTATGTATTTCACTTAATTAGCTTATAAGTTCATTATAATGTGTATATAATATGTATTAATATGTTATGACTATTAACTATCGATGGTACGCCATTTTCGCGTGTACCGAGCATATGTTAGGACTCCATATTATATTTACAAATCATAAAAGATAGATAGATAAATAGATAGATAGAGAGACAGATAGAAGCAAGAAGTCAGATGATGAGAAGGTATTGTGTCTGCGAGAATCGAGCAATGCTAAACATGCTTACACACTCTTAACTCAAGGAATGCTTTATAGGCACACGACAGCCCTTAGTGAACATTAACACAAACATACACACATACTCACACACGGGCTTCTAGAACTTTCCATTCACAGGGAACACACGTGATACGACTTCTGTTTCACCAGAATTTAGGAAAGAGAGCTCAGAAAGAAGCTAGCCATAGAACAGGCAGGTAGTAGGGAGAAGGGCTCAGCAACTTGGGAGACAGAGAGAGAGAGAGAGAGAGCGAGACAGGAGGTAGCAAGCAGGACTCTACTTTATACTTCGCTCTGTGTGAGAGACTTGTTAATATTTCCAAGACAAATAAAAATAGTCCCATACTATTCTTTACCTCTCCTGTCACTACATGACAAATGGGAAAGAAGATTATCTACTTACAAAGCTACTCAAGTATAACAACCGCTCGTCCACAAGTCTAATATACATATAACTTCTCTACAAGCAACTACAAAGCCCTTTTATGACATTATATATATATATATATATATATATATATATATATATATATATATATATATATGTATATATATATATATATATATATATATATATATATATATATATATATATATATATATATATATTAGACTTGTGGACGAGCGGTTGTTATACTTGAGTAGCTTTGTAAGTAGATAATCTTCTTTCCCATTTGTCATGTAGTGACAGGAGAGGTAAAGAATAGTATGGGACTATTTTTATTTGTCTTGGAAATATTAACAAGTTACACTTTGCCAATTTTACAGTTGCAAAAAAAAAAAAAAAATGTCATAAAAGGGCTTTGTAGTTGCTTGTAGAGAAGTTATATATATATTAGACTTGTGGACGAGCAGTTGTTATACTTGAGTAGCTTTGTAAGTAGATAATCTTCTTTCCCATTTGTCATGTAGTGACAGGAGAGGTAAAGAATAGTATGGGACTATTTTTATTTGTCTTGGAAATATTAACAAGTCTCTCACACAGAGCGAAGTATAAAGTAGAGTCCCGCTTGCTACCTCCTGTCTCGCTCTCTCTCTCTCTCTCTCCCAAGTTGCTGAGCCCTTCTCCCTACTACCTGCCTGTTCTATGGCTAGCTTCCTTCTGAGCTCTCTTTCCTAAATTCTGGTGAAACAGAAGTCGTATCACGTGTGTTCCCTGTGATTGGAAAGTTCTAGAAGCTCGTGTGTGAGTATGTGTGTATGTGTGTGTATGGTCACTAGGGGCTGTCGTGTGCCTATAAAGCATTCCTTGAGTTAAGAGTGTGTAAGCATGTTTAGCATTGCTCGATTCTCGCAGACACAATACCTTCTCATCATCTGACTTCTTGCTTCTATCTGTCTCTCTATCTATCTATTTATCTATTATGATTTGTAAATATGATATGGAGTCCTAACATATGTATCTATCTATATATACTATATATCTATATCTACCTATCTATCTATCTATATATATCCAATACTTGGGTCTGGGGTTAGTGATATCTCAGTGATGCCAATGAACCAAGCATTATTGCTGGCGACAATTACTCAGCCCTTAGCCCTCCACTTCTCTCTAGCTCCAGGCATTCATCTGGGCAAATATCACCGTCGTCATGCTCGTCCTCATCTCCAAGACCGAAGAGGAGAAAAGTGAGTGCACTTGCTGGCAAGCATGGGTGGCAGGCCAGTGGGCCCTGTGCTCCCCACCACCACCACTCAGACCCTCGCAGCACCTTGCCTCATGCTCACCATACCTCATCCGCACCACACCATGGACTGCCAGACACTTTTTCGTGGTTGGATGGGAGGGATTTTGTGCTTAATATCCGTGACTCTGATTGTTCAAATGCTGGGATAAGGCAGGCATTCCCATGCAATGATGGAGACGACTATGCCAATTACTTTACAGCGTTTTTGGATGCCAACATAATTCAGCACATCTGCAATGATACTAACAGGTACGAGTGGCAGTGCAGAAAGCAGGATATCGGTCCCTTAGGATCGAAGAAGATGAAATCACGTAGGAGCATCGGCATCCAGGAAATGTACTTATTCTTCGCCCTCCTCATACTGATGCCGCATGTGAAGAAGCATGATTTGGCTGATTATTGGTTGGTGGATGACATCATTTCCTCACCAACATTTGGCAAATACATGTACCGGGACTGTTTCCTGCATAATGTGGGGTTCTTGCATTTCGCCAACAACACACAGCCATCTGACATAGATACCCTGTGGAATATTAGGGACATTGTCGCGATGTTCAAGGGGAAGCTTGCGGACTTTTTCAAGACTTTTCAAAAGGTCCTTTTCGACGAGTCCCTAGTTTTGTTCAGAGGACGGCTACTCTTCGTACAGTATATTCCATCAAAGAGGCACTGCTTCAGACTGAAGCTCTACATACTGTATGACTGCAGGACAGGCCATATGTTGGACTTCACAATGTACACTGCAACTGACATTGACAGACCTCCCAAGGATGACCCCCTTGGCTTCTCAGGCTCTGTGGTAAAGGTGCTACTCAACAGGCACATGGGAGGCAACCACATCTTCTACATGGATAATGATTACACCTCCCCAGAACTGTCAAAGTACCTGTCTGAGCACAACATCGGCTCCTGCAGCACTGTCAGGAGTTGCCACAGGCACTTCCCTGAAATTCTCAGAGCCAGCACGAGCAAGAGGGGGGACTTGCTCCTGCAGAAGTCTGAGAAGCTGTTGGCGATCCAGTGGCATGCCAAGAAGATCGTGAACATGCTTACCACCGTGCACAAAGGGGAAATGATTGATTCTGGGAAGCGACACAAGGTGGGGGAGTTTATTTACAAGCCTGATGCTGTATGTGATTACAACTTAAACATGAGGCTTGTAGATAAGTCTGGCATGATGACAGGAGAAGTGCAATGCTTGAGGCGTACCATCAATGGTATCAGAAGGCAGTCCTCCACCTCCTGGATATGGCTATGCTCAATGCTTATATCCTCTACAAGACCTAGGTAGAGCTGCAGAGACAACCATCACTCAGGGAATTCTCAAAAACTGTGATGTGGCAGCTTCTGGAGAAATTTGGGCAGGTGACACGAACTACACCCAAAAGTCACTCAGTCACTCTACCAGACCGCCAGGAGACAGGGAACTGGGTCTCACGGCATTTCATCAGACCCCTGCCTTGCACAACTGCATGCAAGACGACACAGAGGCAGTGCCATGTGTGTGCAACCAATGACCGTAAGCCCCATCAAAGAAAATCTAAGGGTACCGGTGTAACGAGTTCCAAATGCTGCTCTGTAACTACCCATGCTTCACGGAATACCTCACACTCTGCAGGTACTAATACCAGACAGTGACTATGTGTATAGATAAGTAAAAAAACAGATAGAGACTGAATGTGTTTTAGAAAATAAGAGATATTGTTATCAGATGGTGTCTGATATATATATTTTTAAGTTTGTTAAGTATGTCCATTTCATAGAATAGTAAGATATCTTAGAAAACAGTGTTTATATATATATATATCACCAGTGGAACAAGGCAGTACTCCCGAGGTGGATGTCAAGCTGGTGATAGGGAAAGCTGGAGCTCCCGTTTCACCAGCCCTCAGGAGTTGATCCTGACCATCTCCCTTTGCTGAACATTTTAGGTGCTCTCATTTACATAGAGAGTAGGCCAGCATAATCTCTTAATACCTCTATCTTCAACTATCTACACCACACTACATGCACATAAGATATCACACCTGCTATTCCCACTCCCTTTAGCAATGGCCACTGCCTTATTACTATCAAATGAGGTGGTACCTCGGATTGCCACGACCGGCAGGGTAGAGTTGGCAACACAGGGTCCTCCCGGTTACCATCAAGCAACTGTGTCGGCAGTGACTGTTGCAATTTCCAGTCATGCTCATCAGTGGAGGAGTGAAGGTGCAGCCTTATTCTTTACCAATATCCGTGGCCTTAGCACCAACCTAAATTCAGTTCATTTTTTCCTACAGTCCATATCCCTTCTGGCCCTATTCCTCACAGAACCACAAATCTCACCCCCCACAGAAATATCCTCATTTTGTTTTCTTGGTTACCATTTCCTCACAAATTTCCATAACAAGGGCAGCACTTGTTGTTATATCAAATCTCAAGATGCAGTTGACACTATTTTAAACTTCACTTCATCCTGTATTGATTAATCATTGTATAAACTAAATTGTCTTAATATTATCAAATACTGTATATCTGTGTAGTGTATCGTTCCCCCAATGCTTCTTCAGAACCCAGTGTATTTGACTCCATATCCACAGAGTTGAGTAGCCTTAACATTGCCCTCAGCACCGAAATTACCATTTTATGTGATTTGAATGTACATAATGTTGAATGGTTATGACATTCTGCCAGGACTGACAATGCTGGTCTAGAGTGTGAGCTGTTTACAGAATCGTTTAATCTCACACAGCTGGTAAAGCAACCACCCAAAATACCAGATAATCCTGACCATAATGCCCATCTCTTGGATCTATTCCTGACAAATAATCCAGATCAATGCAGGATAGAGGTATTGTCACCACTTGGATCCTCTGACCACAATCTCATCAAAGCCTCATTAGTTAGCCCCCCCAAACCTCCACGTTCTGAACCTGTCAGGGTGACCCAATGGCACTTTGATAGGGAAAACTGGGATGGATTTAGAAATTATCTTGCTGACATTCCATGGCAGTCTTTCTTCTCTAGTGGTGCCAATTCTACCCAGTCCTACATTTGTGACTTAATACTAACTGGTATGGATTTATTCATACCGAGTCAACAGTTCACTAAAAGATTGAACTCACCAATCTGGTTTGATAGCAACTGTGCCACAGCAACAACCGAAAAGTCATAAGGATATAACTCATATTTAAAATAAAAAAAAAATCTGAATCACTCTTTCAGTTTAAAATTACTAGAAACCATGCAAAAACTGTAATAAATCTCGCTAAATCAAACTTTCTTCAAAATCAATCATCAAAACTACTTAACAACCCCAGTGACAATAGAATATTCTGGTCAGCTCTCAATTCTTTCAATAATAACTTTAACATGACATCATCAATTCCTCCACTAAAATCTTCACATGGCAACAACCCTAGAACACAAGCAGGGGTCGGTGCAGACCCCACTAAAACTTCTCATTGGTAACACTGGCACCTCAGTGGTGCCAGTTGTCTGTGTTGCCTGCTAGCTTCTGTGTTTGCTGCGTGCTCAGTGAGGTTGGGTGGGTGTCGTTCTAGCTCCCTCCGTGTCCAGTGTAGAAGCGATTGGTGCCCGTTTTGACCCCACGAATGTGTTTCCATAATACAATGTTCCGTAATACAATGTATCCATAATACAATTCTATGGAATGATCAGTGCAGCAGTGATCAACTCGTGGATTGTGCACTGTACCAATATGAAGAGAGGGGGTGGCAAGCTCACTCAACGAAGAGAATATATGCGCGAGTTGGCACTGGAGCTGGTCCGGCCATGGGCAGCTGAGCGGCTAACCTCCCCCTTCCTGTCACATAGCCTGCAATCCTGCATATCTTCTGTCTGCAACATCCCCATTCGTGCTCAAGGTCCTACTAAAGAGATGGAGCAGGCAGTGTTGTCCAATATCAGCTCTCGCAGGGTACTGTGCAGGAAGTGTCCAAGGAAGGATGACAGAAAAAGCCGCTATGAGTGCTTTGCCTGTAAGGAGGCACTCTGTGGCTGCCACATCCTCCCTCTGTGCCTTGACTGGATTCCTCAAACGTAAGTAATAACTTTCTATGAAATACAACATTACTAATATACATTTTGAAAATATACTACAAAGAAGTAATTTTTTTTCACTAAAAAAATTATCCACTTTATTTGACAGCATGCCTGACATCTAGCAGTGGTGCCAGAACGATAGGGGTACAGGAGCTGCATCCCACACTCACAGGCTGTACTTGGAGCACAGGACATGGGATTATCTGCATAGGAGTACATGATACAAAATTTAATGTGCTACAGGACTCTTAATTTTCATGAATTTTTGAGTTTCTGTTTAGAGTTACCAGTCCAATATTTCATTTTCTATTTTTACATATATTTGATATTCAGGAAACAGGATTAAGTTTGTCCTTGCCCATGGTGCCTTCAGATTGAATAAAATGCAATTAGAAGTATTTTTTTTTTTTTCCAAAAGTTGGGGTCCTTATGGACCCCCGTATGTGTTAATGTAATTTTTTTTAGGGTATGTGTTCCAGGGTTAAAATAACCCATGTGGGAAAGCAGATATCTTTGCCAGTACATTTGCCAGAAATTCTACCATAGAGGAAGTCAGCCAGAACGTCCCAGTACTAGAACTTGACTCTCCCAATTTTGTCCACTTAAAATTCAGACAAGACACGTTAAATCCATCCTAGACAATTTACCTACCAACAAATCTCCAGGCCCAGACAGAATTCCTCCAATTGTTCTGAAAAAGTGTTCCCCAGAACTTACCTCTGCTCTTACTAAATTTTCTGACTATACATATGTACTTCTTCATTCCCTAATTCATGGAAAGAAGCAATATCCACCCAATATCAAAGAAAGGAAGTTCCTCTGACCACTCTCATTACAGACCAATAGCTGTCACATCTCTTGGTAAAGTATTTGGAATTTTATATATTTATTTATTTTTTATGCAAGAAAGAAGAAACCAAAGGCCGGAGCCTGAAAACCATTCCCTCCAAGAAAAAACAAAAACAATACAAACGAGAGACAAATTCAAGATCCATTCATTTCATTTCGAGATGTCTGGACACACTGCATTTGAAAGACTGGAGATCATAGGAAGTAGGAAATGCAGATAGAGGGAGACAGTTCCAGAGTTGACCTGTTGCTTAAATGAAGGACTGGGAGTAACGGTTAACTCTTGCATTAGAGAGTTGGATAGAAAAGGGATGAGAGTTTGTTGCTAGACAGGTACTATGCACCCATTGCAGAGGTGGAGGGATGCAAGCAGACAGTTCAGAGAAGCAGTGACCATTGAAGTAGTGATAGAAAAGAGATAAAGATGCAATTAATAAGCACATAGTTAAACAACTTGAATCCAGCAACTTAATTAGTGATAGACAATATGGTTATCGTCACACAAGATCCATCATTGACATAGTCTCCTCACTCATACCTTTCATCAATCAATCGACCTACATGGAGAAAGTCATGCAGTAGCCCTTGATATCTCTAAAGCTTTTGACAGAGAATGGCACCGTTCACTGCTGTCAAAACTTCCTTGCTATGGACTAACATCTTTTTTCCTCATCTATTTTCCTCATATCTCAGCAACAGAAAAATAAGAGTAAATGTAGATGATGTATATTCCATTTTCCACTCAATTAATGCTGGCGTGCCATAGGGATTAGTTCTTGCGCCAACCCTGTTCCTAGTTCATATTAATGATCTCTTATCTATCACCCACAATTTCATCCATTCATATGAAGATGACTCAAAACTTCATAGTTCATTCACACTCAGACACCCATTTACAACGTCTAAATATCTCTAACTCTCAACTCAGTACAGCCATCTCCATAGATCAAGACTTAACTGCGTTCAGTGAATGGGGACAAAACAACCTAGTCTCATTTAATGCTAGTAAAACCAAGAATATACGGTTTACTAATTGACAGATATTGCCCAATTCGTATATTACCTTCAATGCTACTAATATTCCCATCTCCAAAAGCATTAAAATTCTCGGTGTCTCACTTAACAATGCCCTCAGCTGGACCTCTCATGTCAGATCACTTGCTAGAATCACCTCAAAGAAACTTGGATTATTGTACAAAGCCCATAACTTCTTCATTGACGGGCAGTTAGCCATAATTTATAAGAGTCATGTGCGCTCTCAGCTTGAATATTGTTCACCCTTGTGGAGTGGATGTGGAGAGGTTGCATTAAAACAGCTATGATATGTGGTATCTTGACCATGTAATATGTAAATTTTGAGATCTGGTTCTAGTTATCATGTAGTCGAAGGTAGGAGAAGTTAAAGATGGATACAGGGAGTTGATTGTAGTTTATTTCTTCAAGGAAGAGTTTAAGTTGAGCAGTGTATGTATTATGCAGGAACATAATTTACTAGCTAAGTCTCGTCGGACCCCTCTTTTCTCTTCCTCTCTCCACAACCTTTCGGTTCTATGGCTAGCCCCTTTCTGATTCTCTACTTCTTCCATCCTACTCTACAAGGACTAGTGTCATGTGTGCAAGACACATGTGAATGTTCAAGAAACCCGTGTGTTTGTGTGTATGTAGCATTTCCGGAGACATAGTGTACATGTGACATTTTTTTACAGAAATGTGGACTCATTTCCTTTCGCACTGAAATCGCAAACACATTTCCTTTGGTTGACTCGTGCTGACACATTTCCTATTCCCACACCTTAGCTGCTGGTGCTGTCTCTCTATCTATCTATCTATCCATCATGCTGTCTATTATGATTTGTATTTATAATATGGAGTCCTGACAACTAGACAAAATTCAGAACAAAGCTGTTGGAATTATTAATAACCCTGCTATTTTAAATAAACTGCCTCGCCTACAAGTAAGAAGGAATTTTGCCTCCCTTGCATTATTTTAAAGGTATTCTTATGGCAAGTGCTCAGACGAAGTTGCGTCCATTGTGCCACCTCTCCATTCCTTCCCTTGTGCTACACGGGCATCTGGAAGCGCTAATGACTGGAACGTCACTCAGCCATATTGCAGAACTTCCGCCTATCAGAATTCTCTCATTCCCAGGACTGCATCTCTCTAGAACTTGCTTCCCCAGAGTTGGTTCCCTCCAAACTTCAACCTACAGCAGTTCTAGTCCAACTGTTACAGATATTTTATGAATGGAGGACACCAGTAATCTGGTATATGGATAATTTTTTTTGCTCATTTGTTTTTCCTTCCTCTGTTCCGTTATTTAACCCGCCACGTCCTGTTGACGTATATAAACATTCACACGTTTTGTCACTGTCAGTCCTGTTGACGTATATAAATGGGCATCAATTGCAAGGTCTCTAATTTCCACAATTTTCATTTTCCGCGCGTGATTTTTGGTATGTATACACAGGACACCTTCCTCTACAAGATCCCAGGCAGGAACAATGCCTTACCCTGCATAACCTCCCCCCCCCCCGCACGCCATTGTCTCGGCAATTCACCGGTTATCAGTGACCTGGCCAATAAAGACATGTCGTGCCACAGTACGAAATTCAGGGCCAGAGTGATTCCCCAATCGATGACAATGTGGAGGACATAGTTTACATATCATTAGAGGAAGAAACAATCAGAAATGATGATCAGGTAATGTTGCCATAAAACGTCAGGTATGTTGATGTGTTTGGTGAGTGAAACAATGCTTATATTGCCTATATTACTGTGTGAAAACCAATATACTCTCGTACTACATATAAATTCGTACCAGATAAATAAATAAATACCGTTTATGAGTGGTGTGGAATAGATACCCTCCCATAGAACTCGTTTTCTTTGGAGCCAGCATGATAGAAAACCCAGTAAGATAAGGGGTATCGAGTATTTTAAACCTCAGGTGAGCGATTTCTCTATGAATTTTCGAGGTTTCTCACCAAGAGTTGAGGTTTGAGCCAAAAAATTATTTTTTCCACAATTGGTCAGGATTGGGGGAGTCAGTGGTGGAAATTGGTTGTGACGGGGTGGGTTAAAAAATATATATATATATATATATATAAGTAATAATATGAAAATATTGTGAAAAAGTTGTCACATAATACATTCATACATACACATACATACATACACATAATACACATACAAACATACATACACATACATACATACAGTGTTCCTTTTGAGAGGGTGAGGATTGAAGAGAGGTGTGAGTGTGTGTGTGTGAGAGAGAGAGAGAGAGAGAGAGAGAGAGAGGAGTGAGGAAGGTTGTAGGTGTTGTGTGTTTACTACTGTAGAACATGGTTTGTGTAAATAAGTCATATATTACAGTACCATTCTGTATCTGCCTGTGCTTCATGGAGTACCACACACGCCTCAATTGCTAATACCAGACAGTGACTGTGTGTGTAGATTATAGGTAAAAAACCAGATAGACACTTAGTGTGTTTTAGAAAATAAGAGAAATTGTTATCAGAAAGTGTCTTATATATATATATATATATATATATATATATATATATATAGAGAGAGAGAGAGAGAGAGAGAGAGAGAGAGAGAGAGATTCGTAAGTTTACAATGTAGGTATATAGCATAGAAAAGTATGATATCTTAGACAATAGTGTTTATACTGTATATATATATATATATATATATATATATATATATATATATATATATATATATATATATATATATATATTTATATAATGTGAAAATATTGTGAAAAAGATTTGTGCTGTACGATATAAGAAAATTTAAAAAAATGTATAGAACATGGTTCACCTAAGTCATATATTACGCATGGCCATAATAAAAAGGGAGACATTGTTTACTGTTTATCTGAATCCACGCACCATGAGGCGGGGGGGACACAATCTGGCCGCACTGTGGCGTGGTACTACTACTCTGCGGCCAGGTTGTGTTAGGAAGAATACAGCAACTGCATTCCCCACATGTCATAAATGCCGTCTAAAAGGGGCGGGGTGAGGGGACTAGGGACCCCCTCCTGTTTTACTTTTTTTCAATTCCTAAAAAGAGACACGCTAGAGAAAGGGTTGGGGGATTGAGTTATCCCCGTACTCAGAAGATTGGGTCTATGAATGTGCGTGGATGTAGTATGATTGAGGCTAAACAGGAGGACATTGGGAGAATGTTAGAAGAAGGTTGGATGTGTTAGCTTTGAGTGAAACAAAGATGAAAGGAAAAGGTGAGTCTAAGTTTGGAAGTGTGAATGGAAGATTGTAAGGTGTTGATGGAGGAAGGGCAAGAGAAGGTGTGGCCTTGTTAGTGAGTCCGAAAGTACAGCAGTGTGTGATTGCATGGAAGGAGGTTTCATCGAGACTGATGTGGGTAAAAGCGAAATTTGAACATGTGTTGTAGGTGTTTGTGAGTGCATATGGGCCTATAGTCGTGGAGCACGACTTTGAGGTTGTCATTATCGTACCCTGGCAACCTACCATTCAAAAGTGCATCTGATTTCATATTATATTATACACGAATCATAATATTATGCATGAATATATTATACACGAATATTATTATACAAGAACATGTTATACACGAATCACATGCGTCTCATATTATACACAAAATCAGACACTTTTGAATGGTAGGTTGCCAAAGCATGATAATAACAACCTCAGAGTCGCTTCCATGACTATAGTAGTGAAAGGGATGAAGAAGAGAGAGAGAGTCTTTCTGGAATGATGCTGATGTCTGCAGAGTTTTGGAGCAATTGTGAATGTGGTAATGATGGGAGATCTGAATGCTAGACTGGGAAATGTAGCAGTTGAAGGTGTATTTGGTATTCATGGTGTGCCTGGAAGAAATGTAAATAAGGAACGAATGATAGGGATGTGCGAGCGAGAGATGGTGATCGGAAATACTTTGTTTGAGAAGAAAGATATTTATAAGTATACATGGGTGAGACAGGAGGGTGGAAGGGTTGTTGATACAGCCCTGATGGACTATGTGGTTGTGACCAGGAATGTAATAGGAAAATTGTTGGATGTGAAAGTTTTGAGAGTGGAGAGTGGAGATATGTCTGATAACTACCTGGTGGAGGGAAAGTTGGGAGTAGGTAAGAGATGGGTGAGTGCAAGGAGAGTAAGGTGTGGCAGGGAGGTTTTGAAAGTGAGTGAGTTGGATAAAAGAGAGAAAATGATAGAGTACCAGGAGAAACTGAAAGATGAGTGGAACGCAGTGAAAGATCAGTAAAGTGGCAGTGTGGAAGAGGAATGGCAGTTGTATAACAATGCTGTGGTGGGGCATGTGGAAGAGGTGTGTGGTGTGAGACGAGTGGGTGGTGGTGTGAGAAAAGGAAGTGAACGGTGGTGTGAGGAAGTAAGTATGGCTGTGGCTGAGAAGAGACGTGCATATGAAGTGTGGCTGCAGAGGAAGGATGAGGTGTCATAATCATGAGAGGTATAAGGAAAAGAGGAATAGGGCGAAAAGGGCTGTGCGTGATGCTAAAGTAGCTGCAGATGAGAGATGGAGTAGGAGGTTGACTGAGAATATTCAACAGAATAAAAATATGTTTTGGGGGGAGGTGAAAAGGGTGTGAAATGTAGAGTGTGGGAAGGAAGAGCGTGTAAAACCAGAGGATGGAAGGATGTTAACTGAGATGGATGCAGTAAGGAAGAGATGGGCGGAGTATTTTGAAAGATTGTTAAACGTAGAAGAGAAAAGGGAGGCTGAGATTGTGGCGGATGGAAGGGCACAAGGAATAGATGTGCTGGGAGAGGTGATTAATTCTTTGATCACGATGGATTAAGTGCAGGAGGCAGTAAAGGAGATGAAAATGGGGACAGCTGCAGGTATGGATGGGTGTGCTGTGGAATGCCTGAAGGGTGGTGGAGTGACTGTTGTTGACTGGTTAGTAAGATTGTTGAATGTGTGCTTTGTTCAAGGTATGGTGTCAATTAACTGGTTAAGTGCTTGGTTGGTCCCGTTGTACAGTATAAAGTTAAGGGTGATAATGATGAATGTACTAGCTTTAGAAGTTTAGAGGTATAAGTCTGTTGGGTGTTCTAGGTGAGGTGTATGGTAGGGTATTAAGAGAGTTAGAGGGTACAGAGGGAGTGATTGGTGATGAGCAGTATGGCTTTAGGAGAGGGAGGGGATGCATGGATAAGGTGTTTGCTGTGAGAAAGGTGTGTGAAAAGTATATAGCAAAAGGTAAGGATGTGTTTTGGGCGTTCATCGATTTATAGAAAGCATATGATACAATTGATAGGGAGGCTTTGTGGACTGTTTTAACATTGTATGGACTTCATGCTAGGGTACTAAAAGGAGTGAAAGGTTCTTTTGTAAATAGTAGGGCGTGTGTAAGGTTGGAAATACTGTGAGTGATTGGTTTCCTGTGAGAGTGGGACTGCAGCAGTTATGTGTGATGTCGCCTTGGTCGTTTAATATTTGTATGGATGGTGTTGTAAGGGAGGTCAATGCAAGAGTGTTAGGTGGAGGTCTGAGTCTGGTGAATGTTGATGGTAGAGAGTAGAATCTGAAGCAGCTGCTGTTTGCAATGATACTGCCCTGGTAGCTGATTCAGAGGAGACTGAGACAGTTGGTAGAGGAGTTTGGAAGGGTGTGTGAAAAGAGGAAATTGAAATAAATGGGAATAAGAGTAAAGTGATGAAGTGTATGAGGTTGGTAGATGGTAAGAGGATGAATATAGTTTTGAATTGTGAGTTGCTTGAGTAGGTAGAGTGTTTTAAATGTTTAGGGTCACATGTTGCTGTGGATGGAAGAATAGATGCAGAAGTGAAATTTAGAGTGACTGAAGTAGGAAATGTGCTGGGAGGAATGAAAAAAAGTGTTTAGATGTCGTTCGCTTAGGACAGATGAAAAGAGAAGGCTGTATGAGGGTGTTTGGTACCGAGTGCGTTATATGGGACTGAAACATGGAATATGGGTGTAGCAGAGAGGAAAAGTTTGAATGTTATGCAAATGAGATGTCTGAGGAGTATATGTGGAGTGACGCGTATGGATTGATTGAGAAATGATGAAGTGCGAAAGAGAACTGGAGTTTTTTGGGAGATGGCTGATCAGATTGAGCAGAGGGTGTAGCACATGGAAAGAATGGATAATGAGCGACTGGTGAAAAAGATAACTAGATCTGATGTGAGAGGTGTAAGACTGAGAGGAAGACCACGAATAGGATGGATAGACAGTGTGGAGTGAGCGTTGGATGCGAGAGGGGTGTCTGTTGAGCAAGGAAGAGTGGCTGTGGGTGATAGAAATGAGTGGAGAGAAATTGTGAATGAATAAATACTGACGCAACCCTGAGGGGGTATTCTCCCGCATTTTGTCTGATCAGCTGATCAGGTCAGGTATGGATAATGGGATGGGTCTATTATGATGTGGCTGGGGTAAACCAGCTCTGCTGTTGGGCCCTGCTGCAGATGTCACTGATTGCACTGTGCAATTGACCCTCGTGTGGTGTGGTGCGGTGAGGATCTGGCCCTTCTTCCCTTTGGGGCTAAGAAGTGAATGAATGTGTTTGAGTGGATGAGAAAATTGGGAGTGTGTCGTCCTGCCTCAGCTACCTCTCTTTCCTTGGGGGAAGCAGCCTAGGTATATAGATAGATAAATGAATCTGCCATCCCCTTCCCTCACAGGACCTCGGTGATGGCCACTAGCCACACCCGAGAGCGAGTGACGGCCACTAGCAGCACCCAGGCCACAGTCCACTCAGGGAACGAAGCACCGGCGACGCCCACTAGCTGCATTGGAGGACAGGTGACGACCACTATCCGCAACTCGCCCAATAGGACTCCGGTGACAGCCACTAGCTGCACCAGTGAACAGGTGACAGCCACTAGCCACATCTCGCCCTCAGTCCTGCCAGGAAGTTGGGCCCCGGTGACGGCCATTAGCTGCACCAGCAGGAGAGGGATGGCCACTAGCCACAGTATCCCTGCTGCCCTCGAGACCTTGGCAATGGCCACTAGCCGCACCAGGGAGAGAGCAGACACCACCCATCTCTCATTCCCTGTGACGTCTCCTCTGGTGGATGTCCCTTGCTTGGCCCACCCCTCTTGTGGCCAAGCGGGATGCCCGTCCCATTCTCCCCGCAGAGGAAGCCTCCAGGAGGAGCTACGCCTGGAGGAGGTCTGGCAAGGCCCCATCGTGACCCTGGGGGTTCAAAAAGTGCAGCCGGCACCCAGGCGAGACCACCCACTGTCGGACTTCCAGAGGAGAGGACGCTGCAGACCACCCCTGAAGGCAACCCAACCCAAGGGAGACCACAGCCCCCTGACTCCCCGAGGCGCCCCCAGGACCCCGGGGCGTGACCTTCCCAGCCCCATTGAACGACGACCTCCTCCTCTGAGTGGGCGCAGACAAGCGCACCTACTCTCCCTATTCGGTCCCAGCCCTAAGGACCAAACTCCCCACCAAGACTGCACTAGGTATGGGCCCCTCTCCACACTGCCCAGCAGCACACTCCAGATGACGTGGCCCCCAAGAGTAGTCCCGTGCCCTCTAAGGGAAGGCACACCTAACGGGACCCCTCCCACACCTGGCTGACACCTATAGACAGTCTGAGACTTCATCAGCCCTGACAGAGTCCTCCAGTCCAGACAGTGACTTTTGAACCTGTATAGTACTATGCCCAAATTATATTTACATTGTATTCCATGCTGTATGAATTTGAGATACCTGTAATACACGTGTAATGTTGGTTGACCAGAGGTTTTATGCCCTGTTCCTCTCACAGTGTATTCTAGTTCTGGTCTCGAAAGAGAACCCCGGCTCAGTAGCTAGTGTCCTTAGGATGGGAAGTCGACCTAAAAACACCCAGCATAACAGAAACGAAAGCATTCTGGGTTCTGCTTTGTGTGAAAATGGAAAGAGTTCATTATTTATGGATTCTGGCTCTCCAGTCAGTCTAATAACAGAAGATGAATTAGAACGAATTTTTAGAAACAAAAAGAATGGTAACAGTTACGGAGGAACCAAACTTATATTAATAAACTGTAGTTGGTATGACTGAGTTAGACATCAAATTTACAGATACTGCCAAAACAGTCACTACTATTTATACGAGAGAATGTATCATTTAAAGCAAACATGCTTCTCTGCCTATGTACTGTACAGTGAGAGAAAAAAATATTTTGCTAATGCAACACTGTAACCCCTAGGCACTGGCTAATGTATATAGCTGTCACAATTCAGGGCGCAGAGTGCAGCTGGCTGATGGGATAAATGACAAGCACCTTCGCACCACCTTTTGAACTAGCGACCATTTTCTATGACACCCATAGGGTAGGTAGGACCCCCAGGTACCCACGGATGCGTGGCTTACTCTGTACACGGCACTGGTAGCATGAGAAGCCATGTCTTCTTCTTCGTCATCTTCCAATTCTGTACCACTGCATGCAGGGCTGATAGCATCATCGACCCCCGTGAAAGTTCTGCCTTTAGTGCAGGGGAAAGGGCTCAGTGATAGTGCCATCAGTCATGCCTTGAACGACACCATGTCTACCATGGACACTTAGTGAAAGCACATCCTTCAAGGAGAGAAGGAGCTATCATGTTGAGAGTGACCTCTCTTGCCCTCTGACCCCTACCCATTCTCAGATGCCAGAGAAGGCTCTCAAACTCCAGCAGGAGGAGGGCAGGGCCTTTGACAGTGACAAGTTTACTGAATAGGAGGAGAAGGTAGGTGGCTCAGCACACCAAACATGTGAGTGTGGAGTAGGTGGTCATCTGTGGAATAAACGCCGATGAGCCATTTCACCATCATGCCCACTGCCTACTCACTGACGTCTTGCCCTTGAATGTCCACCTTTACCTCAGCTGAGCACCTCAAGGGTGGAACCACCAAAACCGGGCCCTTCAGGAGTGGAATTTTACACACGGGCACCACATGGTGTCACTCAGCACCAAGCATCTCCATAGGGAAGTCCTGCATCAGGTGAGTCATCATCACCTTACTCACCCACCTCCCACACTTCTCCCTCTCCTTCCTGCTCACCCCTTGCCTGTGGGCGTGTGCGTGGGCATGTACTTGGGCATGCATGCACGCAAAAGAAATGTCCTGCACATGGCAGATGGGCTGCTTTACCAGGTGTAGGTAGAGGGGATAGCTTTGTCTGGGAGGATGGAGCAGGACTTGAGCCATCTGTGCCTTTGTTTGACGAGGAAGGAGCAGGTGTTCGGGAGGATGAGCTTCCCCTCAGGCCCTGGACTATTAACAGTATATTCAGGGTGACATTCACAACTGCACTAATGCAATACCTGGTGAAGGAAATAAATTTCCACCGAGCTATATGTGTGTGTGGTAGCTGAATGTGGCTGCCAGTGAAAGTATGCACACGAGGGACTGGCAACCTGTGGAGGTGGGGGCATTGTTTGTGTGGCTAGCCCATACCATGTTGATCGTGCACATAAGAAAACATGTGCTCCATGACTATTGGTTAGTAGATGAACTCATGGGCACACCTGTCTTTCATAAGTATATGGCCTGTGACAGGTACCTGGCCATCCTAAGGTTCCTCCATTTCAATAGAAATTACGGGCCTGCACCGAACGACAGGTTGTGGAAAATTAGACCCATGTTAACAATGTTCAAGGAGCCATTTCCCAAGGTTTTTCATCCGTTTTAGAAAGTGGAAACTGATGAGTAGCTGTTGGTATTCAGGGACAGGCTGGCATTTATTCAGTATGTGCACTCCAAGTGTCAACGCTTTGACCTAAGACCCATCCTAACAATGTTCAAGGAGCCATTTCCCAAGGTTTTTCATCCGTTTCAGAAAGTGGAAACTGACGAGTAGCCGGTGTTATTCAGAGGCAAGCTGGCATTTATTCAGTATGTGCTCTCCAAGCGTCACCATTTTGACCTGAAATTCTTGGTCCTTTGTGACTGCAAAACTGGTTATGTGCTTGATATGATAGTTTATTATGCAGCAGATGATGATTAACCTAGTAACAATCCTCACGGTTTCCTGGTATCAGCCGTGAAAGTACTGATGGAAAGGTATTCCAACAGCACCACATTCTGTATACCGATAATTGTTACACTACCCCAGCTTTGACCAAGTATTTGCCTGAACACGGTACTGGGTCCTGCGGAACCATTAGGGCAAATAAAAAGAGTTTCCCCTGTATTTCCAGCAAATACTGAGAAAGGAGCCCTTCTTACCAAGAAATGTGGCAACATGTTAGCCCTTCTCTGGCATGACAAGAGACGGGTTAACATGTTGTCAACAGTACATAATGGTGTGTTTGAGGAAACTGGAAAAACAAACTACAGGACCAGGGAACCTGTGTTGAAGCAAGATACTGTCCATGATTATAATATCAACATGCGGCTTGTTGATAAATCGGACATGCAAACAGGTGAGGTTGATTGCCTACGTAAGTCCTGCAAGTGGTACAAGAAAACGTTTCTACACCTTCTTGATATCGCCGTCCCGAACAGTTTCTTACTGTTCAAGGAGCTCATCAGGAAACCTCTCTCTCTACAAGAGTTTGAGAAAGAGCTTGCATGCGAACTCCTTGAAGAATGTTCAACTGCACAGGTGCCAGGTGCTAGGCAGGGGACAGTGGCTACAGCACACAGGCCAAGCTGTGCCGAGTATTTCTGGTGGCACAAGCTGGTAGAGATTGGCCGTACCACAATAGGTCGTCAGGCATATAGTCGGTGCCACGCCTGTAACACAACCAAACGCCGTCCCCCAGCATGAAAAGAGACAGCCTACTAGTGTGCAGAGTACAAGGACCCTCTATGCCAAAAATGTTTTTGCGTGTACCATTCCAAGTGTGATGACTGAGCAGGTGTGTAGGAAAGTGTAAATAGTATACAGATATGCAAAAGTGAGTTTTTTTTTTAAAGGTAAGTGAAATGTTGGATATTATAAGTGATTTCTTGTAAGTGCTATGATATAAGTGTTTTATAATAAGTTCTACAAGTGCAATGCAATAAGCATTACTGTTTACCTTCTCAGGCACACACATGCAAATCATGTTCCAAGTGGTTTGGTAGGAAGATGCACAGACACGCGGATCTCGTTCCTAAGCACAGAAAAATTTGCCAAAAATTAAGTTTTCAGCCAATTTGCATCAAATTTTGGTGCATTCTAGCGGGTGCGTGTCTCTCCCGAGGTATGGCATTGGCAACACTGCAACTGCTCTGATGAGACAAAGCATAGCAGAAAAACCTTAGTATCTCATGACCAGCTGGGCTGGAGGGTTGTGCAGCTGTCAGTCGTCCCTTTAAACCCACCATTTTCCCTCCCTCCCACCCAAGGCAGAAGCCATTATGAAATATTGTGATTGTACAGTGTTTTTGACTACAATATGAAGTGACTGTGTCTATGAAACATAGATATATTGTTCGTAAAGCATTGGGGCCTGTTATTAGCCGTTAGGCCTACAGGCATGAGTCTAGTTTGTTATAACGGGGTTTCCACTCTCCTTCACCCTGCCCGTAAATGATGAGTATTTTACCTTTTTATTGTGAAGCCAATACTTATATTTGTGAAACATATAGTGCCTGGATTGGTGAAATAACTGACCTACCATAGCAGGCATTATGTACGCCATAGAGATATGCAACAGTAGCTAAGGAAACAGGGAGTCACATATGCCATGGAGTTGGGAAGGGAATAATAGAGGAGGTTGGGATGGAATCATGTGATAATGTGTTATATTGCATATGGTTTAGTGTGAAACGTAAGTATAAAGTAGTGCAGCGAGTGTTCACCGAGAAATATTTCATGCATTGACTGACTTAGCAAAACATAGCGCAAGTATCAGAGACAAGAAATATACCACAGCCACATATATATACGTATGACGTGCAGTGAATGTTCGTGGAGAAATCTAGTGTGCATCGCATGTGTTTTAGGCAAACGTATCGCAAGGAGAGAAGAAAATACGCCACAGCCACAGACACACACACACACATGCACACACACACACACAAGCACACACACACACACACACACACACACACACACACACACACACACACACACACACACACACACTCACCCACGCACACACACGCTCACACACTACATAACTCCTTATCTTCCAGCAACATTTCAAGCTCCTGCCAGCATCTCAACACCTCTGGAGGAAGTGAGTTATCCGTATTTTGTTGATTTGTATATTGACCTATTTCTATAGTTCTATAATTTTTACACAAATAAGTATTGCTTTTTACCTACACGCATATGAGATGGAAGAGTGTTCAGCTTCAGTATCAGTACCTAGCAAAAAGACTTGTGGTCGTGTGGAGTTTCTGAGAGCAGTATCAAAAACCTTATGATATTTTACGTGTATGCTTTGAGTTAAAAAAAGAAAATAATAAAACCTAATGAGCAAAAATATGTAGGTGAGAGGAGGAGTATTCTACGTTTGACGTCCAATTACTCCCAAACTATTGTACCTATCGATTTCCCGTAAGAACCGTGATAAAAATCAGTGAATTCTACATATGTTCAGGACAATATAATATCTCTGATGAAAAGGCGGGAATATAATGATTATTGTGCATGCATGACGAAAGTGCAGCACGGCCGTGAGTACCCAGTCGTTTTTGGCGATTTACTCGAAAACTATGAGGCGTATCAAAACTTGGAGGTGCTCATGAGAATGCTCGTGAAATTCTTCACAATATTATGCAATGAAAACATAAGGTGTGCTAGAAAAATTCTTCAGAAAAGCTCCCTGATTTTTTTTTAATGGCTTTCAGTTTTTGGCTATTTTCTCGAAAACTACAAATCGTATTACAACCAGATATGTCTCATTTGAAAGCTGATGCTGGGAAGTGAAACTGACATTGCAAAATGTTTATTCAGGGCCGCCTGATGTAGTTTTATTCGTGTTTTCCTGTTTTGTGATGCTTATCAGCTAGGACAAACATCGACGAATAAGATGATATAGGTTTCATGGCAGTATATTAATGTCTGGATGGCGAAAATAAGGCGAGAGTGTTTTTGCCGCATGCGGGCGGCCGGGCCGGGCGGCCAGGCAGATAAAATCGTGCCCCGGAAACCTTACTGAAACTTACCATGCGCGAGAGGGTTTATTGGTTGTTGTTGAAAAAATTCTTGGAAATACCTTGAGGTATCCTATCTGTTACATGAACGAAAACCACTTGTGAGTGGGCCAGAAAGGAAATTGCCTCGTTGGCTGGAACTAATTTTTTTTTTTTCACTCAATACTCAGGAAATTAGTGCTGAATATGTGAGCATAAGTGGATTTGTGATGTGAAGTACAAATAATGAAAGTTGTGTATATCATTTGTAAGCTTTTCACGATGCCCCTGATCAGTACAAATCAGTCTGAATTATAGTACATGTAATTACCTCATACTCAACCATACTGCGTGAAACAGCCACAGCATTTACTTGTCAAAGTGCAATTACCCGTAATCGTGATGTCGTGCAATTATAGTTGTCGCAGTAGAGGGAAAATATTATTACTGATGCAAGAAGTGAATACAGAAATACAAAGAGCTGTTTTCTTTCCCACACGCCTATGGTTCATAGTAGCATTATGAAACGGGCGGAAAACCCTTTAGGGTGCTACATGGACAGGGTGATGACTCATCCTTACGATGGTGAGTAAGGAAAAGTCAGAAGTCGAGTGGAACCTTCGACATTCCAACCAACGACACCTGGGTAGTGTTACAATCACCACGTTGGTCAGTGCTGCCAATGCTAGCCAGTGAGTCCGAGGTCACAGCTAGTGGTGCACACTCAGAAGCCCGCCAAACGTGTAAAACCAGTCGTCTTCAACTTATCCTCACTTATCGACGGGATCACTTGGAGACCTCAGGATACCATCTTTGGAAAAAGGAAGACTTGGGGAGGATTTTCTCTAGCTATTCTAGTTTGGCATATATTAGGGGTTGAACTAAGTGTATTTTCCCCAAAATCTCAGAAATTCCCTGTAAGGAGGAGTGGGTGATGGCAGGAAACTCCCGGTGGATAAGAGTTAATTATACAGTATATAATTTAACAGTCAATTAATCAAGGAAATTTCTTCTCCAGAAACTGCAACTAACAACTGTAGAAAATCTAAAGTAACAAGAGCAATTAACAACAACAGCAAAAAAAAAAAAAAGAAACAAAGAGTATGACTTACAATCACTCACAGAAAACGGGCAGTCAGACCCACTTTCTCACACCTCCCAGCCAAGGTCATGTAAAAAAAACAAACACCCACCCATCATTCATCAGCTATGACATAACTTTACCACCAAGATCATTTATGAAATTCATGATAACGAAGGGTTGTAATGTTATTGTATTAAATGAGAATTGCAGTGTGAAATTTTATCCAAAGAGAATGCTCCATGTTAGATAAATAGCAGAGGGGAAACGAATGTTTTCCTGATTAAGCTGATGAATGGAGATTTGCAGATCAAAAAGGAACTTGTATATGTAATTTAGAGACTTGTCCAGCTCTTATACACGAAGTAACAATAGTTGGAACATGTAACAAAATAAAATCAACAGACAGAGAGTGCATAAAAGAACACTTGAGTCACTCAGAATATTTTGTTGTAAAGAATGACCTACTATATTTACTATAAAAACACTGACAGACAGTCACATTACCTGGTAAAAAATTAGGTTGTACGAAATTAATACAACACAAAATTAATGTAAAACCTGACACACAGCCTACCTGCCAGCATAATGAGTAGCACACACACAGCACGCATTAGCTGAACAATATAAGGATGAAATGCTAAGTTTGGGTATCACTGAACCTTCATTGTTCCCAGGGAACACACCACTTTTCTCTGAACCTAAACAGAATGGTGAAATGCAGGGTGTTATTGATTATTGCAAACTAAAACCGTGAACGTTTTCCCATACCAGTGTTAAGTGACATCTTACAAATATTGGACCAGGAAACAATGTATTTTCAGCAATCGATTTGCTTAGTAACTATTATCAGACAGAGTTAGACAGGGAATCATGCAAATATACAGCATTGTCCACAATTAATGGTCATTTTCAGTAATGCAAGATGCCAAAAGAGACTTCGAATGGCTCCAGGCACCTACCAACGATTAATGAACAGTGTGTTATAAGGAATGTTATGTGATGGCATTTTTGTTATCTGGATGACATTATAATTGCAACAAAAACAATAGGAAAGGATTTACAAAAATTTGATCAACTGTTAAACAAGTTAGCAATTGCTGGATTTAAAAATTAAGCTGTCAAAATGTAAATTTTGCCTTAACCCCTCCATGCTGGGCTATTTGTAGCATAGTTGTCCTTTCACAATGGGCATTTTTCCAAAAACAGTCTGTTTTAAACCTTAATATCTTGGAAACGATAGAAGTTTGGGAAACAGATTAAAAAATAGTTAACTCAATAACTCTTTTCCTTGCTAAATATAGTATCCCCAGGTCTGTAGGTTTTTGTGTTTATGAGTATGGACGTGATGAAGAGTAATTTTTGGTGTGCAAAGCTGGATGCTTTCATGCATTTGTGCGCAGCCCCGATTTTGGCTTCGCTTTTAACATAACTTCTCAATTACTGGATTAGACACAGTGGTATCCAAGGCACACCCTATGGCACTGTTCCTGAGTGCTTTTCTAGTATCCTTGGAAAGAGGCTTGGCAGGGCTGGATAAGGAAAGGTGTCCACATAGGGCAGGAATGTAACTGGACACGAGGTTTATGAAAAAGAAAATCGTCCTACATCTGGCAAATTCACAGAGATGACTGATGTATGCTTGCCTCGGGTGGGAGGATTCACTGCCAAAAATGTGGTGACGAGATAAAGTGGCGGTCACTTCAAGCTGTGCCGTGAAAACAATTGCAGTTCCTATCAACATCCAGTGGCTTACCACCACCTCTTTTGCGTCGGCCCATACTGACACCCGGTGGTTCAGGGTTAAAGAATTTAAATTCCTAGGCCATAGGCTGGATGCAGAGTATATCCACATCTCAGATGAAAAAATAAAAGCAGTAAGAGATTTCCCAGAACCCACAAATGTAGACGAAATACGACAGTTTCTGGGACTACCTGGACTAGCAGCATATTACAGACCTTTTATACAAGGATTTTCTAATATAGTAGAGCCGTTATTCCACCTACTGAAAAAACAAGGTATAGTTCTATGGTAGGAGGGAGAAAAGATAGCATTTAATTATTTAAAAGATAAACTTACGTGTGCACTTTGCTTAGCATATGCAAATTATAATAAACCATTCATAATTTGCACAGATGCATCACTTAAAGACTTAGAAGCCATACTGATGTAAGAAGATAAACATGGAAAATATTAACCAATTGCCTTTGCCAGTAGACAAACAAAAGGGACAGAGAAATATTATAATACTATAGACCTACAGGCTCTAGCACAGATAAATGCACTTCGTGATCTTGTATATGGTTACGAAATCCATCTCGATTTTGATCATAAGCCTCTCTTGGGCATGCTTCAGGAAAAACTCCTCACTGGGAGGTGGGCAAGATGGAAATGTACAGTACATAATTACAATGGAAATATTAATAATTTAAAGGGTAAAATGAATATAACATCTGACGCTTTATCACGAAATTCAACAACAATCAATGTCGCTACAATTGGTCTCAGGAAAACACTCCTCAACAATGAAAAAATCTCACAAGGATAAAAACATGACCCAGTATGGTCTAAAAGTTATAAATCATTTAATATCAGGTGATGATATATCCTTAAATAAGGTAAATCCAGGACAGCCTAATCACATAAGAAATATCAGGCACTTAGTTACTCCTAATACAATGATACTTCACATTTTAAGGATAATACACGATAGTCCACATGCAGGTCATCCTGGCAAAAATAGGACAGTCAGGCAGGCCCAGATGTCATATTTTTGGCCATCACAATGCAAAGGCATGCATGATCACACTGACAGATGAGAATCACGCGCATAGCACAAATGTTACACTTTTAACATCTGCACCCATAGGAAAAAGTCCTATGCCTAACCAGCCATAGGACATTGTCACGGCTGACTTACTTAAGCTACCTTTATCTAATAATAATAATATCTTTTTGTTGTTACTGATCATTTTTCATTATATGTAACTGAGGGGTCATCAGTCTAAAGGGGATTTTGCACCAATCCCCTGATTTCTGGATATTGACGGATAGCACTATATTCACCCTTCCTCTAAGTCGGATTGGTGGAGACACTCCCCTTACTGCACTACAAAGTTGGTATAAACACCTTTGAAAATAAAGTGTATTTCCAGCCTTATTCCCCCATAACAACTTTTCACATCCTGGGTGTTATGCTGAGTGTTTTTAGGTCGACTCTTCGCCCTAAAAACACTAGCGACTGAGCGGGGTCCTCTTTCCGGACCGGAAGTAAAGCACCAACAAAGGAACAGGACATAAAAACTAGGCAGTACACCTTAACACATCTATTACCTTAATTCTAAAACCGTTACAATATGATACAGAGTGATATTTAGGATATAGGATACAGATATACAGAGTTACGGTAGGATGACACGGGATACTCAGCACACAATATGATCACATATAACAATGGCTTGTGGTTCTATAAGTGGGGGTGATTGTCTTTCATCAAAGTCCACAATATCTATACTCACATTTATAAAAGGAATATGCAAGATTAATAGTCTAGGGGAGGAGTATTACTATAAGAAAGGCAGGGGGCGGATCATGACACTTGACCTGGTTAACTAGGCGCGGCGACACTCTCCCGCGCACCCGACTGCCGTTCACACTGATGGGGAAACTCCTCTATTCTGGGAGGGGGGGACAACACTTGACTTACTATTATTGAATTACTTTCTTTTAAGGGACAGGTGAGTTTATTGCGATTACTAACACTTATTTGTTGACTTCCTCTAGATTGCACTATGTCACTCTGTCACTGTTCCTGTTCCACTTTCTTGGGTATATGGAGATCGAAGAGGTGTCACTGATCTACCCGTTTTTCCTGGGTTAATTCACTCTGTCACTATAGTCGGGGGGGGGGACCTCCAGGGACTCTACCTGTGGCGGGCGTCACACTACCCGCAGGGGGAGTCACTACCCGGGTCCATTCCGTCGGTGAGTTGCAGGGAGGCCCTCCTATCTGGGGATCTCGACCTGGTGTAGACCCTCAGCTCAGGGTCTCGTCGGTGTGGTGCAGGGAGGCCCGCCTGTCTGGGGCCTCGACCTGGAGTGGTGGCCCTCGGGACTGGGGCCAAACAGTTGGAGGAGGCGGGTCTGGCATCGGAGGCTCTGTGGTGTGAGGAGGGCAGCATTGCTCACGCTGGTAGGCTGCTGGGCTCGCCTGGGGGTCCTGGGGCTGTGGAGGTCTGCCAGGGGACGCGCTGTCAGGTGTGGGCTGCGGCCTCGTCTCCTGCTGGTGCCTGGGGGAAGACAAGAATTTCCCCGGAGTAGGAGGCAGGCCCGGACTGGGAGTTTGCCTCTGCTCCGGTGACACCTTCGGGGCAACTCTCCCGAGTGGTGTCCAGCTACTCCCACAGGAGAGCGCTGAAGGTAGAGGACACACGGAGACCGTGTTCTCTCTCATATACAGGGAGGGTAGCACGGAGGCGACTCTCTCTCCTGTCTCCATCACAGCTGTGGCTCCAGGTTGCTTTACCCTGGGGCCCACTTTTGGCTTTCTATTAGGGACTCTTACCCTTGGGGTGGCAGAGGGTACTGGCCCCTCGTAGCTCCCCAAAGGTGTGGCAGAGGGTGGTGTTCCCTCGTGGCTCACTGTGGCAGAGGGTACTGGCCCCTCGTAGCTCACTGTGGCAGAGGGTACTGGCCCCTCGTGGCTCACCAAAGGGCCTCCTGCCCTGTTTGTGGCAGAGGGTATTTCTCCCTCGTGGCTCACTGTGGCAGAGGGGACTGGCCCCTCGTGGCTCACCAAAAGTGTGGCAGAGGGTGGAGTTCCCTCAAGGCTCACTGTGGCAGAGGTGGGGACACCTCTTGGCTCACCAAAGGGCCTCCTGCCTTTGAGGGGTGTAACTATGGCCGTCACCAAAAAGCTACTAGGGACTGATTTTTCATCAGTCCCACCCCACTGCTGTCGATGGTTAGCCCGCCGGTGAGGTTGTCTCAGATCCAGGCTCACCTGGCGTCGGGGCAGTTGCGGGGAGAAGGGGCACAGGTCAGTGGTGGTTGGCTGACCCTCTTGCCCTGGGTCATTAGCTCCCCGTTGTCCCTTCCTAGGGTGGTGGGGTGGTGGTGGCCCGGTGGTGGGGTGGGGGGTGGCGGGGTGGATGGTCCGGCAGCAGGCATTTTACTGGGTATGTCTAAAGGGGGTGATGTGGAATGTAAACATGAGCTCATCTGTTACCTTCCACGTGTTTCAGCATGCGCCAGTGAGAATCGAGACAGCAAGCAGGCCCTGTGTTGTGATTGGTCACGTGCTTTGGGCTGAAGAGTTAAAGAGATGTCTTGTTTCTGTCATCTCACTATCTATCTATATATCCATTTATCTATCATGTCTTTCCAGATATCTATCAACCTCCCCATCATCTACTTATCTATCTACTCTACCGGTATACCATTATCTATCCTTTATCTATTAATCATCAAAATGTGTCTATCTACCTATTACCGGCCATCTATTTACCTTTATATCTATCTGTGTATCTATCTAAAAATTATTTCTTTATATGGATATAAGTATCTTTGTATATAGTAGAGTGCCACAAGTCAGTCCCTAAGTTGGCACCTGAATTGCTGGGGTAGATTTTAAAAAAATATTGATATTGACCAAATTTTTTTCATAATTCACTAAAACACATTGGGATCTATGTTGTGTTAATAAGCTATTGCTCTGTCATTAGTGATAACTGAGTTGCAAGTGAAAATAAGGTTTCCAAACTTTGGGAGCGATTTGTTGCAAACCTAGCTTTGGGGGTTTACGCCCTTTAGACTAGGGACCCCTCAATAAGACAGCAAAAACAGCCACACAGGTATTCATAGATAATGTTATCTGTAGGTTCACCACACCAAAGGTGCTACTGAGTGACAATGGAGGAGAATTTAACTGTGAGATCGTACAAGAAATATGTAAATAATACAGTATAGCTTAATGTTTTAGCCTATCATCCAGCTTCCAATGGACTGGTAGAGAGACAGAATAAAAAAGTATTAGATGTATTACGTCACATACTCCATGAGAATTATACAAACTGGGATGACTGGATCCCTGGACTTGAAACGTTAATTAACTGTACAATTAACAAGTCTATAGGAGACACACATCATTTTCTTATTTATGGGACAGACTAACATCTCCCATATGAGATACTGGAAGGAGAGCAATTGCCTACATACAATTATGATGATTATCCTAACATGAATTCCAAGAGATAGATACAAACTTAAAGAAACAATTAATAATGTCCAAGGAAGAAATGACATTCACTGAATAAGAAGGCAAAAGAATTAAATATCAACATAGGTGTCATTTTCCATGGCATCATTCACACCAGAGACACTGAACTGTCACCGAAATTTGGAGGCCAATACAGGGTAAACACTTTGGGACACCGATGAAGATATTTTCGTCATCCAAAAAACTCCCATAGGCACGCCACTGATGATATTCTTGTCACTGAAGTAAATTATTTGCCAAAAATCTATTTATCGTTCAATTTTCATGGGATACGGTTTTAAATGAGCATCAATGTCTTCCCATTTTCTCTGTAAGTCATGTGATTGCCCCAGTCTGCCACACAGCCACCCACGCCAAAAAGAACATCAGTAACAGTAACTTCCCATCTTTGTTCATGGTAGGGTTAGGCAAGATCCGATAAACTGAGTACTCACGGTTCCGGATCCCTAGGAGAAGAGATCCGTTAGAACCGGCTCCGGAACCTGTTCCTCATGCAGTAATTACCCAGATGCCATAAGAGTCACCAGGGCCTCCGTCTTCCGACTCTGGGTTCCTGGACTTGATAATACCAAATGAGTATCGGCTTCTACTCACTCACTCAGTGTTTACCAACTTCTCACACCGATGTTACCCAATAACTTTATGAATTTAATTGAATGATCTCTGACTGTTCTGTACATTTAGCTTTATATCTATCTATCTATCTACATATATATATATATATATATATATATATATATATATATATATATATATATATATATATATATATATATATATAGCAAGTTATAATATAGTCTGGGAACATAGGGATATTATTGACATGGCAGGTTATGGTTTATAGTACATAATTTACTGACTAAATATACTATTAATGATTAATATTTGAGAATATATAATGTTCTATTTTATTACTTTCAAAGGATACATATGCCTGATAACCAAAATATAATTACCAAAATCCGAGTCTGAGGCTTCGTTTAGAGGAACCGGTTCCTGTCCAGGTATTCGGTTCCAAGGAAATTTATTAGGATCCGATGGAACCGGTTCCAGAACCGGAGCTTGTCCAGCCCTAGTTCATGGTCAGACCCTGCTTACAGCCACGTCTGTTTGTCACGGGGTTTTTAATTATATACAATATTAAAGAAAATATTCGATAATACTGAGAGCAGGACAATGAATTGTCTTGTAAAAATCAAGCAATGATTACTTCATGTCGGCTTACTTCGCCGATTCTCTAAGGTCGAGAATTTATAAACTTTCTCAACAGTACACAGCAGAGACTAATTCCTCACAATTGCTGTTTGTTAGTACTGTTAGCCTCTGGAGAAAGTGACTTCACCCCTGACAATCAATAACTAATGCTATTAATGATAACAGGTTCTTGCTGATGCATTAACTCCTGCTTGGCACAACGGATTTTAAGCTTAACGCAAAAGGACTGGCCTAAGTACCAGTTATGAATAGCAAAGCATTTATGCAAACTAGGAGCTATAAGTGAAATAAGCTTAATATGGTAAATAAAACACGAGTTTACATTACATTAAGCTCAAGAAAAAGAACTGTTAAATTTATTGATTACAAAGGAATAAATTTATGTTACATTTCAAAATGAATTCAAAATAAGTAGATCGCACTCACTCGCTCACTCAAAAGCTAACTCTTAAACCTAGGAAAATACAAATACTGCTCAGAAAAGTGGACAAAGCGGATGACTGGGTGTCGTTACTAAGGAAGGACACTGCACACGCTAAGTCTCTCGCCAATCACGCTAGGTGGAAATTCAGGAACTGGACAATGGCGGCACTGCTACGCACTGGGCCCAACCTGCTTTCACGGCGCTCAAATCTTGACTGAGTTCAAATCATGAGAAAGAGGCAAGTGTCGTGGCCGCATTGCTAACGGCTAGAATGAGCGAAACACGCCCATAATAAATCACTCAGCGGAAGTGCTAATGTCTCGCACAAAGATGATCACTTATGACACAGTGAAAAATTGTTCTGAAAACACTCCCGACCGGGTGAATACATAGCGGTTAAACTGAGCGATAAATACTGGGATTCCACTAGAATTCACGGTTTCCCACCAAAGTTGATGTCATGAGTTTATTCAAATACAAATCGCGCCAACTCATGACATTACGCCCCATGAAAATCATCTTTTTTTTTTTTCAGAATTTTTTTTTTCAATACACATACATATAAACCCAAACTCAGTGACACAAGATTCACACTGTGATGTGTGTGTGTGCTATCCTGCTACAGGAAAAAGTCACAGTCGCCAGTGAGCGAAAAACCTCGTATTTACATTAAGAGAAGCAAGCTTGAGGGAAAAACTCCGTGACGACAATGAAAAATCCTGTACTCAGGTCAAACTGAGCAAAAAGTTCACTACATTTACATTAACCCTTTAAACATAGATCGTCGCGTTTGTGACGCTCGGCGAAAAGGACATAATGGCAGATTGTCACGTTTGCGATAATAGTAAATTTTGAATAACCGCAGGCAAGCAGGCTCCAGCTGGTATTGTCTATCAGTACCACCACCCTTTCTACAATTAGCATACTTTACCTTTGTACTACTGACCTCAGTTGTTGCCAAGTATCGCGTTTTTCCCCCGTCCCCCCCCCCCACCACGACCCGGCCAGCCTGGCTGTGATACATGGCAGTGCTCTGACTGCTCAGAACTGTAAATCTGCACTCTCCTCTCACAAGCAGTTTATGCTAATAGGAAACGCTTGTTTCCCCAGTTGTAACACTAGCTTTTTTTTCACACGGTTTGCCCCTCTTTAGCGTCAGTTTACTGCAGGCTTTCAAAGTGACATTATGGCGAGTTCTAGCTCTTCCGAGTCAGTGCAAGCGGCCGACAGGAACGAGAATAAAGTGACGGGCGTAAGGCAGAATAAAAAGCGCGCCGCGGTGATCTTTTGGGAAGTAATATGATTGAAAATAATGTAGTATACATGTTTTTAGCTGTGAAAATGGAAATGTTTGTTGACTGACGGGAAGACCGCCGCCGCACTGCATGTCGGCCGTATGCTCCGTTGATTTTAGCCTTATTTTCAGTGCTTATTGTACAAATACAGATTCCAAACTACCTTTATGTTGTAGTATAAAGTTTACTGTGACAGAATGAGGCTGTGGTAGAGGGGAAACCGGTTTGCTGGAGGTGTGAAAGTGAAGATTTGGTTACCCAACTTTGCAAGTCTCCACAAGTCCTTGGGTAGTCCATGAAGGCTCAACACCTGTCTCTGGAGAAAGCTGAATGTAAGTACTATCTGCCATACCAAGTATAATGTTCTAGGATTAATCTCTGATTTTTGGCTAATATTTTCCTACAGGTACTCAGACCGTGATACAACCCCGCCACTCGGGGGAGGTCGACTGTTCACGGCCGCGTTTAAGGGGTTAACAACTAATTGTTATGTAGCGTGATGTATGTAATACACGGTGTAGGTGTGACAGTTGTGGTTTAACTGTACCTACGTGTAAAATTACATAATGCAAATCAATAGTAAATGATGATGACGAGGCAGAAGAGAAGAGGCAGCAGCATGCGTCAGGGACGATCAGCTGTTCTGCACGGCAATGCTGCACCCACCAGCTGCACCTGCGAAAACAATCAAGGTGGAGCATCAAAAGTGTCATTTCTCTCTCTCTGCCTAGCAATCAGTACTTATGTTACAAAAAGTACACTATTTACATTATTAACCAGGAAACGTAGTCAAGGCGTTTCTGCAGGACATCAAACGCTGACCCAGTTTACTGGTTAAACCTTATACCTAATTAGCGAAAAGACTGGGCATTTGTGCAGGACATCAAACGCTGCAATTCGCTAAATTAACCAGGGAACGTGGTCACGAGCGAAAAGACTGGGCATCTGTGCAGGACATCAAACGCTGCGATTTGCTAATGGAACCCAGTTTACTGGTTAACTAACTCTACGCTTATGATTAATGACAGGAAGCTGAGAATCGCTATGCAATCTTGGGCAGGTTACGTTTTAACACCCACCATGGCTGTGAACACTCATGTGGATATTGTGCATTCTCTGGGAATCCTCAGAGAGGCCCACAGCTCAAGACGTTCCACAAGGTAATTCATACACAGCCTCAGACTCTCTCTATGGGGTTCTCAAACTTCCCCCTTAACTTATGGTATATATCTATGTACAGGCCTTGGACATGATGTGTCCTGTGGGGCCAACAGGTGAGACGTCGGGTCTACACCCACTTCACCACTGCCCTGTCTCTCAACTGACTCAGAGATTACAGGTGTGGTTTCAAGTGGCACAGGAAGGACATGTCCCTGATTAGTGGTACGTGGACACACATTGCGGGAACGCACAAATCTATCTATCTCTAGTCCCATCCCTGGCCAGAAAAAGTCATCTCAGATACGGCCCTGGGTCTTCCTTTTTCCCATGTGACCTCCTGAGGCTGAACAATGACCCCATTCTAACACTGCTTGGCGGTACTTTGCGGGGACGACAAACTGCAGTCGAACCTCGCCCTGGGGTGTTCGTGACTCACGGTACAGCTGTCCTTGTTTACGAAGGAACTTGGCTTGACCTCCCCGTGAATACTTTATCACTCTACCCTTTTGTTTCTTTTGCACGGCAGCAAGTGTCGGGTCAGACTGTTGTTCTTGAACAACAACTTGGCTACACATCAGATCTTGTGGCAATTCAATGGTCACTGGGGTGACACAGCTTGGAGCCTCGGGCATGGCTCTTGTTACTGTAGCCAAAGTCTGAGTAGCGTCATCTATGGTGCAACTATGCTTGGCACCTGGAATATTGCCTATGATTAGGTCAAATAAAGGTTCTGGCATGACAACTGCGATTGTCGTACCAGTGTAAAATGGAGATGCCACCTGGATACGTGACTCAGGGAACAATCTCACTGATCCATCAATAAGGTTAGCATGGATCTGTCGACCTGTGTACTCCTCAGGCCGACCTAGACTCTGCTTGACAGAGCAACCTGAAAAACCGTTGTCTCTCAGGACCTTCACAGGAATGGCTCCACAAACCCTGGTTGAACAAGGAAGGCATTGTCACTTGTGGGAAGGCCTGTGGAGGAAGCAGCTAGCCACTGATTAGGCTGCTGAAAAAATGATGCGGCAAACATGGTGCCCTGTGAATTTGATACCTGAGGGGTCGTACTCACTGCCTGGGGAGATGGAGCATTGGCCATCTGTGGAGGGGTGTTCACTGTCGCTGTGGGACTAGAGAACTGTGGGGGAGTACCCATACTGGTAGGGACGTGACCACCTTGCTGCTGCTGAGGAATGAAGGCTGCTTTCACCTCCTGCCTCCTGTTCACTTGAGCTGGTGCTGAAAAGGACAGTCCTGATGGTCGGTTGTGTGGCTGATACTGCTGCTGGTTAGGGTACCTCTTGTACCTCTTCTACTCAGGTTTCTGAGTGTTTTGCCCCTGGTCCTTCCTCTGCAGTTTTCGACCTTGGCCATTATTCTGAGAACGGCCTTGTTGCTGGGGTTCAGTCTGAGACGGTTTCCCAGATTTATCAGGTTTCCTGTTCCAGGTATGCTGCTTGCGAGTTTGATACCCGTATGCAGTAAAGAATGCATCAGCCTTCTTCACCATTTGGCTGGCATCTCTTACCTGGCAGATCTTAAGCTGAGCCATAAGTTCAGTAGGCCACGACTTTTCTAGCTGCGTGCGCAGCATAAGGTCAATTATCCCCTCATGCGTGGAAGGAGTTTCATCTTTCTCCATCCACTGATCTAAGTAAGCAGTAAGCCGGTCAAGAAACTGAACGGCAGTCTCTTCCTGTAAACGCGTCCTCATGAACTGACTCTTGCGTTGTCAACTGTGAGACCGTACGCTTTGACGAGTGCGGCCTTCATCATCTCATACGTGAGATTGTCTCCACGAATTCTGTGGAGAATATCGAGGGCAGGGCCCTCAAACAGGCTAAGAAACTGAAGCTGCTTAGCTGCATCATCCAGCTGGTAAAGTTGAGCCATGTCTTCAAAACGAGCTATGTATGGCTCAATTCGCTCGCCTTCTTTGTATGGGGGAAGCTTGATGTGTGGGGTCGCCATAACATGTGCAGGGAGAACGTTCGTTGAGCTTGGGCCAGCTGCACCAGATGTGTCTGAAGCCAAGGAATCTCGCTTGAGCTTCAGCATTTCAATTTCTTGTTTTTCGCATACTTCTCGCTCGGCACGTTCGTGTTCTCATTGTTCTCACTCTTATTCATGTTCTCTTTCTCGTTGTTCTAACTCGTGTTGACGTTCTCTCTCGCGTTGTTCTAACTTGAGTTCACATTGTTTTTGCTCATGTTCGTGCTGTTCTCGCTCGTTTTTGCGTTGTTCTCGATCGTATTTGCGTTCCTCACGCTGAATTCGATGCTCTTCACGAGCATCATTCTCGCGTTGCTGTTCGTAATTAAACTGAGAGAGGACAAAGTCCTTAATTTTCTCCGGATCCATAAGCCCTATATCTTTAGCTTCCTGTACATAGATGCTGGTAGACATGATTCTAACTCAATCTAAGTAAACTAGCGACTCAGTACTGACTGTGATTTTTGCAAAGAGAGATGCCAATAATCAAAAATAAAGAATATAGGCACAGGTTAGTGGTGACCAGTTTTATCTAATTAAACTGGTAAAGAAAGAGAATTAAACAAACAACTGACTGTCAACTATTAATTAATAATCATCAGTAAGATAGTGCCTATAGACTTTAATGATAAATACCTAAGTATGAGTGAGTGAGTATTATCTCGTGAATAGCTTTAGAGCTAGGAGTTAATATCCTGGCGAGGTCGCCAATTGTCACGGGTTTTTTAATTATATACAGTATTAAAGAAAATATTCGATAATACTGAGAGCAGGACAATGAATTGTCTTGTAAAAATCAAGCCATGATTACTTTATCCCGGCTTACTTCGCCGATTCTCTAAGGCTGAGGATTTATAAACTTTCTCAACAGTACACAGCAGAGACTAATTCCTCACAATTGCTGTTTGTTAGTACTGTTAGCCTCCGGAGAAAGTGACTTCACCCCTGACAATCAATAACTAATGCTATTAATGATAACAGGTTCTTGCTGATGCATTAACTCCTGGTTGGCACAACAGATTTTAAGCTTAATATAAAAGGACTGGCCTTAGTACCAGTTATGAATAGCAAAGCATTTATGCAAACTAGGAGCTATAAGTGAAATAAGCTTAATATGGTAAATAAAACACGAGTTTACATTACATGAAGCTCAAGAAAAAGAACTGTTAAATTTATTGATTACAAAGGAATAAATTTAAGTTATATTTCAAACTGAATTCAAAATAAGGAAATCGCACTCACATGCTCACTCAAAAGCTAACTCTTAAACTTAGGAAAATACGAAAAGAAAATACTGATCAGAAAAGTGGACAAAATGGATGACTGGGTGTCGTTACTGAGGAAGGACACTCCACACGCTAAGTCTCTCACCAATCATGCTAGGTGGAAATTCAGGAACTGGACAACAGCGGCACTGCTACGCACTGGGCCCAACCTGCTTTCACAGCGCTCAAATCTTGACTGAGTTCAAATCGTGAGAAAGAGGCGAGTGTTGTGGCCGCATTGCTAACGGCTAGAATGAGCGAAACACGCCCATAATAAATCGCTCAGCAGAAGTGCTAATGACTCACACAAAGACGATCACTTATGACATAGTGAAAAATTGTTCTGAAAACACTCCCAACCGTGTGAATATGTAGCAGTTAAACTGAGCGATAAATACTGTGATTCCACTAGAATTCGTGGTTTCCCACCAAAGTTGATGTCACGAGTTTATTCAAATACAAATCGCGCCGAATCGTGACACTGTTTACTGCAGTTACCTGTGGATTTTTCATCATTTTCTGTGTCTTACTTCATTTATATTCACTGTAAATCTTATCCATGATGGATAGTGACAAAGGAAAAGCCAAATCCATCATGAAAAACGAGAAAGAAATGCATATAAAGGAGAAAGTTTTGAGTGTATGCCAGAAGTATGAAGGACTGAAACTCACACCAACAAAGTTTAGGGCTGTTATGGAGGAATTTTCAGAAAGTGATTTCGAAGACCTTGACAGTACAGAAAGTGACAGTGATCCCAGTGAACTGGTAGAGAGTGACACAGTAAGTGAAACAAGTATTGGCGGTGGTGGTGGTGGTGTCAAGCATGAGGCTAGTGGCTTGCATGAGGCTGGTGGTGTGAGAGAGGGCGATGGTGAGGGCAGTAGTGATGGCGGGTCATCATCAGCTGATGCCAACCCAAGTAGTCCCTCTGCCTCCAGTCAGATTCATGCAAGTGCCCCATGTGCCCATTTCCAAGCTCCTCATACCATTTGAGCAGGTGATTCAGCCTGGTCAACAAACAACATTGCACCGTTTGTAGATATTTTTACCGGAACACCAGACTTGACTGTCCCAGCACCAGCCACTGCTCTTGGATTTATTCAGGTATTCATTACGAGAGATTTGTTGAAATATTTGGTGAATGAAACTAACCCGTGTGCTGCGAAATCCTTGCGTGATGCGTCCAACACAAGATGGACTGAGTGGGATGAAGTGAATGTGAAAGAGATGGCAAACTTTTTGGGTATAAATATGGTGATGGGAGCTGTGAAAGCCCCAAAGATGACAATGTAATGGCAAACAGGTAAAAAGTGGCATGTGCCTGCTGTCAGCATGTGCATGACTTCGAAGCGATATGCTGTAATTGCCAAGTATTTTCACACGTATAACGATAGAGCAATTACTGAAGACACTACTGACAGACTCCTAAAAATTAGAACAGTAATGGAATACCTGACCAACAAATTCAAGACCTTCTATATTCCCAAGAAGCACTTGTCTTTAGATGACGGCAAAATGGCATGGACAGGCATTTAGCGCTCAAGGTTTAAAATGCAAATAAACCTAATAAATATGGAGTAAAACTGTACATACTGGCTGAGTCAAAGACGGGTTATGTCTTTGATTTTGATGTATATGCAGGGATTGGGAAAACAATAATTGAAACAGTAATGGGTTTGCCTGCACCACTGAGGAATAAAGGTTATCATTTGTATATGGATATCTTCTACAACTCAGTGGAACTTAGTGAACAGCTCCTAGAAAAGGGTGTGAACACCTGTGGTGCTCTCAGCCTGCAGCATGGTGCACCCAAAGAGCTCCTGCTAGAAGCAAAGAAGAACCTGCCAGCTGATACCATTATATTCCGACAGAAGGGCAATGTTTTCATAATTTGTGGAAAGACAAGCGAGTTGTTTCAGTAATAACAACTTGCCATAATGCTGATACGCAAGAACTGCAAAGGAGACGGAGAGTAAGGAACAAATATGGAACAACTTCATTGCAACAGGTCACTGTGAAAAAACCTCGGCAATGTATGACTACAATGATCATGTGAAAGGAGGTGACCACTTGACCAAGTGGTGAAATATTATCGCTTCACATGGAAATGCCAAAAGTGGATAAAGAAATTCACGTTCTACTTTGTGCAAATGGCTCTTCATAATGCTTATGTTCTGTATAAGTAGTTTTCAGCTGATGCAAAGAAACTGACATTCCTTGAGTTCCACGGACTCCTCACTGATTCACTGATGGACTTTGAGTACACGGATTGGCCTGTCAGAAATGATACGATCCTTCATGCTGCTGACACAGGTAAGCATGACAGTAGCGCTAGTAGTGAGGTTGCGGCATCACCACGGCCATCAAGTGTGAGGCGGTCACTCTTCTCTCCTGCACCACAAGAAGAAGATTCATCATCTGACTCAAAAGAGGAGGTTGAGACAACACCTACAGATCCTCCTGAGAAAAGACCTCTTATTGTTGATAAACTAGAACGTCTAAACAAGAATTTGAACCATATCCTACTTAGCATGAAGAAATATCTGAGGTATCGTGTCTGCTACAAGTCTGGGAAAAGGAAAGACACCAAGTGTAAGTGCAAGTCGTGTGATGTGGTTTTGTTCATTGCACCTTGCCACGGCTTGTACCACCGCAAGAAGAAATACTGGGTGATGAAGCATTAATGCTTCCCCACCGTCCCCTCCACCTACCACCTGCTGAGCATCTCCAGGGAGTGTATTTTACTGGAGCAGGTGGAGAGGTTATACTGATGCTCAGCTCGTGGTCTACAAACATCATTAGTCGGTACGTATAAATATAATTATTGTATATAGATTATTTTTATTATGTATGCATATACAGTATATTTATCTCTTCTGTATGCCCTGTATTAGTAACAGTGATGTTCATATTCTGACATTCTTCAATGCATATAACACTGTAGAAAAAACTCGTATGAACAGTTAGAGATTAAAATTAATAAAGTAGCACATAAAATATCGTCAAAAATAAAACAATATACGAGTTGATAATGTGATGGAGTGCGCCCGGCCTTCCTTACACTTTTTTTTTTTATGTTAGTAATAGTCATGTTGGTCGTATGATCATTATTTTATACACATATTATTGTAGAACAAACATTTGTATACAAATGAAGAGTAAAATGAATAAAATGAAAAAATAACGTCGAAAATAAAGAGTTTAAACATTTATGTTAGCTGCCTTTGTGCTTTTACGTGTCAGTTTCTCTTATAGTATATATCCTTATAGAAAAACTATTGCAAACAATTTAAGACCACACTGAATGATACAGAGTGAAAAATAAGGACAGAAATAAGAAAAGAGTATAAACATGTGCTGTCATAAAGACTTTGTAGTTACTTGTAGAGAAGTATATTTTAGACTTGTGGTCGAGCGGCTTTTATATCTTGTAGTAGTTTCCCCACCAGATGTCATGTAGTGACGGGAGAGGTAAAGAATAGTATGGGACTATTTTTATTTGTCTTGGAAATATTAAACAGGTATAATAGTATAAGTCCTGGGTAGCTACCTCCCTGTCTCGCTATCTCTCTCTCTCTCTGTTCTAAAGCTAATCTCCGTCTCGACCTCTCTCTAGGGTCGCTTGTCTCCTTCTAAACTCTCTTTCCTAAAATCTCGTGTAGTAGGGTGTGTGTGTCACGTATCTTCCTCATGGCAACAGAACTTTCTCACGAGAGGACTGCTGACAGCTAACTGAATCATCTCCTTACTGGCTGCTGTCGTCAGCTTTCCTCCGTGTAAGCGTTTAGCGCTGCTCGCTTCTCGCAAACACAACACCTTCTCATCATTTGACTTCCTGCTTCTATCTGTCTCTCTATCTATCTATTTATCTATCTATCTATTATGTAGTCCTATATTTGCTCGGCCGCACGAAAATGGCGTACCATCGACATTTAATAGTTATAATATATTAATACATACTACATACACATTATAATGAACTTATAAGCTAATTAAGTGAAATACATAATATTGTAAAGTAACATAATTGTATGAATATTGTATACATATATTATGCATAGTAAATAGTGATTATTCAGTAATATTACATTTTAAATAAGTTGAATACATATTGGAATAAATGCATTAAAGTAAATTATTTAACTGTAATACAGTATGTACTTGGGTTATTATAGTGAATTGCATACATGCAAGAATAAAAATAGTTTAAAATTAAGATTATTGTAAGAGTTACTAATATTTCATTTAAAGATAATGGTACTGGTCTGCCATATATGGGTCATTCTTCTTTGTGTTATTATTATTATTATTTTTTTTTTTCTTTTTTTTATATATAATTAATACTATATACAAAATATATACACTTCATTCAGGGTGGTTAACTGTGATGTTAACTCTCCCCCCACTAAACAATGACTCCAAATTAGCAATTCTTGCATGCATTCTGTGCATGGCCAACAGCAATACTGCAACCACAATGCAGATAATTATGAAGACAGAAGGTGCTTGGCTATACACATAATATGGGTTGAACATACTCAAACTCAAATCTTCCCAGGGCTTCATAGTTTCATTGATCAGCTGCATAGTTTCAAACTTAGGTGAAGTCAGCTTAATACTTGTGCTCATGTTTAAGTCCATATCAGGCAGTGGGTGGAAATGTTTGTGTGTATGATTGAGGATGGCGTAGTGATTGATGGTGGAAAAAGTAGACATGGATGGTGTAAATACCGCACAGTAGTCTGGTGCTATGTATAATCCTGAGGCTGATGTATGAGATGGTGGTATATCTGGACAGACTATGTAAACTGATGTGTTATGAGGGAAATAAAAAAACTGCGAGTGTCCAATGCGTTGATGGTGTACAAGTTTATCTGGAGCAAAAGTGAAGTTACAATGATGATGAATATTGTTATTGCTGATGATAGCCATTTCACAAGGGACCGTATCAGTAGGCTGAAACGTGAAAATGTACGCAGGACAAAGATGAACAGCATGTAAGGATGTGCGGCACTTTCGCTCAATCGTTGACTCACTTGCGAAAGTGACAGTGTCTCGTCTCTTGGAGACCATGATGAGTTCGGTGTCTGTGTTGATGTTGATGAGGACTAAAGTGTTGTTGTTTCTATAGGGGAAGGGGTGTATTTGGTATACTGTGAACAGGTCTTCCGTGATGAATGGTACATGAACTATCACTGATGTTGGTGTTAGTGTTGCTTCCAAGTACGGGTAATATTGCATAAATTCCCTACTGCGGAACAATGGCTTCAATTTATGTGTATGTATGCCTTGACTAACTATCTGACGTAGCTCATGAACTGGGAGTAAGTCATTTGTGATCTTGCCATCACCAGCATTCGAAATTCCTTGCATAAGTGCCCTGAAATGATCTCTAGTGTTCTCTAATTGTAGTAGAATCGTGTCAATATGTTCTGTGATGATGGAGAAGTGCTGGAAAAGGGTAACGTTACCCTCCAAGTTATTTATTTTATCTATACTCTCGAGAGCTACGTTTTCTGCTTGTTTCAGATTTTTCACAATTGTTTTCATTGCTGAGTTCTGTCCTGTGATGAATTTATCTTGGTATGTTAGTACCTGAGCTATCTTATTAAATTTTTTGTTTATTTCTTTAAGGTCATCCTCTGTAGCCAATCCAAAGATGTTCCCAAGAATTGCGCCTGCCCAGATCGAACAAACCGCGCTTTTGGCGAGTACGTGTGATGTTGTTCCTGTCGCTCAGCACCTCTGTTCCAGAAGATGGGAGATCTTGGATCATGACGAGCATAGTTGACTTCGCCTGTTCTAGTTTCCATTTCGCTAACTTCACCATTTCATCCACTTCCTTGGTGATATGTGATTGTGAAACATAATTCCCTATCTTGAAGTCCAGAGTTCGCATCGGCGTCAGAAGTCTTTCTATATAAGTAGGTAAGTCATACAAGTAATCTAGACTTATTTCAGTACTCATGACGTCCTTGACGATTGTAGTCGTGGCTGTTGGAGCTATGAGGCATCCTTGTCGTACTATATGCTTGGGGTCTAGGTGCGCATATACCCTTACTATGTATAGGAGAATCCATAGCATAAGTCCCTTCATCGTAACCTACCGAAAAAAAAAATCTATTAATTTCCTATAAAGCTGTGGTTGATGATAGTGATGATGTGCGTTACGGTTGGCTGTTATTTCAATTATAGAAGGAGTTTAAATCGATATTTAATTCCCGTAAATGATGTACTGTAGATTTCAGTGGAATAGTTGCACCTATGTTCGATTGTTTGGTATATGACCTTAATTTCTTTTTGTAATCATTGTTGTGTTCTTGCTTGGTTTCTTGAGGTACGTTCACCTGTTCGGTTGTATCCGAGGCTGAATAATTATGTGATAATTCCCTTGAAACTCGTTTTAAATGGTCAATATGAACTTGTTTTTCCTCGCCACTTGAAAGTGACTTAATTAAAACTTTGTTTGCCTTTATGTTAATTACTCTGTATGGGCCCTCAAATTTAGGGGATAATTTATTGTCTCTCGTATGAATGACTCCGTAAACAATGTCTCCTAAGCTGATAGGTGAATCTTTTGCCTTTTTGTTAAATGCCTCCGTCATTTCTTCCTTGGACATCGTTAATTGTTTTTGCACTCTTTTGTGTATGTCCTGGAATTCACGTAAACGGAGTTTAGAGTAATCATCGTAATTGTATATAGGCATGCTGTCACCTTCTAGGAGCTCATATGGTAATTTTTTATCTGTGCCATATATAATGAAATGTGGTGTGTCACCAATGGATTTATTTATAGACCCATTAATGGAGGCCTCTACTCTGGGAATCCAATCATCCCAGCTTGCATAATTTTCACTGAGAATGTGTCGTAGCACATCTAATACCTTTTATTTTGTCTCTCTACCAACCCATTCGATGCTGGGTGATAGGCCAAAACGTTAACCTTTTTAATGTTGTATTGTTTACATATTTCTTGTAAGATCTCAGAATTAAATTCTCCTCCATTATCACTTATTAATACCTTTGGGGTAGTAAAGCGACATATTACATTATCTGTTATTGCCTTTGCTACTGTCTCTGCTGTCTTATCTTTAATTGGAGCTAAAATGACATAACGGGAAAAATGATCCGTTGCTACGAATAAGTATAGGTTATTATTGTATGATAATGGCATCTTGAGTAAATCAACAGCGACAACGTCCCATGGCTGATGTGGTACTGGGTAATTACCCATCGGTGCGGGTGTGATTGGGTATCCTTTGTGTTTCGCACATGATTCGCATCTGTCTATATGATTGTGTATATCTCTTCGTAATGAAGGCCAGTAATATAATAGCTGGGCTTGGTTGAATGTCTTATCTTTTCCAGGGTGTCCTGCATGTGGGCTGTCGTGTATCATTCGTAATACTTGGGGTATCATGTCATTAGGTACTACCAACTGGTTAGTATTTCTTTGGCGTTTTGGTTGTTTAGAGTTAATTTTGTATAATGTATTATTGACCATTGTGAATTGTTCAAGTGGGACATGCAGTTTGGGTAATTGTATGTCATCTCCACTTTCTAACTTGTATATTACTTTTGACCATACTGGGTCAAGTCTTTGTGCCTTTGCGATATCCTCGTGGTTTGGGATATTTCCTTTGAGATCTAACGCCGCAACCTGAATTGTGTTCGGGTTCCTAGATAATGCGTCAGCTACTATATTCATTTTACCTTGTATATAATGTATTTGTACATTGTAGTTTTCAACTGTACATTTCCATCTTGCTCTCCTCCCAGAAAGGAGTTTTTCTTTAAACATACCCACCAGTGGTTTATGGTCGGTGAATAAGTGGATTTCGTAACCATATACCAAATCTCGAAACTTTTGTAATGCAAAAATCACTGCAAGTGCCTCTAAGTCTGTAGTGCTATAATTTTTCTCCGCACCTCTTGTTTGTCTGCTGGCAAATGCAATTGGTTGATTCTTTCCTCTTTTATCTTCCTGCATCAGTACAGCCCCTAATCCTTTAACTGATGCGTCTGTACAAATAAGAAATGATTTCGTGTAATCTGGATATGCTAAACAAGGTGCATTCGTTAGTTTAATTTTTAGATTGTTAAATGCCCTTTTTTGTTCTTCTTCCCATTGGAATACAGCATCTTTTTTGAGTAGTTGGAATAGAGGGAAGGCTATATGAGAGAACTGTGGTACGAAGGACCTATAGTACCCAGCCAGACCTAAAAATTGTCTAACTTCGTCAGTCGTAGTGGGTTCAGGAAAATCTCTCACTGCCTGTATTTTGTCATCAGTGGTGTGAATACCATCAGAACTTAATTTGTGGCCTAAGAAATTTATTTCCTTAAAGCAAAATTTGCATTTAGAAAGTTTAATTTTTAATCCAGCATCACTAAGCTTTTGTAAGAGTAAGTCTAATTTCCTGAGATGATCCTTAATATTCTTCGTTGCGATAATAATATCGTCAAGATAAACAAATATTCCTTGTCCTAAAATTCCGGACAATACGTAATTCATAAGACGCTGGAACGTACCGGGGGCTGTCCTCAGTCCCATTGGCATTCTTGTATATTGATAATGGCCTCTGTTTGTTGAAAAGGCAGTGTATTTACGTGACTCCTGAGATACCGGAATCTGATAGTATCCGTTTAGGAGATCGATGGTCGAGAATATATTATTCTCAGGACCAATATTCTGTAGAACATCACTTAGCAATGGCATGGGAAATCTGTCTGGGATGGTGTGATTATTTAGTTTACGGTAATCTACTACCGCACGCATTTCTCCATTTCTCTTGGGCACAAAGAAAAGGGGAGCGTTCCACGGAGAAACTGAAGGCTCAATAATTCCAAGCTTTAACATTTCATCGACATACTGATTAGCAAGTGTACGTTGGGAGTGTGGTATGCGATAAGCTGGTACGAAAATTGGTGGTGTTTCTGGGTGCACATTAATCATGTGATTAATCAAGTTAGTACACCCTAATCGTTCTCCGGGCAAGGCTACGGTGTCCCTGTGTGTTTCCAACAGGGTTAACAAATAATTTTCTTCGTCAAATTCACCTGAGTGAATTAAATTCTCTTTTATTCTTTCTCTATCCGTAGATTTTATCTCTCTTGTTTCTCCACCAATATTTATTTCCTTCACAGGGCTAAACATTTTTCAATATTAACTATGCAAGTTCCCTTCTTCAACTGAACTTCCCCATTCATGTGATTAATAATGAATATCTGAGTTAGCCCTTCGTCGTTCGTATGACATAATGCGTTTTCTACTGACAATCCTTTTACTTTACATAATTCTTCTAAGACAAGAACAGTACTATTCCGTAATTTGCTCTTTATGGTAACCTTCATGTATGAATTAGGTGGTATAACCAAATCATTAGTGAGATGGGCTGGAAAAATTGATAAATCAGTACTGTTATCTGAGTCACTAATTCTGGAGGATGGGGTTGCTGGTGTAAGTGGATCTATACACTCATCTGTTTGTGTATGTTTGTTAAAGCCTTTAATATTACCAATTCTTTTTGGCTCTCTTCTACCAATCGGTGAGGGCTCTGAAAGTATTTCCTCTATAAATTCATTATCAAAGTCTATTCCATTCATTTGTGGGAGTATAGTTATGTTCTCAGTTCTCATGGATCTTAAGCCCAGTAACATATGAGCTTTAATTGCTAAGTTTTCAACGATATAGAACAATGCAGAGAATGGTCTTGTAGTTTCTGTGAAACTGAGATTTAATCTTATCATACCTTTTACTGTAATCTCTTGACCATCTACTGTGTTTAATTCTAAATCAGCTTCATCCAGAAAAGTTACTTTTCTTTTTATTTTTAAGAATTCTGTTTAGTTCTTCATGTGTTATTAAGTTCACTGGAGAGCCTGTATCTAAAAATAAGGAAACGTTTTGATCCTCACATACAGCTGGTATCAAGATACACTCATTTCCCAACATGCCTCCTATGTGAAGTTTAACCTTGTTTTTCTTTACGTTTGTTCGTTTTTTGTCATGACTTGGTCTTCCCCCGATTTGAACATAGACACAATTTTTTCTACTGTTTTGCAATCACTAGTCCAGTGCCCTTGGTATCTATGATGCCTACAGTAAGGACCAAACCCTTGTGTCTTTTGATTATCCTCTTTTGCCTTGATAAAGCATTCATACCTTGTGTGTCCTGGTTTTGCACAGTAATGACACAGAATGGACCTATCCCTTGACTGTGACCTACGAGGTGATTTCCCATAAAAAGTGTTGTTTATGGCGCGAGACCTGCTCGGGCTGCGCGAAAACTTATGAAACTGCCTGTAGGAAGGCGTGTGGGAACGAGGTCTAGGCGTCTTTGTCTGTTTGGACTGCCTCATTTCAGGTCGCGATCGATTTTGTTCTCTGTTTGGGGTCGGTGTTGATGTTTTCACAGCTGATACTGTCTCAGGTACCCTGATTCTACCAGAATGTGCATGTGTGTCGACCACACCTGCTTTACTGCACTGCATCTCTACCTCGTTCATTAAGTCTAGTAAGCACATTCCAGGGATGTATGCGATTGTTTTGGCGATCTTAAGGGTTCTATCAGGTAATTTACACAAGGCAGCTACATAACCAATGATGTCCACGACGAGGTCTGGGGACATCTTTCCATCATCTGTTATCCACTTAGAATTCTCCAGAGTAGCTAATAGGGTTCTCTTGATTGTGGAGACATCAGCAGTTATTTCACTGAGCACATGGTTTGTAGTGTGCTCCCTTACAAGATCTACAATTTTGTGTAATTCTGGAATTATACCTGGCAAGAAGTTCATACCTCCAGAAAATTTCTTCAGAAATTCAGTTTTAAATTCATCATATGTCCTAGCACGATGTAGCTTATCGGAGCGCAATAAATTGCTTGCTGGACATCTTTCCTGGCTTATGCAAGATGAAAAAATAGCAATTTTCTCTTGTTCATCTAGTATGTGGCGCTTGATGAACATTTGTTCGCACTGACTGATTAATGAAATGACATCAATGCGATCCTTGTCTGTGCCAGAGAATTTTGGGGCAGTCTTATCCTCGTGATACACAAAAACGTGAGGTGTGGTTTTTAGATCAGCAGTATTTGTTTCTTGATTCATCTTTAATGATTGCCCTGTTAATTCAACTTGTACGAGTTTATCGTTATGTGAGGGAATGGTAGAATATGTATGACCGGACGGTGAACCCTGTTAAGTATATTGGCATACGTATTTAAGGCAGCTGCGAAGTCGATACTCTCAACATCTGAAGGGGTTTCCCACTCATCATCCGAAACTCCCGTATTTGTTTCCTTATCTATAACGTGTGGTGTGGGTTGTACAATGGGTGGGCTGTCTCTTAATTGTGAGTCTGATGTTGTGGCAATTTGTGTGTCATCTGGTATTAACGTGGGTGGTTGCGAAAATATTCCTGTCATTAAGATATGATGTTATGAAATACGCCTCTTGTTTATTTATGTCCTAGCAAACTAGATGATTAAATAAGTTGAATATAGCTAATTTTAGCACTGAGAAGAAATGAGCAAGTATAATTTTACCCACTTGATACAGATCGTAGAGGTGTGTCGATACAAAAGTCGATCTCGGAAGAAAATACAGGTTTGATTGAAGATCTCTTGATAATTCTAGTGGTGTGTTGATGGACGATATTACTCAGGAAACTCCATGGCCTGGTATTTGTAGTGGTTAACGGCTGTCCCAGGCAAACCTCAACATAGAACGTCGAATTTCCAACTTAACTGTGAAAATAAGTGAATATGAGTAGGAGCTATGTGAATAATGAGTAATGAGTAGTGGGTGAGAAGTGCCTGGTGTCCGTCACACGTTGCTTGGCGTGGCAGACTCGCGTTGTGATGTCATCTCAGCACATGGTGACGTCGGCTTCCCACACTGGTAGCTGTGGTGAGTGAATGAGTAGGCGATGAGTAACTTGAGTGAAGACGAGTGAGTAAGATGAGTTGTAAATCGTGTCTCACTCTTCGTTTGTTTGTTCCCTTTATTCTATGTGGAAGTTTTCTCTGTCCTTTTCTCTAGTGATTTATTCGTTGTGGGATGAAGACTGCCGCTACTTGTAGGTGCGTGTAGAAGATTATACAGACGACGTTAGAGTTGTTAATTGTAGTTGATTGTAGATGGCTGTAGTTGATTGTAGATGGCTGTAGACTTTGTAGAACTGAAGCTAACCTTGTAGTCTCGGTTGCTTTTGTAGAAATTTGCTTTTAATTCGGAGACGATGTCCGCAGATTTGCTGGTTTGTCGTTAAGCTACTTGCAAGGCGTCGAGTGATCTCTTGACCTCTGCATCAGCGTAATGATCTGGGAGACGGAGGGGGCAGAGCTGATATTGTTGGTTGTTGTCAATCTTGATATTTTGTAGGAATTTAATGTTGATTCGTAGACGAGGTTCGTATACGTTCGCTGCTACCAAATGTCATAAAGACTTTGTAGTTACTTGTAGAGAAGTATATTTTAGACTTGTGGTCGAGCGGCTTTTATATCTTGTAGTAGTTTCCCCACCAGATGTCATGTAGTGACGGGAGAGGTAAAGAATAGTATGGGACTATTTTTATTTGTCTTGGAAATATTAAACAGGTATAATAGTATAAGTCCTGGGTAGCTACCTCCCTGTCTCGCTATCTCTCTCTCTCTCTCTGTTCTAAAGCTAATCTCCGTCTCGACCTCTCTCTAGGGTCGCTTGTCTCCTTCTAAACTCTCTTTCCTAAAATCTCGTGTAGTAGGGTGTGTGTGTCACGTATCTTCCTCATGGCAACAGAACTTTCTCACGAGAGGACTGCTGACAGCTAACTGAATCATCTCCTTACTGGCTGCTGTCGTCAGCTTTCCCCCGTGTAAGCGTTTAGCGCTGCTCGCTTCTCGCAAACACAACACCTTCTCATCATTTGACTTCCTGCTTCTATCTGTCTCTCTATCTATCTATTTATCTATCTATCTATTATGTAGTCCTATAGTGCGACTAACTATGCATGCCTGGCAATGCCCGGTCGATTCTAGGGTAGCGCAGGTCGAGCGCACCGGGCGGGCCAAAGTGTTAAGATAGCAGACAATAAGGCATTAAGTCACTATCTAGTGACGAAGATAAAAAAAATTCATATTGATCTTTTTAAAAGGGTCTGAGGAAATTTAGCTTCCAATAATTAAATATCCGATACAACAACAACAACAACAAATCATTCAATGGAAATAAACCGAAGAAATTAATACATACCTGAATACATTACAGTCACATACCACACATACAAACATACGTGAATCTAACACAGCAGTTACCACAACAAGGAATTTACATGGCATAGGAATCGATTTAGAATCCTAATATAGGTAATATATTGAATAATTTAGAGCAGAGTCATTGTTTTCCCTAAAGCCAGATTTTAAGTCAACTGAAATGTTCATCATCAGCATCGTCACCCCTAGCATGACTTGGTAAAATCATTCGACTGGCTGTCTAATAAAGTAGAACAGGGTAGGACCAGAATGCCCACTATGATCCAGGACATCTCATCATGTTAGACTGACACAATTAGGGAAACAAACATCACAAATACACGTGACAAATGTGGTTTGTTCGACCTAGGTGGAGCAATTTTAGTTAACATTTTTGGATTGGTTACAGAAAATCATGTAGCAGAAATAAATAACAAATTTTGCAAGATTGCACATATTCTCACATATGAACATAAGCTAGCTGATACTCAAAACAGTGTAGCTAATGATGACGATTGTATAAAACCTACGAAAGACAAAGAAATCAACTCAAGAAATTGTGGAGAAAGTATAAGCACTGGAAGGTAATACTAGAAATACTACACTTTTCCAACACTTCCCTGTGATCATGGAACATACTGACGTAATAATACTTCAGTTAGGCAGTAAATAAACTCGTTATCAAGCTTTCATGAAAGGCTTTCCTAATGCTGGTAAAGGAAAGATCATCATTAACTTACTTCCCATTCACAATCTACGTCAAGCATTCAGTCAAAGCGTAAATAATCATGGTTTGAAGTCTTTGTTTGAGGAAAGGAATCTGATGGTATATTATCCATATTAACCAAGATCTCCAATAAACAGGACACTGCCACCTTTGCTAGCGAAATAACAGTTGAACATAAGTTTCATACATCATTGCATGCATTTCAACTTTGTGTTGCATATATCTTCACGTTTCAGCCAGCTGAGACAGTCCCTTGTGCAATGGCTAACATAAAGAATTATTACATCCATCATCGTTGCAACTTCACATTTCATCCAAATAAACTCGTTAGTCATCAGCGCATTGGACATTCACAGTTTTTCTATTTCACTCAAAATACATCAGATTTCACAGCTTGCCCAGACACACCTCAAACCCATGAATCAGCATCTGATGCTCAGCAACCACCCTACCTGACATCACATTCCCCCTCAAGACGAGCCTCTCTCACATCAAACGGAGAGCCAGTGCCAACATCTCCAGGCTCAGTCAATCAGAGCACGAAGAGCGAGCTGCAGAGGGCTCACACTCTGCAACATGGTATGCAAGAGCTACCACCTACGAGCCCCTCTCCGCCCCAGCTAGCACACCTAGCTAGCTCATCGTTCGCCTGTGTTGCCTACGGATGGGCTACACCTGCTTGTCTCAAATAGCACGGCGGAATCCCGAACCATGACCCCACTGTCACCAACTTGAAGAATGGCCTTTCAACCACTATTTGCTCAACTTTTCCGCCACAGCAGCCCTCCCCTCTGCCCTAGGAGGCAGACTTGTCAGAAGAATCTCTTCCTTTGATACAGCTGCCGAGATCGTATCCCTGTCCCCCACCTCAGCCCTCCTAGATGCTCCTACCCTCCCCCTCGATAGCCATCCCCCCACAATAATTCAACTCGCATTCCACCCTGACGGGCCTCATGCTGCCCGTGTCCATACTACTGTAATTACATACAGATGGACGAATCTAAACTAACTAACTAGCGTCTGGTTAATACATAATTATCACTGGATTACCGTTTAGTACTAACCCTTTCATTGTCCATTCTACCTATTAGAAACCACTATGTTAGTATAAACCACACATAAGTTCTTCCAATCATTATCTACGATGAATATGAGTACACATATGAGTACACATATGAAGTTAACTTCACTTAAGTTTGAAACCATGCAAATAATCAATCAACAATGCAACTTTGGGAGGAATATAGTAGGATTATGTTCAGTCCATATGTTTATAGTCCAGCTCCTTATAATTTTCTCCATCATATTTGCTATATTAATTCTGGCAATGCACAGAATGCAAGCTAGGATTGAAAACTCGGAAACATTATGTAAAAGGTATGCGTTACAAGTGAGACCAACTGTGTAAATATTGTATATGAATTTTAAATATATACGATAACCAAGCACTGGAGTTACATATAGTATAGAATTAATTTGAATACAAACAGCACAACTGAATGAAACCAGTAATACATGTATCCATTTTATAATATGCTTCCATATTACAATGTCTCATATAAATAGATAGCAAGTACTTTCTTGATATGAATGAATTCTGTGGACTTGCCACTGTATTTCTATTGTATTGGTATTGTACGTGTATAAATACTTATAAATATAATTATATCACTATTATACTGTACGATTACATTAGTATTTAACGTACTTGTTTAAGAAGTAGAGAAGTAGCCTTGTACCATATTTCTGTACATTGTGTAGACTGTAATACAAAGATAAGTCGAAGCTACGACAGTTTGGCGTGACCGAGTGATATATAGGCATTTATGTAGTCATAGCACAATATGTAAAACAAGCACAATATGTAATATCTGGTGCATCAAGACGAGAATCACAAAACATCCTCTGGTTCTAGACGACCAAGAATGTATGATGTATGTCAAACACGTGATGTTGTGAGACTCACGTAGGTCAGTCAGCTCATGTGTTGGAAGCGTGCTATACACTACATACACACACACACACACACACACACACACACACACACACACACACACACACACACACACACACACACACACACACACACACACACACACACACACACACACACACACACACACACACACACACGCCAGGTAACCAGAAGCCAGGCAGTAATAGAATCTGGTGTAGGGGCCAGAAGAGTTATAAGGAAACTGGGCGGGATTAGAGAACGAGATGGAGTAGAGAAGAAAGAGAAGATTGAGGAAAGTAGGATTAGCTGTCACTCTGACAGCCCTGGTCACGTCGCTCTGTTCATCACATGAACAACATAACTGTGTCACAATAAAACCCCTTAACCCCCGAGTGTCTCTACATCACCTCACTTACGATACAAGATAAACACAGGGGGCAGCGAGACAGAGAAGACATGCCTCGAAAGTATACAATCTGCATGCTATCCAACGCCTCACGATTTAACATTGGCAGCAGCAGTAATCTACGATCCTCTACGATACCCGACATTGGTGGCAACAATTCTCGACAATGTCCATATTATCGACACTGGTGGCAACTACCTACCTAGATACCTATCTACCTTTCTATCTACCTATTGACACAGTGACCATTCAAGTACCGATAAAAATGAGATAAAGACACAACAGCACGGTAAAGATATAGAGGTTGGACAGAGCCAGTAAGATTACGAGAGTTAATGAAATGAAAAGCCTTTTACTCGACCTTCTTGAGAAGAGTTGTAAGTGGGGAGCCTCCTCACACATGAGAGGTGTTTTCTACACACAGGCGAATAAAACCCATGTATAAAGTCAACGACTGTGCAGGGGTAAAGAGAACATGGAGTCAGCATAGCACACCTAATCTCTTGGAAGCAGATTTTACACGAGAGGTAATATGATCTTTCCATGACAAATTCAGAGACAATGAAACCCAAAGTATGTTCTAGATGGTGATGGAATGACATGTGTATTATTAAAAATTTGTGGATATTCCTGTGGTAGATTTTGACAAGTTGAAAGATGTAGGAACTGAGTTTTTGATGCATTAAACACAAGATTACATTTAAAGCATTCAGAGATATGAGCCATGTCAGACATAAAGTGTGCAATAGCCTCATCCCTTGTTTGTTGAAGTAACTAGATGAATGCTGCGGGAAAAAATGGAAAGGTGAAGGGTGGAGCCTTCAGCATAAAAGTGAATTGGGCTAGTTGCACAGCTTAGAAGGTAATTGATAAATAGAAAGAAGAGTGTTAGTGTTGGAACAGAACCCTGGGCAACAACACTATTGATGGCCCTAGGAGAAGAAAGGTGTCCGTCTACAACAGCCGATACAGAACGACCAGAAGAGAAGCTGGAGATGGAGACACAGACAGAAGGATAGAAACCATAAGAGGAAGGTTTCTAAACTAAAGATTTATGCCCGATTATCGAATAACTTTGAGATGTCAAGTGCAACGGTAAAGCTATCTCCAAATTCCAGAAAGGAGGATGACCAGGAGTCTGAAAGGAAGGTGAGAAGATTGCTAATGGGGCATCAATGATAAGACCCATACTGACAATCAGAAAGATGGTTGTGATAGGACAAGTTCTTTACTACCACTACTACTACCACTACAACTATTATTATTATTATTATTATTATTATTATTATTATTATTATTTGATTAAGAATAGACTCGAAAACTCTTGAAACACAGGATGTAAATTGTCGATAGTTAGAGGGATGGGAATGGTCACCCTTCTTTGAGACAGGCTGAATGAGAGCAAATTTCCAGCAAGAGGGAATGGTACAAGTTGACAAAGAAAGGCAAAAGTGTTTGCCTAGGCAGGGTGTCATTACAAAAGCACAATTTTTAATGACAACAGAAGGGACCCCATCAGGCCCATTTGCCTGGTTAGTATTAATGCCAGTGATGGCAGAGAAAACATCAACTGAAGAAATTTTAATGTCAGCCATGAGGAAGTCAAAGGGGGGGAAGTGATGGAGAAACAGCACCAGAATCGTCTAATGAGAAACTGGAAGAGAAAGTTTCAGTAAAGAGTTCTGCTTTGTTAGTATTAGAAACAGCAATAGAGTCATCAGGTGGAAAAGATGGGAGAAGGATGATGAATGAAAGTTGTTAAATGTTTTTGGAAAGGTACCAGAAGGAGCAGGAAGAATTTGAATTGGAGAGTTCAGAGCATTTAGTACAAATGAAACTTTTTAGCAAAGCAAAGGACAGACTTAACAAGATTCCGGGAAGAAATATAAAAGTGATGAGATTTAGGGGTGAGTTGGCTCCAGTTGGTTTTGAAGGCTGTCTCCTTGTCTTGGACAGCACTAGAACAAACGCGTGATTAAACCACAGCTTCTCTGCATTATTCACAAGATAAGAGAACGGACTGCACGATTCTATTCCCAAGAGAATAACTCCATAATACGCAAGACACACACGGGTGGCTTTCGGCCATGGAAGCAATAATTATCATTCCAGGGATAATCAAAGACGTAGTGCCTCAGGACTTCCATTCAGCAGCTCCAAAGTGCCAAAGCTGCCACTTCTTGGCGGGGACCACAGGCCTTACTGGAGCAAGAGGACAGGCCAAGGAGATAAGGTTGTGATCAAAGGAGCCAAATGGAGAGAAAAGATTTACAGCGTAACTAGACGATTTAGTCGTAAGGAAAAGGTCAGTTATTATGTTGAAACTCTCTCCAAGGTGTTAAAGGATACACCTAGGATGCTCTACAAGCTGCTCTAGATCATTAAGGATTGAAAAGATATATGCCTTTTCACTGGTTGATCAGTGAAAGGAGAGGAGAGCCAAAGGTGGTGGTGAACACTGAAATCAACTATGATGGAGATCTCAGAGGAAGGAGAAATTGATAGTATGTTCCAAATTAGTAAGATAGTCAAAGACTTTTCCATATTCAGCAGAATTAGGAGATACGTAAACAGCACAGATATATTTAGCCAGAGAATAACAGGATAGCCGAAGCCAGAGAGTAGAGAATTCAGGATATTAAAGTTCAGCAATGTAAGAGCAAGCTACTTCTTGCATACATACACGTCATAGCCACCTTTGGCTTTGAAGTGAGTATAGAGTGATACAGTTGCCTAACTTGCCTCAGACAGCTGAGTCTCAGAAAGGAAGAGATGTTTAGAGGAGGAGAGGTGGTGTTCAACAGAGAGAAAATTAGGGGATCGGCCACAGATGCTGCAGAGACGATGAAGACGTGAGTCAGACATTGTTTTCAGGCATCTCTCTTGGCCGTCGCCCGGTGAGGGGCGGATCCCCCCCACCCTGGGGACGCCAAGGCTAGGTGATTTTTTTTTTTTTTTTTTTTTTTTTTAAGAAAAGGAAGTCTGGCGAGTAATGTGCACGTAGTTTGGTGTTGGCAGTTGGATAGGAATGTACAGGAGAGTATACGAGCCTACTCTCTGTTACTGAAACGTTGACAAAGTTCAGCAAAGGCGGATGATCAGAAGGTAGTCTCGAGGACTGATGAAATGGAAGCTACAGCTCTCCCTGTTCACCTTGGGAATCCTGTCTTGTTCGACTCGTGCTACAGTCTATTCCCGCTCTGCTATCCCTGTTTTCGACTCACTGTATAATTATGATACATTAGCCTTCTCAATAATAAACTCGTATAACCCTCTGTATGTTGTTGTTTGTGCTCCTTGATAACCTACTTGTTTTTGTTCCTCCTTTTCCCTCCTCTTCCTCTCCCTCCCAATCTCTGTCTTCCTTCTTCCTTCACCTCCCCCTCCACTGATCCCCTTCCCCTCCCCTTCCCTCATGCCTCACCGCCTTATCTCCCGGACTCTTTTTATACAGCGGGCTAACAGCCTCATTTACTCTTCTCCTTTCTTTCACGTTCCTTCTCTCTTCATACCGCCTGCCTTCCTGTCTTTTATCTCTTTCTTTTAATTTCTCCTCCATCCTTCTCCTACCTTCCCCATTGTTCTCTTCGTTTTTCTTCTTTCCTCCTCCCCTTTCCTTGCCTTTCTTACCCTTTATGCTGTTTTAATCATTTCCAATTCTTCCTCGTGTTATTTTCTTCTTGTGATTTTCCTTCCTCACGTTTTCTTTTTGCTTATCCATTTTCTCCCATCCTCTTGCCTTACCTTCATTTTGTTCCCTCGTCCTCATACTTTCCAATTCTTCATCCTTCTCATTTGTTCTTTTTCTTCTAATTGGTCTTTCTTCCTCTCCCTTTCATTCTACTCTTCATTTTTCCTTCCTCATCCTAGGATTCTCTTCCTGGCCACCTCTTTTTCTCCTCTGTACTTCTTTATGTGGATATCAGTTCATTTCTTCTGCTTCTCTTGCTCCTTCTTCCTTCAGAAGTTTGGCGATAAAAACACTAAGTACAATTATCGAATGTTGGATACCCACTGACGGATGTACAGAAGAGTTCTAGGTGACAGTGTCCCGTATTCTGATTGGGTAAGTAGAATTCCTTGCACCTCTTCCTTAACAATTTGTTTTCCAAGCTACACATTAACATCCTGTTCCTTGCTTCTTATATCTTTTAATGTCGACATAGACTGCATGAATAACACACGAGAACATAGTAACAAAGCAGAATCAGAAATTAATTGGCAGTAAGGAAGAGGTGTTGATTAGTTTCCTTACCGTATGAGAATACCCCTGGGGGTAGGGGGGTTTCAAGAATACTCCCCCAGTATCCCTGCTTGTCGTAAAAGGCGACTAAAAGGGTTGGCGGAGGGTTAGTGCCCCTCCCCGGAAAACAACTAACTAAAGAAACAAACAAGAAGCCTCGGACAAGGACTGACCAAACGTTGACGACCCAGGACCGGACAAAGGACTTGGTAATGTGTACATGGAATGTAAGAGGAGCGAATGATGAGGTGAAAGAGAGAGAGATTGTCCAGGTGCTTGAGGATGCGAAAGTGGATGTATGTGGAATAACTGAAACAAAATGGAGAGGAGAAAGTGTGAGAGAATGGGAGTATGGATGGGGTATATGTGCAGGAGTAGATGAGAATGAGAGGGCAAAGGAAGGAGTGTGTATAGTTGTGAGTAAAAGATGGAAGAAGAGCATAAGACAGTATGGATCAGTTGGGTCAAGGATTGTGTGGGTAAAGTTGAAAGTTGGAATACAAATGTGGGGGATTGTGTGTGTGTATGCGCCAACGCAAGATCGTGCTAGAAGAGTGAGAGAAGAGTTCTGGACAAATGTGGAAGTGTGCATGGAAAAGTTTGGAAGGAATGAGAGAGTGTTTTTGATTGGTGATATGAATGGTAAAGTTGGTAATGTGAAGGTGGATGGAATAGTTGGTGAGTGGGGTGTGCCTGCTGAGATAGATGAGAATGGGAGTGCGTTAGTGGACATTTGTGCTGGGAGGGGGTTGGTGATAGCCAATACCCTCTTCAGGCATAAAATGATCCACAGGTATACCTGGCGAGTGATGAGAAGGGTGGGTGGTGAACTGAGTGAAAGGAAGGCAATGATTGATTATGTGTGTGTGGATGAAAGGATGCGAAGATGTGTAAAGGATGCAAGAGTGTATAGAGGTTGGGGGAGTGGACTTTCTGACCACTACTTGGTGGTGGCCAGAATCAATGTCCAATTAGAATGGAGGAATAGAAGAAGGGAAAGACGAGAGGAAGGAGTAGTTGCAAGGAGAGTGGAAAGGTTACAAGAGGATGAGAAAAAGGCAGAGTATAAGAGAGAAGTGGAGGAACGATTGGGCAAATATGAACTGGAGCAGATGGGAGACGTAGAAGGTGTGTGTAAGATATTTACAGAAGAAATATGTGCAGCATGTGATGTGGTGTGTGGAAGGAAGAGAAGACGGAGGGGGGTGCAAGGAACAGCGTGGTGGACAGAAGAGGTGAAACAGGCTGTGGCACAAAAGAAGAAAGCATACAATGAATGGTTGAGAAATAGGGGCGTGGAAGAAGTTGAGAGGCGGAAGAGAGAGTTATATGTGGAAAGGAAGAGAGAGGTGAAGATATTAGTAAGAGAGAGTAAGAAGAGAGTGGATGAGGAATTTGGAAGGAATTTGAGTGTAAAGTGGAGGGACTGTAAGAAAATGTTCTGGAGAGAAGTGAAAAGAGTAAGACAGGGTGGAAATGAAGTTAGCAGGGGAGTGAAAGATAAAAATGGTAGATTACTAGTAGAGAAGGGAGAAAAAGTGAGCAGATGGAGAGAACACTTTAAGGAATTGTTGAACGTAGAGGATGGAAGTAATGCGAGTATAAGTGGCTGGGGAATGGCTGGGAGAAGGAGGGAGGTGAGAAGACAGGAAGAAATTAGTAGGATAGAAGTTGTGGAAGCAATGAAGAAAGTTAAATCGGGGAAAGCCCCAGGAATTGATGGAGTGTGTGGTGAAATGCTGAAGCATGGGGGAGAGATAGTAGTAGAATGGATGTGGAAGATGTGCAGATTGGCCTGGGAGGAAGGTAGAGTCCCGGAGGATTGGAAGTCAGGTATAATTATTCCCTTGTACAAAGGAAAAGGGGAAAAAGAAGTGTGTGGTAACCATAGGGGCATTTGTCTTCTTAGTATAATAGGAAAAGTGTATGGTAGGATACTTATAGACAGAGTAAGAGAAAGAACAGAGAAATTAGTTGGAGAAGAACAGGGAGGCTTTAGGAAGGGAAGAGGTTGTGTAGATCAGATATTCATTCTTAGATCTTTAGTGGAAAAGTTTCTAGAGAAGGGAAAGAAGTTGTATGCGGCTTTCATGGATTTGGAGAAAGCATATGACAGGGTGGATAGACAAGGATTGTGGAAAGTGTTAAGAATATATGGAGTAGATGGGAAGTTGTTGAATGCTGTGAAGAGTATGTACGATGGTGCGAAGGCTGCAGTGCGTGTGGATGGTGAACTAAGTGAATTTTTCTCTTTGAAAGTTGGTTTGAAACAGGGATGTGTCATGTCTCCATGGTTGTTCAATCTGTACATGGATGGGGTAATAAAAGAGGTACAAGGTAGGGTAGTGGATGTTGGAGTGGCCCTGGTGAGAGAGGATAGTGTTTGGAAACTCCTGTACTGTTGTTTGCAGATGATACTGTGTTGTTGAGTGAAGACGAAGGGGAGCTGCAAGGCTTGGTGGATGAGTTTGAGAGAGTGTGTAAGAAACGGAACCTAAAGGTGAATGTAGGGAAGAGTAAAGTGATGGTCTTTGAGAGAGGTGAAGTCAGTGAATGTACAGCGAGGTTGGATGGTGAGGAATTGGAAAATGTGAGTACGTTTAAGTATTTGGGTAGTGTGATGAGTAAGGATGGAGGTTTGGAGGGTGAAGTGCTTGAAAGGGTACAGCAGGGAAGAAAGGTTGCTGGTTCCTTGAAAGCAGTGATAGGAAACAGGGAAGTGAGCATGGAAGTAAAAAAGTTACTACATGACAGTATTGTGATACCAACTCTAACGTACGGAAGTGAAGCTTGGACATTGTTGGAAGGACACAAGTCAAGAGTGAGAGCAGTGGAAATGAGTTATTTAAGAGGAGCCTGTGGAGTCACGTGGAGAGACAGGCTGACGAATGAGGATATAAAGGAACGTTGTGGTGTGGATGTGGATGTGATAGGAAGCGTTGTGAGGAACACACTGAGGTGGTTTGGCCATGTGGAGAGGATGGAGGGTGAAAGACTGACAAAGAGAGTGTATGTGAGTGAGGTGGAGGGTGGAAGAGGGAGGGGGAGACCGAGGATGAGATGGAGGGATGGGGTGGAGAGGTATATGAGAGAGGGGGGTGTGAGTTGGGAGCAGGGCAGTGAAATGGCGGGGGACAGGGCGACTTGGAGGCGATTTGTTTGTGGCCACCCCAAACGGGATTGAGGCGTCAGGCAATAGATAGATAGATAGATAGATGAGAATACCTCCCATTACCTCCCAGTATCAGTACTGATCTTGAAATCTCCGAACAGAGTAGAGAGGCGAGTAATAAGGCAAAAAGATGCTCAACTTCATCCCTAAAAACTTTGACTACAAAATACTTAAACCCATCTCCTTGTCACCAAACTTTATTCAAGACAAAGACAAAGTCGACATAGAACAGCAAATCGCCATAAAATTATTTCATCATTGCGAAAGTTGCCACAGGAAGAAAACATTAAAAAATTCAATATGTTTTTTCTCTTCCTAAAAAAAGGGGGAGTGGGACCGAGAATACAAAATTCTGAACTCGGCGACATCAGTTATGAAAATTTGTTCCAGTACAAAGTGATCACTCTAATAGAAATAAAACGAAACCAAAAGGAAACAGATGCACCATTAATATACAGTAGGAAAGAATTACTTCAGAAATGGCGCGGTAGAATAAAAGAATAATCTACTGTTAGGTCCTGGTGCAATAATAGTAAAAAGGTATTTACGATTCGGCTGGGTAAAAGTTTCGACATTATTGGCCACAAACGAGCCAGTGTTGTTTACTTGCGGGCAGATATGTATGCAAACGACTGTGCGATTCTGTATATCCTTTAGCATACCTTGTAGATCAGAGACTGTATAATGAAAAGTACATCTTTCCTTTCCATAGAAAAGTTCATGTTTCTTCTTTTCATTAATAATGGAGTGTTTATTTTTCTTGCCGGCTATATTAACAAAAAAAAAAAAAAAAAAGCGGTGGGTGGGGAGAGCCTTCCTCCTTTTTTGTCATTTCCTCACGCACATTGCGGTGGCTCAATCGGTAGAGAGTTGGCCTGCAGTCCTGACGGACCCGGGTTCAAATCCCGCTGAGGCAGGGAACAGTTCAAGGATTTGAATTTCATAAAATCAGACTTTACTGATCTACCAGAAGACCCGCCGACATGTCATAAAAATACCCCCGTTAATACCAATGCATAAGTCCTATATGAGACAGTCCTAGCATGTATTCAGTATGGACGATGGGTGTTAGCGCCGAAGTGGTGACATGTAGAGGTGTGCGGTACGTAGGAGGACTACTGGGCCTTGAAATCAGGCTGTGAAGCCTATGCTCAGAGTCGGTCACATAAAAAAAAAAAAAAAAAAACATTGGCTAGATCTCAATTGTAATTATTCACCGAGCACATAACCTCGTTCTGGGTCAACAGGAGTCTTGTTATGTATACCATGGTAAAGAGAATATAAGGTAGTTTCACACCGAGGGGACCGGGAGCAAAAACGTGTCTCTCTCTGCGCATGACGTCACATATAATGAGACTGAGGGTCTCCTCTTGGTAGCTAGGCCAGTCACACACCTACCTGCCCTGTGATGTGAGCTCCCTGGCCTATATGGATTACTTTTAATTGCATCCTAAACTGCATGTAGAGCAATGAAAAGGTTAATGCTATGTTTCTGAAATAATATGAAATATGTTTTCAAGAAGAACTATTTGTTTTCAGAGAATGTAGGAATGTCGTATACAGGGCCATACAGACACAGATCCGATGTCACAGGTGCCTGTAGGCTAGCAGATTATGAGAAAAACAACTGAAAATATTGACAGACATCAATGGTTGAGAGTATGGCAACACCAAACACCTACCAATTGATCCAGAAATCATCAGTTTACATTGGTATACCATCACATTCGTTTTCTGTCACTCTCCCATTCTCTCACTTTCGCTCTTATTATCCTTGACGTCAAACCCTCTGTGAGAGCCGGGGACGGTGAACCTACCTCTCATATTCTCTTTACCTTGATGTATATATCGTTTCCACATCTACGAACTCTCTTCTTTTCTCCTCCTCCCCCGCACCATGTTTTTTTTTCAGTCTTCCTCCCTCCCTCGTCTATTAGTCTCTAATATCTCCCTCTTTTCTCTGGTTTCTTCATTTTACTCCTGCTGTCTTTCTTCTTCTTCTTCTTCTTCTTCATCGTCGTTGTGGTCGTCATGGTCGTTCTCTCTCTCTCTCTCTCTCTCTCTCTCTCTCTCTCTCTCTCTCTCTCTACCCCCTTGAATCCTTCAATCTCATTGAGGGTATTTCGCTTCTACAGTCACTACCTTTCTCCTGCATTTTCCGTTTCCCTTTTATTTTTGTCATCTGGTATTGGAATAAAACGAGAGAAAATGAGATTAACCGAGAGATTATTACACTGAGAGAGACGAACTTCAATAGACGTAAGGGAAAAGATAAAAGATAACAAGAAGAGTTGCCAAGACACAGCAAACCCGTCCCCGGCAGCCATTTTAGTGCTAACGTTTGAAAACAACAGGATATATAGTCAAAGATGTCATATCAAATTTGGAGTAAGTCGGGTGAAAATTGACGATTTTATTTCCATTTGAAATTTTGAGCCTTACCCATTTGAAATTCTTCCCCTGCCGCTAATTGAGGCGTGACCCCCCTGATGTAATAAGGTATGTTACAGGATGCAGATTTGAAAGATGCACCTTTAGGTTTTGGTTTCATGTTGATATGACGAATTTGGATGGAGTTATTGCGAAAATACGATTGTGTGTTTTTTTTTTACTTTTTTGGGGCTTAGCCTTTAGCATGGGCCTTGGCCCAGCTTGGCCCAAAATTTAATCACGTGATTAGGTCATAGCCCATCATCCCTATAATTTTAGTAAAAATCGCCCCAGCAGTTTTCGTGTAAAATTGTTAACAGACAGACAGACAGACAGACAGACAAATATACAAACAGACAAACCAAGTGAAAATAATACTCGTCCCCAAGCCCATCCGGGGCGGGGACGGGTAACAATTATGACACTAGGGGAAATGAGGTAAAACACCAGGAAATGAAATAGAATGAGAATTTCGCCTAACGGGAATTAAAGGATGACGTGTGAAAATAGAGAAGAGAAAAATCGCTGAGCCGAAAAAAAAGAAAAGAAAATAGGGAGAGTCAAATAGGGAAATGTGATGAATTTCAAGAAAATGGGGGTTAAAGAAGGAAACTGAAGTAAATGAATGAAATGAAAATATGAATGGAGACTATAAGCGAAAACGGAAAAATAATGAAAACGAGAAAATTTAACGAACTAAAGAGCGGGCGAAATGAGAATATGCGATAACTAGAACAAAAGGGTAAATGCGGAGAAAATTGGAGGATAGAAATTGGGATGAAACAAGAAATTTATGAAAAAAAAAAAAGATTGAAATGATCACGAATGAAAACGCAAAAATAGGCCGAATCGAAAAAAAGGGGTGAATAATAATAAAAATAATAATAATAATAATAATAATAATAATAACAAAAGATTCCTGCGTTAATTGGTGTCATGTTCTTTAGATAATACCATACATTTTTAAAAACAGTTTGTTACCTACAAAATGGCGTTCAGTGTAAGTATTAGTTCTCATAAACTCCACAAAAATTAGATCCACATATTCTATAGGTTCATTTCCCAGTAAATCGATAGGTAATTCACACTTTAACATATTATTTGAGAAAGGGAATTTTTTTCTTGATATTTAGTTTCAGCATATCATATAGATTCATTTTGTGACAGACTATATATGTTCAGTCACATTATTTTGCAAATAATTCAAATTTCGTAAGTAAATAGGGGGCTCGTATCATCTGAAAAAATAAATAAATAAATAAAAAGTACTTTCATATCTGACTTGCAAATTGTAACTCATTGGCATAAATGAAAAAAAAAAAGCCTAAATTAGATCCCCGAGGAACTTCCTCACTGATATTGCCAACTGAAGAATACTTGGTATTACAATAAATGTCTTGCATTCTGTTTGTTCCTGTATTTCTTGTCTTGAAAAAACTTTGTGACCTGAGGAATCAAATACCGTCGATAGACTGAGAAATATGCATGCGGCATGATATTTATCTTTAAGATTTTCATAAACATTAGGTGTAAATTGTAAAAGGACTGTCTCGTATCTCATCTGTCCGAACCCATGTTCACTGCCCGATAACAGAATCTTTCAAGACAAATAAATAACAGATTAGCAGTAACTTTTTCATATGCTTTATTAAACACAAGCAAAATTCATACTTATAATTGTTAACATTTTTCACGTTACCATTTTATAAAACACGAATTACTTTGGTTACCTCTAATAACCTATATAATGGACGAAGTTGGTTCTTTCATACGTAGACCACCAGAGACTTCACAAATACTTGCCTGAAACAATGGGAATATATTAGATTGTGTTTTTAATACAAATGAATTTTGACCAAAAATAGTATATGAATGATGTACAGTCACGCGTACTAATTTCTGCTCAGGGGTTACCCCTTCCTTCCCCCCTCTACCTTGGACAGAGGGAAGGGGGGAATCGCGAACAAGTCTACCCCGCCTTCTGCCCCCAACTCCCCCACCCTCCACCTCCAGCTGCCAGTTACTGATTAGACGCAAATTTTCTCATGTCCTGTAAACATGACTAAACTGTCGTCGTACACGCTTTCAACGGCCAAGATTTGGACTATATTTTTAGAATAAATTATTACCGTATTGAACTGCATTCTCAAAATGAAATTATTCATCATTGTAATCCAGTGTCGTCCGCTGCACAATTCTGGGTTCCAGTGGTTACCTTTTCACTTCCCCCAGCTGTCTCTGTCTCTCTCTGTCTCTCTGAATTTACCTTTCCCACTCTTTCTTTTTAAATTTATATAACTTTCTCTTTGCTTCTCTCCCCCTCTCCCCCTTCTCTCTCTCGTTCTTTGTCTTAAGTCTTCCTCGCCTCTCACCCCTCCCCTCCCCCCACCTTAGGCCTGATCAGCAGTCAGTTATACCGTCACCGCTCCTTCGTATATCGTGTGCAGGCAACATTTATCATACACACTTAGGTCAGATGTATGGAAAGCTAATTATATAAATATATATAAATATATATATATATATATATATATATATATATATATATATATATATATATTTGTATTTCTCATTATGTGCCAAGTTCAAATAGAGAACACCAGACTAATATTCGTAATTTTTATTAGAGTGACCGTTCCACTTCACATAGCTGGGTAGCTGGGCTTATAAACTGCACACACACACACACACACACACACACACACACACACACACACGACTTAAATTTTGCACTGACAGCGTGGCGACTACAGATATAGTCATTCTAACAACTGGATCTGCTGGCTCCAAATGTCCCAGTCAAACTCCTCATTCAATAACCGGTTATTGAATGAGGAGTTTGACTGGGACAGGGAAGGTTTGGAGCCAGCAGATCCAGTTGTTAGAATGACTATATTTGTAGTCGCCACGCTCAGTGCAAAATTTAAGTCGTGTGTAATTCACCGGGTCGGTCAGGATCACTTGATGGTCGTGATCGTCTGCATTTTACCCTCCCGGAAGGGAGCTGAGAGCTCATATAGTCCGATCTAAGGGCAAGGCTGTGACCTTCACACACTCACACACCCGTCCCCTTGCTCAAGGGGGACAGTAACCACCCACTTCGTCAGTGAAACTTTTCGCAACCTGAGCGAGGTGCGAACTCCCGTCTACCAGATGGCAAGCGAGAGCGTTACCACTGCACCAGCGAGCTTTCACTCTGTCTAACCGATATCAGTTATACAAACATCCATCAACTCCCTCCATATCCCCGCGAAAACGAGGATGGTAAACTGCAGAAGTGAATATTTCATCCTGCAGACCACTGAAACCACGTTCAAGGAAGCCTGGGGCAATAACAACAAAAACAACAGCAGAAGCAGCGGCAGCAGCAGGAGCAGGAGCAACATAACTCTTCTCAGCATGACAAAGGTGTGTTTGTGTGTGTGTGTGTGTAATTCACCGGGTCGGTCAGGATCTCTTGATGGTCGTGATCGTCAGCTTTTACCCTCCCGGAAGGGAGCTGAAAGCTCATTTAGTCCGATCTAAGGGCAAGGCTGTGACCTTCACACACGCACACACCCGTCCCCTTGCTCAAGGGGGACAGTAACCACCCACTTAGTCAGTGAAACTTTTCGCAACCTGAGCGAGGCGCGAACTCCCGTCCACCAGTTGGCAAGCGGGAACGTTACCACCGCACCAGCGAGCGGTGTGTGTGTGTGTGTGTGTGTGTGTGTGTGTGTGTGTGTGTGTGTGTGTGTGTGTGTGTGTGTGTGTGTGTGCAGTTTATAAGCCCAGCTACCCAGCTATGTGAAGTGGAACGGTCACTCTAATAAAAATTACGAATATTGGTCTGGTGTTCTCTATTTGAACTTGGCACATAATGAGAAATACAATTATATATATATATATATATATATATATATATATATATATATATATATATAAAATTTGCTTTCCATACATCTGACCTAAGTGTGTGTGATAAATGTTGCCTGCACACGATATACGAAGGAGCGGTGACGGTATAACTGACTGCTGATCAGGCCTAAGGTGGGGGGAGGGGAGGGGTGAGAGGCGGGGAAGACTTAAGACAAAGAACGAGAGAGAGAAGGGGGAGAGGGGGAGAGAAGCAAAGAGAAAGTTATATAAATTTAAAAAGAAAGAGTGGGAAAGGTAAATTCAAAGAGACAGACAGACAGAGAGAGACAGAGACAGCTGGGGGAAGTGAAAAGGTAACCACTGGAACCCAGAATTGTGCAGCGGACGACACTGGATTACAATGATGGTGAATAATTTCATTTTGAGAATGCAGTTCAATACGGTAATAATTTATTCTAAAAATATAGTCCAAATCTTGGCCGTTGAAAGCGTGTACGACGACAGTTTAGTCATGTTTACAGGACATGAGAAAATTTGCGTCTAATCAGTAACTGGCAGCTGGAGGTGGAGGGTGGGGGAGTTGGGGGCAGAAGGCGGGGTAGACTTGTTCGCGATTCCCCCCTTCCCTCTGCCCAGGGTAGAGGGGGGAAGGAAGGGGTAACCCCTGAGCAGAAATTAGTACGCGTGACTGTACCTGGTTATAGCTCTCATTTGATCTTGTTGCTTCCATACGTCGTACAGCTACTACATGTGATCTCACCTTTAGCTGCTAATATTTAATAGCTGTCAATATATGGCCAAGAGTAATAATACTGTGACAATAGCAGCGCTCAGCACGGGTTGTATCATTCATATGGCGAAGGTCCATCACCACCATCATTACCACCACATTCATCACTACCTTCACCATGACAGATACCATCACCACAGCCAACACCACTACCACCACCACCACCATAGCTACCACCATCACCACCACTACTACCATCGCCACCACCACTACCATCACCACTACACCTATCATCATTTTCTGATGAATAATATCGTCTGTTTGTAGCATCAGTGAAGTAATAGACATCGAAGTGTACATGTACAGACGTCGGAATAAGTTCCTTTCCCGTGGACTACGGTGTTTGTAACACTGCACGGTGGAGAGCTATCCCCTCCTACTCCCTTCCTCATCGTCCCACACTCCCACCCAAACCCTCCACTTTTCTCTTCGACCCCATAACCCCACCTGTACCCTCCACACTCTCACTTGCAGCCAGCAAGGGTTTACTGTATGTCTTGCACCTCTCCAATTACGTGTAATTTGAACAACTAATAAAGGAATAGTACAGTATATATCATACACCAATTTAGGAAGAAGGTGTACTACACTGAGAAAAAATAAATCTAAAGTGATTAAATATTGCGGTAGTAGACACCCCTCTCTCTCTCTCTCTCTCTCTCTCTCTCTCTCTCACACACACACACACACACACACACACACACACACACACACACACACACACATCATACGTATAACGTATACTGGTGATCTACTAGTACGACAACTGGGATATCGCACCTTATCAGTTGTGGTGACGTTATGAAAAAAACTGATAGATTTGCCAGTGTTTAACCCATTGCTTTCCAGATATCCTGTGCAAGGGATATTGCTCGAAGGGTGCTAGGCGTACCGCCCTCCTCCTGTCGGCTCATAGTCGTGAAGCTCATAGGTATCTACCCCCAGGTTCCCTTCTTTATTAAAGTTTGAAAATGCCCAGTTCTGTCCTATATTGAGGACACTGGGTGCTAATGGGTTAATTTCCATTGGTTATGACAAGGGTGTGGGTGTGGGTGGAGTTGTCCCACAAAACCCCAATAGGTCATCTGTTCCTTACACCTGCAGGCATAATTATATGCTTCATATCATCACCAGCCAGAGTCATGCACAGACACCCTCCCGCTCGCTGCTCTAATTTCCCTACACCGACCGTGTACAGTGTTGCCAATGTACCTCAATTACTGCAAGCTCTAGAAATTATTACTTTGAACCAGCAGAAGATATGACATATAGTAACACGAATGCTAGCTATTTTTGTGGATTTAAGCTATCTTATTCTATATTGTAGGAAGTGCACCCAATTGTCTATAGAGATTTAAGTATTTTATGCCATAAAGCAATAATCTAGTGATTTTGAGGACTAATCTAGTCGAATATTATGTGGTAACTATTGTTTATTGGTAATGCTCTTTCAACAGCTGATGCCATCCCACAAGCCCGAATCTCTGTACCCATGTCATTCCTCCCACCTCTGTCAGAGTAACAAATAACTCCCCAGTATATAAGATGAGCGATACGAATCCGTGGGATAAGAGACATGCCGTTCTTGCAATCTCCAGAACTGCTGCGACCTCTGGGATATCGAAATAGATCTCCATTGCCAGAAATTGCTGTTACAATACCCTATACAGACTCTGTGTGCATATATATATATATATATATATATATATATATATATATATATATATATATATATATATATATATATATATATATATATATAAAGAGAGAGAGAGAGGGAGAGAGAGAGAGAGAGAGAGAGAGAGAGGAATGCATTAGTTTAACCCGCCGCATGCCAGTGCCGTTTGAAAACAGTCTGACATAATTCCGCGGCCAGTGCCAGTGCCGTTTTAAAACAGTTTAAAATAAAAAACTTCACTGTGACTGCATTTTTCAAAATTCATGGGTAAAAATTGGCAGGCATGTAAGGTAACTGTTCCTCTACCATCCCCCAGGCTGTGAAGGCCGTACACTCATTCGCTCCCCCCTCACGCTCGCTCTGCCTCACTGCTTGTGTGCCTCACCTAGTGCTGTACATAGTGAAGGCATTTTGTAAATATTTTCATGTAAGTGTACATTGTAAATATTTTCTTGTAAGTGTAAGGACTATATAGTGAAGTCAAGTTGTAAATACCTTCTTGTAAGTGCCAGGATTGTACGCAATGAAGTCAGGTTGTACCTATCTTCAAGTAAGTGTAAGATAATGCATTCAGAGTGAGAAAGACAAGCAAATTGTGATAGATCCTGAAGTAATAAGTAATCAGAAAAGCGTACTGAACATTGCTATATCTTCCCAGCATAATTTCCTGAGTATACATTACATAGAAAACGGCTTTCTCACGTACGTGGTGAGCGTGAGAGAGCAACTATACCTGTATATGAGTATGCAGGACTCAATAAAACTGATATCCGAGACTCGATGAGCATTTTAATGGAGAAATTAGTTGTTTCCACATCAAATTCTATTATTTTAGGCCAAAAAAAAAAAAAGGTCAACAATGTCCGGCACTGGGGTGACCCATAGGGCTAAAAATAACCAGGACGTGGCGTGTTAAACTATTCACTGAAAACCGTGCATAAAAGGATGATGAGGGCTACATACTGATTCATTTACCACTGAAACTCTTAAGGGTTATATTGAAGCATTGTCAAGGGAGTAGAATTACCTCTCTCTCATAAAGATTCCAAATCTACCCACACTGAGTATCCCTATCGTGGTTATTATAGTTCAGGTTCAGCAGCATAACAAAGTTGCTCTCCATGGGCAAATAGTTGTACTGAAGCATCTGGGACTGAAGCGTCTGGGAAATGAGATGTGTGGGAGATGGCTGTCGAAAGAGATGTTTATAATACAGTTTACGGTATTTCATTATTAGTTGCTCGGACTACAAGTAATTAGAGAGGTGCAAGAAGTACAGTAAACTCTAGCTGGCTGTGAGCGAGAGTATGGAGGGTACAGGATGGGGTTATGGGATAGGAGAGAATATGAGGGGTTTGAGTGGGAGTATGGGACTATGAGGAAGAAGGGAGGAGGGGATAGATATCCACCGTGCAGTCTTACAAACATCTTATTCCACGGAAAAGGAAACAAACTTATTCCATTTGTACATCTCTCTCTCTCTCTCTCTCTCTCTCTCTCTCTCTCTCTCTCTCTCTGCAGCAACATATGAAACACTCCACGGAAATGTCCCACCGCCTCGTACCTGTGCGCATATAGTAACACTACTGAGAACAATTATAATGGGCCGCAACACCGTTTCAGAATATATCCATCAACATCAAGTTGAAACTGACCCATCTGACACCCAGTTCCAACTATTGTGCCAAGTTTCATCAAAATACTGTTTCCAGTTTTAGCTGCACTACACACACACACACACACACACACACACACACACACACACACACACACACATACTAGGATTCTAGTATATTAGATCATAATAATCTTTCATAAGTAGAAGCATATCCCCAGCTAGAGGGGTATTGTATGGAGGCAACAACAATATACTAATTTAACTTATGATCATGGTTAAGGTTTCTATATATCTATCTGTCTATCGCCAGATGCTATAATCCTTTAAAAAGTGGCCATTTGTCTTTGAGTTAGTTGAGTTAATTGTTTTACGAGGAGGGGCACTAACCCTCCAACAATCTACTTGTTGACATGTTGGGGACATGTATGAGTTTTTTTATTTGGTTACCCCCCATCGTTGTTAAAGGTTTCTTGGCTTACAAGAAACCATTTTGTGTGTAACTCAGTGTAAAGCCGTTTCCCATAAATTATAATAATTATATTCGTATGGCCAGGTCTGAGAGAGAGAGAGAGAGAGAGAGAGAGAGAGAGAGAGAGATGGTGGGAGGGGGTAGGAAAGACAGGAGAAGCACCCTTAGGCTGCTGTTACACGATCGGTTTCTGCAGCGGCGGTTTTACCCGCTCCCTTGGATGTACGATTTTTGTCAGCCCTTAACATGGGTGGTTTTAGCCGCTACATGTCGGTCTACTAGTCTCTTCATGATGGAGGACGTGAGGAAGAGAGTTGTGTAATTATGTAATGAACAGGGTCATAAAGAAAAAAAAAAAGAAACATCGGAAATTCTGGATCCATCCCTTGAACACTAGTAGACTCCTGCAGGATGCAATTCACACTATATGAAGATCTGAAAGCTGATGATGCCATGACAGTTCTGCAATTTAAAATCATCATCTGTGTTCATAAAACATAAAGTTATAGAGTTAATAAATCTTTAATTATATAGACTTATATTTTCAGTATGCAGTTATGGACAAATGAATATTTACGCGATCACAGTACATACCAGCTCTTGATATTGCAGAGCAGTTGGTTGGGTATTGTCCATCCCAGAGCTGAAATCGAAAAGAGCGGTTTTGCCTGCGTCGCCAGTTAGGTTTCAGCTCTGAGACTGATGACACCCAGCCAACCGCTCTGCAGCACCAATAGCTGGCATTTTTTTAAATGCAGGAAGAAAGAACCAAAGGCCAGGAGTCTGCAAATTGCTCCCTCCAAGAAAAAACAAAAACAAGATAGCAGAGACAAATTCAAGATCCATTAATTTCGAGATGCCTGGATACACTGCGTTTGAAAGACTGGAGATCATAAGCAGTAGGAAAAACAGACAGAGGGAGACAGTTCCAGAGGTGACCTGTTGCATACATGAAGGACTTGGACAAGTGGTTAACTCTTGCACTAAAGAGTTTGATAGAAAAGGGATGAGAGTTTGGTGCTAGATGGGTGCTATGTGCCCGCCGTAGTTGGTGGGGGAATGCAAACAGAGAGTTCAGGCAAGCAGTGACAATTGAAGTAGTGATGGAAAAGAGATAGAGATACAACACTGTGGTGAAGACACAGAGGTCAAAGGGAGCCAGCAAGAGGAGCAGAGTTCATGAGATGAAAAGCCTTTGACTCCACACTATTGAGAAGAGCAGTGTGAGGGGAGCCTCCCCACGTATGAGAGTTGTACTCTACACAGGGGCGAATAAAACTCATGCATAAAGTCACCAACTGTGCAGAGGTAAACAACGAATGGAGTCGGCTTAGCACACCCAACCTCTTGGAAGCAGATTTTACATGGGAGGTAATATGTTCTTTCCAAGATAGACCCTGAGAGAGTGAAACCCTAACTATATTTGAAGATGATGCGGGATTAAGCTGGATACTGTTCAAAATTAGGGGGGTACTCTTGTGGAAGATTTTGTCGCATTGATAAATGAAAGAACTGAGTTTTGATGCATTAAAATCGACAAGGTTATTTTTACCCCCAGTCAGAGATATGAGCCGAGTCAGTCATCAGATGTGCCATAGTTTCATCCCATGTTTGTTGAAGCAACTGCTGAGATGGACGCGCGAGAAGCGAATGGGAAGGTGAAGGGTGGAATCATCAGTGTATGAGTGGATAGGGTTAGATGTACAGCTGTGGAGGTCATTGATCAATAAAAGGAAGAGAGTTGGTGATAGGACAGAGCCCTGAGGAACACCACTATTTACAGCTGTAGGAGAAAAACAGAGGCCGTCTCAATTGGAAGCCTTTGAGATTTTAAGTGCAATGGCAAATCTTTTACCGAAGTCCCGAATGGAGGACAACCAGGAGTCTGAAAGGTAGGTGAGAAGATCACCAGTGGAGCATCCCTGGCGGAGCTCATACTGACAATCAGAGAAAAGGTTGTGATAGGAAAGATGCTTTAAATTATTTTGTTGTGAATAGACTCGAAAACTTCTGAAATACAGGATGTTAAAGGCAGGGTGTAAGTATGGAAGCACAGTTCTCGAGGACAACAGGAGAGACCCCATCAGGTCCATATGCCTTGTTAGTATTGAGGCCAATGATGGCAGAAAATACATCAATGGAAGAAATTTTAATGTCAGCCACGAGGAAGTCAGAGGCGGTAAAAGATGGAGGGACAGCACTGGAATCATCTAAGGTGGAATTGGAAGAGAATGTCTTAGTGAAGAGTTGTGCTTTATTGGTAGAAGAAATAGCAACTGAGCCATCATAGTGGAAAAGTGGAGGGAAGGATAATGAGATAAAGTTGTTAGAAAGATTTCTGGCAAGGTGCCAGGAGGAGCAGGAAGAATTCGAGTTGGAGAGTTCACAGGATTTAGTACAGATGAAATTATTTTTAGCAGGGAGAAGAACATACTTAGCATGATTCCAGGCAGAATAAAAAAAAAATATGAGATTCAGGGGTGGGTTGGCTTTGGCACCATTTGTAGGCCTTCTCCTTGTCGTGGACAGCATTAGAACAAGTGCGATTAAGTCAAGGATTCTTTTGCATTAGTCAGAGGATATGAGAAAAGAATGTATGTTTCCATGTCCGAAAGAAGAGCCTCCGTAATGCATATGACACACTCAGATGGCTCTCACCCATGGAAGCAATAATCATTCCAGGGAAAATCAAAGGAGTACTGCCTAAGGGCCTCCCAGTCAGCAGCTCCAAAGTGCCACAATCGAAGTTTCTTCGGAGGGTCCACAGACCGTACTGGAGCAATAAGACAGGCTAAGGTGATAAGATTGTGATTGGAGGAGCCCAACAGAGAGGAAAGGTTTACAGCATAACCAGTGGGATTTGTTGGAAGGAAGAGGTCAAGTATTTTGGAACTCTCCAAGGCGGTCAGGGATACTGGTAGGGTGCTGTACAAACTGCTCTAGGTCATTATGGATTCAAAAGATGTAGGGTTGTTCACCAGGTGGATGTACTATAATTTTGCATATTTTTATATACCCGGTATATATATATATATATATATATATATATATATATATATATAAAACTTCATACTGCAAATGTAATCTCTCTATATACCTAGGCTGCTTCTCCCAAAGAAAGGGAGGTAGTCAAAGCAGGACGACACAGTCCCAATTTACTCATCCGCTCAAACACGTTTATTTGCATCCTAGACCCAAAGGGGAGAAGGAACAGATCCTCACCGCACCACAACACACGAGGGTCAACTGTGCAGTGCAATCAGTGACATCCGCAGCAGGGCCCAACAGCAGAGCTGGTTTATCCCTGCCACATCATAATAGACCCATCCCATTACCTGCATCTGACCTGATCAGCTGATCAGACAGAATGCTGGAGAATATCCCGTCAGGGTTGCATCATCATTTATTCAATCACAATTTTTCTCTGTTCATTTCTGTCATGCACAGCCACGCTTTCTTGCTCAACAGACATCCCTCTCGCATCCAACGCTCTCTTCACGCTGTCCAACTATCCTATTTGTGGTCTACCTCTCAGCCTTACATCTCTCACATCAGATCTAGTTATCTTTTTCACCAATCGCTCATTATCCATTCTCTCCATATGCCCAAACTGTCGCAACACCCTCTGCTCAACTCGATCAGCCATCTCCAGAACAACTCCAGTTCTCCTTTGCACTTCATCATTTCTCACTCGATCCATACGCGTCACTCCACACATACTCCTCAGACACCTCATCTCCATTACATTCAAACTTTTCCTCTCTGCTACACCCATATTTCATGTTTCAGCCCCGTATAATGGAGCCAGTACCACAATACCCTCATACAGCCTTCTCTTTACATCCATTCAAAGCGAACGACATCTAAACATTTTTTTCATTCCTCCCAGCACCATTCCTACTTCATTCATTCTGAACTTGACTTCTGCATCTATTCTTCCATCCACAGCAACATGTGACCCTAAATACTTAAAACACTCTACCTCCTCAAGCAACTCAACATTCAAAACTATATTCATCCTCCTACCATCTACCAATGTCGTACACTTCATCACTTTACTCTTACTCTCATTTACTTTCATTTTCCTCTTTTCACACACCCTTCCAAACTCCTCTTCCAACTATCTCAATCTCCTCTCTAAATCAGCCACCAGTGCAGTATCATCTGGAAACAGCAGCTGCTTCAGATTCCACTCTCTACCATCAACATTCACCAGACTCAGACATTCACCTAACACTCTTGCATTCACCTCCTTCACAGCACCACCCATATAAATATTAAACAATCAAGGAAACATCACACATCCCTGCCGCAGCCCCAGTCTCACGGGAAACCAATCACTTACATCCATGAATGCCCAAAACACATCCTTACCTTTCGCTAAATACTGTTCACACACCTGTCTAACAGCAAACACCTGATCCACGCATCCCCTCCCTCTCCTAAAGCCACACTGCTTATCACCAATCATTCCATCTGTACCCTCTCTAACTCTCTTAACACTCTACCATACACCATACCTGTTTTTTATGCGAGGAAGAAGGAACCAAAGGCTGAGCCCACATGAACATTCCTTCCAAGAAAAAAAAATATATAAAAGAGAGCCAAATTCAAGATTCATTCATTTCGAGATGACTGGACACACTGCGTTTGAAAGACTGGATATCATAGGAAGTAGGAAATACAGACAAAGGGAAACACTTCCAGAGTTGACCTGTTACATAAATGAAGGACTGGGAGTAACGGTAAACTCTTACATTAGAGTGTTGGACAGAAAAGGGATGAGAGTTTGTTGCTAGACAGGCGCTACGTGCCTGTCGTAGAGGTGGAGGGATGCAAGCAGACAGTTCAGTGGCAGTGACCATTGAAGTTGCGATAGAAAAGAGATAAAGAGGCAACAGTGCTGCGAAGAGACAGAGGTTGAAGGGAGCCAGTAAGAGAAAGAGAGTTGATGAGACGAATAGCCTTTGACTCCACCCCATTGAGAAGAGCTGTATGTGGGGAGCCGCCCAACATATGAGAGTTGTACTCTAAACAGGGGCGAATAAAACCAGTGCGTAAAGTCAACAACTGTGCAGGGGTAAAGAAGGCATGAAGTCAGCTTAGCACACCCAATCTCTTGGAAGCTGATTTTACAGGAGATACAATATGATCTTTCCAAGATAAGTACTGTGTGAATGAAACCCAAAGCATGTTCAGGGATGATGCAGGATTGAGTTGGATAGTATTAAATATTAGTGGGTACTCCTGTGGAAGATTTTGATGGGTTGATAGGTGTAAAAACTGTCTTTGATGGACTAAAAACAACCAGATTATTTTTACCCCAGTCAGAGATACGAGCCAAGTCAGACATTAGGTGTACCATAGACTCATCCCTTGTTTGTTGAAGTAACTGCTGAAATGGACATTGCGGAAAACGAATGGAAAGGTGTAGGGTGGAATCATCAGTGTACGAGTGGATGCCTCCCCAGAATAGGCATCCAGGTCTTTCTCTTCTGAAGAATCAGTAAATGAAGGGACAGAAGGGTCCATGTGACAATTTCAACAGCCTCCTCCAGCCCAGTGAGGCGGAAAAATGGTGTGATTTTCGCGACATTCTGATGCTATGACGGACAGTGGCACACTGATGTTACCCACCCACGCAAAACCAAACTCAGTACTGCAACTGCTTGGACACAGTGTTGCCAATACATTAAGCTACTCCTTGGCAAAAAATTAGCCATACTGCTTGGACACAGTGTTGCCAATACATTAAGCTACTCCTTGGCAAAAAATTTGCCAGATTAAAGCAGTTTGAGATGTGCTACAGCACTCAAATTATGCTGTCGGCACCATCACGTCACTGGGATTAATCGAGACGTTTTGTACTGTCGGCACCATGCCGACGGCAAGATTGTACAGGTTAAAGATTTATGCCAGACTTGATCGAAAGCCTTTGAGATGTCAAGTGCAATGGCAAAGCTTTCGCCAAAGTCCCGAAAGGAGAATGACCAGGAGTCTGAAAGGTAGGTGAGAAGATCGCCAGTGGAGTGTCCTTGACAGAACCCATACTGACAATCAGAATGAAGGTTGTGATAGGAAAGATGCTTTAAAAATTTTCTGTTAAGAAGAGACTCGAAAACTTTTGAGACATAGGATGTTAAAGAAATTGGACGATAATTAGAGGGTTGGGAATGATCACCCTTCTTGGGGACTGGCTGAATGAGAGCAAACTTCCAGCAAGAAGGAAAGGTACAAGTTGGAACACAAAGGCGAAAGAGTTTACCTAGGCAGGGTGTAAGCACAGATGCACAATTCTTGAGGACAACAGGAGGGACTCTATCAGGCCCATATGTCTTGTTAGTATTGTCGCCAGTGATGTCAGAAAATACATCAGCTGGAGAAATTTTAATGTCAGTCAAGAGGAAGTCAGAGGGGGGGAAGTGATGGAGGAACAGCACCGGAATTGTCTAAGGTGGAATTGGAGGAGAAAGTCTGAGCAAACAGATCCTCTTTATCAGTAGAAGAAATAGCTACGGAACCATCAGAGTAGAAAAGAGGAGAGAAGGATGATGAGGTAAAGTTGTTAGAAAGGTTTTCGGGAAGGTGTCAGAAGGCGCGGGAATAATTCAAGTTGAAGAGATGAGAGCATTTAGTATGGATGAAATTATATTTAGGTGACGGAAGAACAGACCTAGCATGATTCCGGGCAGAAACATAAAAAAGATGCGATTCAGGGGTGGGTTGGCTCCAGTACCTTTTATAAGCCCTCTACTTGTTCTGGACAGCATTAGAACAAGCGTGATTAAACCTAGGCTTTCTTGCATTAGTCAGAGGATTTGAGAAAGGAATGTATGCTTCCTTGCCCTAGAGAATATCCTTTGTAATGCGCAAGGCACACTCAGATGGCTCCCGGCCATGGAAGCAATAATCATTCCATGGAAAATCAAAGAAGTACTGCCTGCAGGCCTTCCAATCCGCAGCTCCAAAGTGCCACAGACGACGTTTCTTTGGAGGGTCGACAGGCTGTACCGTAGCGATAGGACAGGTTAAGTAACAAGGTTATGAACGGAGTAGCCCATCGGAGAGAAACGATTAACAGTGTAAGCAGAAGGATTAGTTGTAAGGAAGAGGTCAAGTATGTTGGAGCCCTCTCCAAGGCAGTCAGAGATATAGGCAGGGTGCTGTACAAGTTGCTTTAGGTCATTAAGGATAGAAAAGATGAAGGCTTGTTCACCAGGTGGATCAGTGAAAGGAGAGGAGAGCCAAAGGTGGTGGTGAACACTGAAATCTCCTAGAATGGAGTTTTCAGAGAAAGGAGAAATGGATAGAATGTGTTGCATCGTAGAAGATAGTTGAAGAATTTTTGATGGTCAGTAGAATTAGAAGATGGGTGAACAGTGCAGATATATTTAGTTAGAGAATGACAGGAGAGCCAAAGCCAGAGAGTAGAGAATTCAGAAGAATTAAGTTCAAGAACACAAGAGCAAGATAGGTCATTGCGTACATATACGCAACATCCACCTTTGGCTTTGAAATGAATATAGAGAAAGTAGAAGGATACAGAAAAGGGTTTGCTGTCAGTTGCCACAGACAGCTGAGTCTCAGTAAGGAAGAGAAGGTGAGGTTTAGAGGAAGAGAGATCTGTTCAACAGACAGAAAGTTAGAGGAAAGGCTGTGAATGTTGCAGAAATGAAGAAGAAAGGAGTCGGACAGTGGATCCAGGAAGCTCAAGGAGTCGTCACAGGGAGAGGGGAGAATTGTTGGGGCATTTATGGTCACCCCCCCACCCGCGGACTCCGAGGCTTGATTTGTGTCAGCCATGTTTCTTTTTTTAATTTTGAAAAGGAAGTGTAGTGTGTACTGTGCATCTAGTTTGGTGTTGACAGTTAGAGAAACATGGAGAGCATGCTGGCCTACTCTCTGTGTTACTGAAAGACTAAAAAAATTCAGCAAAGGGGCATGGTCGAGTGTTGGAACTTCGTAGCCACCATTTATATATATGCTTTAGTCTTGTAATAGGTAAGTCTTGAGTTTTGGTTAAAGTTATTTTGGTAATTGAAGAGCAGGAGGAGTTAAAGATGAATACAGGGAGTTGATCTTCATTTATTATCTTCAAAGAAAGTCTGAGTTGAGCAGCATGTGTATTACACAGGGACTTAATTTCCTAAGTCTAATAAGACCCCTCTTCTTATTTGATCTCTCCACTACTTGCCGGTTCTATGGCTTGCCCTGTTCTGAGCTCTGATTCCTACATTCTCGTTTAGCAGGGGTCGTGTCACGTGGGCTATACTGTTGTGGAAGCTTCTAGAACACTGTATGTCTGTGTGTATGTACATCTTCCAGTGCACGTCCAGCATTCCTTCACTTAAAGAGTTGCAAGCTAATTTCCTTTTCCTACACCTTGTCTGGTGCTCTATCTGTCTATCTATCTATATATCCATCATGCTATCTATTATGATTTGTATTTATAATATGGAGTCCTGACATCGCTCGGTCACGTGAGCTGGCAGTCCTCCAACAACAATCATCATTGACATATGTTAATCTATTACTACACATTATTGATTATAATATTGTATAGATATAATATTCATGTTAATAGTGCAATAATCCAGTAATATTACATTTTAAACAAGTAGTATACATAACTGACCAAATGCAATATAATTAAATTGGTTATTGTATGACATTTTGTAAGATGTGTATGTATAATAGTAAAATGCATTTATGCAAAAAAAATAATAGTTCAAAGTTAAGGTTATGGTATGAGCTATTAATATTTCATATAAAGATAATGATACTGGTATACTTCTATATCAGGTGTCATTCTTCTTTATATATATATATATATATATATATATATATATATATATATATATATATATATATATATATTGTTACATAGCCTATGATTTCATCATCCTTTGTGTAATTCTAACGTACAGTATGCTGCATGTTTGATCACGAGCGTGTTCTACCTCACTCCTCCCTTCTACCCTTATAGTAAAGTAAGTCGTTCTTTCTGTTGTTCAGAGCAGGAGTGTCAACTCTTTGTCCCCTCTGGCTTCATTTGTGCGTCCTTCTTACAAGTTGTATCAAGCTCTGCCGGCCCCTATATAATGAGCTCAGTCTCTGCATTATTGCCACTTAGATCTACTCCTCATTTTGTTCACATCTCTGTCCTCCCCTGTACAGTTGTTATTATTGTGAGTGCTCAGGAAGTTTCCAACCATCTAGCAGCTGTGTAATTTGAGTATAAGTGATATTGCATTTTTTCTTGTACTGTGTAGCATAAGGTGTTCTTAGGCCTAGTAAGGATTTTGTGTTTAATGTAAGGTTTTATGTCAGCCAATTGTTATAATAGTTTGTATCTGTAATAATTTATCTTGCATTAACTGAGCATTATCCAGTGTATTGTCATTTTATCAGGGCTGACTTAGATAAATTTACTCCTGCTAATTTCGTGTTAATAGAGGCTATTGCAGTTAACCATATATATTTAACCTGTTTTTTGCCATTACATTATCCTTATGAGTCCTGAATGTTTTGTTGTTAGTTTGAGCATTAAACTTTAACTTGTAATTTTACCTAACTCTTTTGTTTTGAACCTGGAACTTTACGGGACAGTAATGATTTTTAGTGTTCTCACTTAAAGTGTACATTATCTTTCTCTGTTCCGTAACATTAAATTTGGCGACCTCTTATCAGGATATTCAGGATATTATCATCAGGATATTGTTTGATATTTTGTGACTGTGATTTATTCATGATGTCTACTATTACTACTCTTGATGAAGCCAAAGGATTTTTGTCAAATGTGCAAACAGTGTGTGATGTAGAAAACAGAACAAAGAATGAACTTAAGCTTGTTGCTCAACAATTGGGAATTGCTGTTCGCTCTCATCATTCTAAAGATCAAATTGTTGACATGATTAATGAAAGCTTGTTTAATGTAACTCCTCCAAATGAGCAAACGCAGATTGAATTAGCTAAGTTACAGCTAGCCCTGCAGGAGGCTCGTGCTAAGGAGGCTGAACTTCAGGCAAAAGCTAAGGAGGCTGAGGCACAAGTTGAAATTGCTAGGATTCAGGCAGACCATGAGTATCGCATGAAACAAGGTGGAACTGGATCATCTAGCTCTGATGATTTTGATGTGGCTAAAAATGTTAAACTTGTCCCTCCTTTTAATGAATCTGATTTAACAAAGTATTTTCAGTTGTTTGAGAGGGTAGCTACAGGTTTTAATTGGCCCAAAAAGTATTGGCCAGTACTCCTTCAAACTGTTCTCACCGGTAAAGCTCAAGTAACTTACGCATCTTTGCCTCAGGATCAATCTGATAATTATGATATAGTTAAGAGCTTGATTCTTAAGGCCTATGAGCTTGTTCCTGAAGCCTTTAGAGTAAAATTTAGGACAACTTATAAGCAAGATAAGCAATCCCATGTTGAGTATGCAAAAATCAAAGAAGATCTGTTAGAGCAGTGGTTAAATTCTAAGAATGTGGATTCTGATTTTGACAAATTTAAGCAGATGATTTTGCTGGAGGACTTCAAAAGGTGTATTTATAAAGATGTAAGCCTATATCTTGATGAGAAAAGAGTAGATAATTTGTCTGATGCTGCAGTTTTAGCTGATGAATATGTTCTCACTCACAAGAGATATTCTAAAGAAGAGAGGAAAGCTGAGAGTAAGTACGTTGCCTCTACTCAGAGTACAGGTAACAGGAAAGAGAATAAAGATGATGTTTCTCAGGAAGTAAATACCAGCTCCACCTCTAGATTTCAGAAAAGTAAATGTACTTATTGTAGTAAGCTTGGTCATACTACGGAGAAATGTTTCAGGAGACAGCGTGATGTGAACAAAAAGGAGTCTTTAAATATTCAGTCAATTGGTCTAGTGTCCACCCTTGAGGGTTCCCAGAATTCTTTAACTGAGTTATGAACCTGCTTTGAGGGGTAAATTAAATTCTCATGATGGAGCTCCTCTTTTGAGCAGTAATGTGGGTGACACTCTCAAGAGTTCATGTGCTAATTTCCTGTCTGATGGTTTTGTCAGTCCTCTGGACAGTAATGACAGGAAATCAGTTAAAATACAGTATATCGTGATACAGGTGCATGCCAATCCCTTATGCTGACCAGTGTTCTAGGCTCTAATGTTAATTCCTCTGATGAAACTGTAATCTTACAAGGCGTTGGGAATAATTACTTCTCTGTCCCTCTGTGCAGAGTGAATTTAGAGTCTGGTTTTGTTAATGGTTCCGTTATGGTTGGGTTGGTTGAGACACTTCCAATGTCAGGTGTAACTTTCTTACTTGGAAATGATATTGGTGGAAGTCAAGTGTGTCCAGCTCCCCAGTTGTCTAGTGAGCCAGTGGCTGCGGCCCAGGATTGTGATGTCCCTGACGTGTTCCCTGCATGTGCTGTCACTAGGGCTAAGTCTAAAGTTACTGGTGACTTAGAGGATAATGATGATGATGATGATGTTATCCTAGCTGACACTTTTCTTGCTAATTTGGACCACTCACCAGATGAGTATTGTTGATAATTTGTCTCGTCAAGAGTTGGTCGAGTTGCAGGTTGCTGACCCTGAGTTGAAAGGTCTAGCTAACTCTGCTTGCAGTGAGGAAGAGTCAGCTGGTGCTTCTACTTGTTATTATATAAAGTCAGGAGTACTTATGAGGAAGTGGAGACCCCCAACAGCATCAGCCGACTGTGAATGGGAGGTTGTACATCAAGTTGTCATCCCTCGTGTTTGTAGGCAGGATATCATTCAAGTGGCTCATGATTCCAGTTTGGCAGGACACCTTGGAGTAAGGAAGACTGTGGCACGCATTTTGAAACACTTCTACTGGCCAGGTATCTTCAGGGATGTTTCCTGGTATTGTAAGTCTTGTCACACCTGTCAAGTTGTGGGGAAGTGTAATCAGACCGAAAAGGTTGCACCTCTAGTTCCCATTCCTCCTTTTGAGGCGCCATTCACCCGTGTGTTTGTGGATATTGTGGGCCCTCTTCCTAAGACTTCTTCAGGATTTTCTTATGTGTTGACCCTGATTGATATGCCTACTCGTTATCCTGAAGCCATTCCACTTAGAAATATCTCAGCAAAGAACGTGGTCAAGGAAATGCTAGGGTTCTTCACAAAGTTTGGTCTGCCCAAGGAGGTACAGTCCGACCGGGGAAGTAATTTCATGTCAAATGTTTTCAAGCAGTCTCTGAAAGAGTTGGGCATCACCCAGATCACGTCTTCAGCTTACCATCCCCAGACCCAAGGAGCGTTGGAGAGATATCATCAAACACTCAAATCGATGCTCAAGAAATACTGTTTGGAACATCAGAAAGACTGGGATAAAGGCCTTCCATTCGTTGTATTTGCCGCAAGAGAATCTCCAAATGAATCACTGGGCTTCTCACCCTTTGAACTACTGTTTGGCCATGAAGTAAGAGGACCTCTTAAGTTACTCAAGGAATGCTGGCTGTCGGAGGAAGATGACGTCAACCTGCTGGAGTATGTGATGAAGTTCAAAGAATGGCTGTCCACTGCTTTACAGCTGGCGAGAGAGAATTTAGGAGCTGCTCAGAAGATGAAAACTTGGTATGATAAGAAGTCCAGGTTACGCCACTTTCAGCCAGGAGATCAGGTTTTGATTCTGCTACCGGTGCATGGGCAACCTCTTCAAGCCAAGTTTAGTGGTCCTTATTTCGTGGAGAAGAAACTCAGTGATGTCAACTATGTCATCGCCACACCAGATCGTAGAAAGAACAAGCAACTTTGTCACATCAACTTGCTAAAGTTATATCACAGGCGGGACGAAAATAACCCAGTCTGCACTGTAGCTGTTCCACCCGAGTCTGCAAGTGAAGTTCTCCCATGCAGCATGAGCCTGAGTGATAGTTTGGGGAAGAATCCTGATATCATGAATGATCTCCAGACTAAGCTTTCTCATCTACCTCCCGAGGAAAGGCAGGAGTTTTCGGCATTACTGCAGGAGTACCCGCAAGTGTTCCGTGCCACTCCAGGAAGAACTACTGTGTTGATGCATGATGTCGATGTTGGAGATGCAAAGCCAATTAAACTGCCTCCTTACCGTGTGAACCCAGTGAAAGTTCCTCTCATCCAGAAGGAGCTTGGCTACCTGTTGGACCACAAGATGATTGAGCCCTGTCAGAGTGAGTGGAGTTCTCCTGTCACTCTAGTCCCTGAGCCAGGTGGGTCACAGCGGCTTTGCATTGAATACAGACGTGTTAATCAGATAACCAAAACAGACACTTATCCTCTCCCTCGCGTGGAAGATTGCATAGACAAGATCGGAAAGGCTAGGTACATAAGTAAGTTTGATTTGTTAAAGGGATACTGGCAAGTACCTATGACTGAATGTGCTAGGGAGATCTCATGTTTTGTAACACTAGGAAAGACTTTTGCATGTTCCGTAATGCCATATGGTATGAAGAATGCACCAGCCACATTTCAGAAGCTCATGAATGTTGTAACAGAGGGTTTGGCAGGGTGTGTTGTTTATATTGATGATGTATTAATCTTCAGTGACAACTGGAAAGATCACCTATGCCATGTCAGTAAATTTCTTGAGCGTTTGGTTCAGGCTAATCTTGTAGCTAATTTATCAAAGTGTGAGTTTGGTCAAGCTAAAGTTCAGTACCTTGGGTACGTAATTGGTGATGGACATGTTGCACCACCAGGAGCTAAGGTTCAGGTTATAAGTGATCTTCCCAGACCTAAAAGTAGGAAAGAGCTACAAAGATTTTTGGGAATGGTAGGTTATTACCGGAGATTTGTTCTTAACTTTTCAATTCTTGTATCACCACTTACAGACCTACTGAAAAAGGGAGTTAAATTTGTCTGGACTGATGACTGTGAATCCTCTTTCAGCAAACTTAAAGCTATCCTATTAAGTTAGCCGGTGCTCGCTACTCCAAATTTTGCTAAGCCTTTTAAGATGGCTGTTGATGCAAGTGATACAGGAGCTGGGGCTGTTTTGCTGCAAGAGGATAATCAGGGTATTGAACACCCTGTATCTTATTACAGTAAGAAGTTCACTACACCTCAAAAGAACTACTCAACTATTGAGAAAGAGCTTTTGGCCTTGATTTTGGGTTTACAGCATTTTTCATTTTATTTGTGTTCTGGTTTTGACCCCATAGTCATTTATACCGATCATAACCCACTGAAATTCCTTAGTAAGTTTAAAGATAAAAATCAGAGATTGACAAGATGGAGTCTACTTCTTCAGGAGTATTCATTAGACATACAACATGTCAAGGGGAAAGAAAATGTTATTGCAGATTGCTTATCTAGACTTTAGACAGATTGTTTTAGAGTAATAAGAAATTTCCTTTGTAAATTTCTTTTTCTTTGTGGGGAGGTGTTACATAGCCTTTGATTTCATCATCCTTTGTGTAATTCTAACGTACAGTATGCTGCATGTTTGATCACGAGCGTGTTCTACCTCACTCCCCCCTTCTACCCTTATAGTAAAGTAAGTCGTTCTTTCTGTTGTTCAGAGCAGGAGTGTCAACTCTTTGTCCCCTCTGGCTTCATTTGCGCGTCCTTCTTACAAGTTGTATCAAGCTCTGCCGGCCCCTATATAATGAGCTCAGTCTCTGCATTATTGCCACTTAGATCTACTCTTCATTTTGTTCACATCTCTGTCCTCCCCTGTACAGTTGTTATTATTGTAAGTGCTCAGGAAGTCTCCAACCATCTAGCAGCTGTGTAATTTGAGGATAAGTGATATAGCATTTTTTCTTGTACTGTGTAGCATAAGGTGTTAATTCTTAGGCCTAGTAAGGTTTTTGTGATTAATGTAAGGTTTTATGTCAGCCAATTGTTAATGGTAGTTTGTATCTGTAATAATTTATCTTGCATTAACTGAGCATTATCCAGTGTATTGTCATTTTATCAGGGCTGACTTAGATAAATTTACTCTTGCTAATTTCGTGTTAATAGAGGCTATTGCAGTTAACCATATATATTTAACCTGTTTTTTGCCATTACATTATCCTTATGAGTCCTGAATGTTTTGTTGTTAGTTTGAGCATTAAACTTTAACTTGTAATTTTACCTAACTCTTTTGTTTTGAACCTGGAACTTTACGGGACAGTAATGATTTTTAGTGTTATCACTTAAAGTGTACATTATCTGTCTCTGTTCCGTAACAATTATATATATATATATATATATATATATATATATATATATATATATATATATATATATATATATATATATATATATATACACACAAAATATCTACACTTCATTCAGGGGGGTTAACTCGAATGCTTACTCTACCCTCACTAAATGCTGACTCCAAGTTTGCATTTCTTGCATGCATTCTGTGCATTGTGAACAGCACTACTGCAAATACAAGACAGAAGATTATAAAGACAGTAGATGCTGGGCTATACACGTAATATGGGTTGAACATACTCAAACTATAATATTCCCAGGGCTTCATTGTTTCATTGATCAGTTGCATAGTTTCAAACTTAGGTGAAGTCAACTTAATACTTGTGCTCATGTTGAAGTCCATAGTGGGTAGTGGGTGGAAATGTTTGTGTGTACGATTGAGGATGGCATAGTGATTGATGGTGGATAAAGTGGACATGGATGGTGTAAATACCTCACAGTAGTCTGGTGCTATGTATAATCCTGATGCTGAAGTGTAAGATGGTGGCATATCTGGACAGACTATGTAAATTGATGTGTTATGAGTGAAATAAAAAAACTGTGAGTGTCCGATGCGTTGATGGTGTACAAACTTATCTGGAGCAAAAGTGAAGTTGCAATGATTATGATTATTGTCATTTTTTATGATAGCCATTTCACAAGGGACTGTGTCAGTGGGCTGAAACGTGATAATGTACGCAGGACAAAGGTGAACGGCGTGTAAGGATGTGCGGCACTTTCATTCAATCTTTGATTCACTTGCGAAAGTGACAGTGTTCCATCTCTTGGAGACCGTGATGAGTTCGGTGTCTGTGTTGATGTTGATGATGACCAAAGTGTTTTTATTCTTAGAAGGGAAGGGGTGTATTTCGTATACTGTGAACAGGTCGTCAGTTATGAGTGGTACATGAACTACTACTGATGTTGGTGTTAGTGTTGCTTCTAAATATGGATAATATTCCATGAAATCCCTACTTCGGAACAAAGGCTTCAATTTATGTTTATGTATGCCTTGACTAATTATCTGACGTAGCTCATGAACAGGAAGTAAGTCAATTGTGATCTTGCCATCACCGGCATTCGAATTTCCTTCCATAAGTGCCCTGTAACGACCTTTAGTGTAGTCTAATTGGAGTACAATTGTGTCAATGTGTTCCGTGATGAAGGAGAAGTGTTGGAAAAGTGTTATGTTTCCTTCCATGTCATTTATTTTATCTACACTTTCAACAGCTATGTTTTCCGTCTTTTTCAGATTTTTCTTGATTGTCTTCATTGCTGAGTTATGTCCTGAGATGAATTTATCTTGGTATGTTAGTACCTGAGCTGTTTTATTAAATTTGTTATTTCTTGAATGTCTTCCTCTGTAGCTAATCCTAAGATGTTCCCAAGAACTGCACCACCCAGGTCGAACAAACCGCGCTTTTGGCGAGAACGTGTAATGTTGTTCATGGCGCTCAATACCTCCGTTCCATGAGATGGGAGATCTTGGATCATGATGAGCATAGTTGACTTCGCCTTTTCTATCTTCTATTTCGCTAACTTCACTATTTCATCAACTTCCTGTGTGTTATGTGTTTGTGAAACATAGCCTCCTATCATGAAGTCCAGGGTCCTCATTGGTCTCGTGAAGTTTTCTAGATAAGAAGGTAATTCGTACAAGTAATCCAAACTGATTTCAGTACTCATGACATCTTTTACGATTATGTCGTGGCCGTTGGAGCTATGAGGCATCCTTGCCGTACTATGTGTTGGGGGTCTAAGTAAGCATATCCTCTAGCTATGTAGAGGAGAATCCATAGCATAAGTCCCTTCATCGTTACCTACCGACAAAAAAAATCTATTAATTTTTTATTATGGTCAAACTGTGGTCGATGATAGTGATGATGTGGGTTACGGTTGACTAACGTAGAACAATACCTTGCTTGTTATTTCATTTATAGGAGTTTAAATCGGTATTTAATTCATATAAATGATGTACTATAGATTTTATTGGAACTGTTGCACCTATGTTTGATTGTTTGGTATGTGACCTTAATTTATTTTTGTACTTATTGTTGTTTTCTTGATTAGTTTCATGAGTTATGTTCGGTTGTTCGGTGGTATCCTAGGCTGTATAATTATTGGATAATTCCCTTGAAACTCGTTTTAAATGGTCAATATGAACTTGTTTCTGTTCGCCACTTGACAGTGACCTAATTAAAACTTTGCTTTTATGTTAATTACTCTGTATGGGGCCTTAAATTTCGGGGATAATTTATTGTCTCTAGTATGAATGATACCATAGGCAATGTCTCCTAAGCTGATAGTAAAACCAAAAAGAATTGGTAATATTAAAAGCTTAAACAAACATACACAAACAGATGAGTGTATAGATCCACTCCCTCCCCCACCCCCCCAGTTTTCAGGACTAGAAACCCAGGTAACGGTACTGTCTTTTTCTGTGCCAGAGAATTTCAGGGCAGTTTTATCCTCATGATAAACATATATCTGAGTTTGATCCGTGGTATTCATCTTCACTGGTTGCTCTGTTAATTTAACTTGGAATTGTTTATCGTTGTGCGAGGGAATAGTGGAATAGGTTTTCCCTGAACGATGAACTCTGTTAAGTATATTTTCATAGAAATGCAAGTCAGAGACAAAGTTCTCACTCACTATATCAGAGGGGTTTTGCCAATCATCATCATTATCATCTAGAATTGATGTATTAGTTTCTTTATCTTTAGTTTTCGGTGCATTTTGTAGATTGGGTGTGTTGCCCTGGTGCTCTCCTAATTGTGTATCCACAGTGGGCTCTACATGTGTATCATCTGGTACTAACACAGGTGGAGGTGAAAATATTCCTGTCCTATGACTCAGCTATAAAGAATTCATGTTGCTAAGGTATGGTGTTATGAAATACGTCTTTTGTTTATGTCCTAACTAAATAGATGAGTAAACAAGTTGTAATGAATGCTAGATAGTGAGTGTATAAATGTATATATAATAATAAGTAAAGGGGGTGATTATATCTAATTTAAAGCACTGAGAATAAACGAGTAAGTATAATTACACCCACTTGATACAAATGGTTACTCGGAGAGGTGAGTCGAAAGCGGCTGTCGATCTCAGAAGATAAATGCAGATTTGAATGAAGATCTCTATATTTCTAGGGTTGGGTTGATGGACGATATTACTCAGGAAATTCCATGGCCTGATGAATGTAGTGGTTAACAGCTGTACTCACAGGCGAACCTCACCACAGAACGTCGAATTCCCACTAAATACTGTGGAAATAAATAAGTATGAGTAGGAGCATGAGTAATGAATAGTGGGTGAGAAGTGCCTGGTGTCAGTCACACGTTGATTGGTGTGGCGTCGTCCCAGTGAACACGCATGGTGACATCGTCTCAGCAGATACACATGGTGACGTCGGCTTCCCACACTGGTAGCTGTTGTGGGTAATTGAGTAGCAATGAGTAACCTGAGTGAGGAAAGGTGAGTGAGATGCATTATAAATGTGGCTCTGATGTTTGCCGCGTCGTCTTGACCAGCGTCAACAATGGAGGTAGGGGGGCGGTAGGAGAGAGCGTTGGGGATCTAGTGTTTGTTGCTTTGTTCTTGCTTGTCGTTTACTTGCTTTGTTTTTTATTCTTCTTGCTGCTGCTTGAAGTTGCATGATGAAGATGATAGAGTTGTCTTGTAGACTTGTTATTTGTAGTTAATTGTAGAGCTTGTTGATCCTCACTTGTAACTCGTCATTGCTACTGTATGCTCGTAGACTTGTAGCCTCGTAGACTCGTTCTTCTTATTGTATATTCGCTTGTGGTTACTTGATCATAGAATTGTAGTAATGTAGAAGCAGCTGTAGAACTGGAGCTGATCTTGGTTAAAGTTTTGCCTGCTTTTGTAGAAATGATGGTTCGTAGGCATAGAGTCGATCGTTGCTGCCACCATTTATTGTTGGAACTTCGTAGCCACCATTTATATATATGTAACTCTTTAGTCTTGCAATAGGTAAGTCTTGAATTTTGGTTAAAGTTATTTTGGTTCTTGAAGAGCAGGAGGAATTAAAGATGAATACAGGGAGTTGATCTTGATTTATTATCTTCAAAGAAAGTCTAAGCTGAGCAGCGTGTGTATTACACAGGGACTTAATTTACTAAGTCTAGTCGGACCCCTCTTCTTATTTGATCTCTCCACTACCTGCTGGTTCTATGGCTTGCCCCGTTCTGAGCTCTGATTCCTACATTCTCGTTTAGCAGGGGTTGTGTCACGTGAGCTATACTGTTGTGGAAGCTTCTAGAACACTGTATGTCTGTGTGTATGTACAGCTTCTGGTGCAAGTCCAGCATTCCTTCACTTAAAGAGTTGCAAGCTATTTTCCATTTCCCACACCTTGTCTGGTGCTTTATCTATCTATCTATCCATCATGCTGTCTATTATGATTTGTATTTATAATATGGAGTCCTGATACAAGCCCTTGTCCTGAGGGCTGATCAAATGGGAGCTCCAGCTCTCCCAGTCATCAGCTTTCCATCCACTTTGGGAGTACTGCCCTGCTGGACTGGTGCTACAGTCTACTCCTCGAGACACTCAACAGGCTTATACCCCTGAAGCTAGTACATTCATACTTTTCATCCTTACCTTTATACACCAGGACCACACAAGCACTTGCCCAGTCATTTGGCACCATACCTTGCACAAAGCACACATTCAACAATCTTACTAACCAGTCAACAATAGTCACTCCACCACCTTTCAGACATTCCACAGCACACCCATTCATACCGGCAGCTTTCCCTGTTTTCATCTGCTTTACTGCCTCCTGCACTTCCTTCATCGTGATCAAAGAATCATTCATCTCTCCCAACACATTTATTCCTTGCATCCTTCCTTCTGTCACAACCTCAGCCTCCCTTTCCTCCTCCACATTTAACAATCTTTCAAAATACTCCGGCCATCTCTTCCTTACTGCATCCATCTCAGTTAACATCTTTCCATCCTCTGCTTTTACTCACTCTTCCTTCCCAGACTCTCCCTTTCACACCGTTTTCACCTCCTTCCAAAACATTCTTTCATTCTGTTGAAAATTCTCAGTCAACCGCCAACCCCACCTCTCATCTGCTGCCACTTTAGCATCACACATAGCCCTTCTCGCCCTATTCCTCTTTTCATTATGCCTCTCATATGACACCTCATCCTTCCTCTGCAGCCATGCATCATATGCACGTCTCTTTTCAGCCACAGCCATACTTACTTCCTCGCACCACCGTTCACTTCCCTTTCTTACACCACCACCCACTGGTCTCGCACCACACACCTCTTCCGCATGCCCCACCACAGCACTCTTAATGTAGTAGTGTATAATTATTACAGACTTATTAACCCTGCAGCTGTATGTTCTGTGTGGTAGGTGGGGGCGCTCACCATCCACTCACTCGATGTAGCGCTACTCCCAGGTGTCTGCCCTTTCCTCTCCTCCATCCTTTTTTCCTTTCATCCTATTCTGTTTTTCTGTCCTTCATTTTTTCCTCGACCTTCTGCCTCCGAGTGACTTTACACTCCCTCTTCTGTCTTTCTTTCCTTCATTCTTTCCTTATCCTTCTCCCTGTGGGTGACTCTACAGTGAGTGACAAGCCAAATGGTTTCTTGTACACCAGGAAACCATTTACTACGCTGGGTGGTAACTGTGTAACCAAATTTTGGCACCCGGTGGTTTAGTGGGTAATTTTTTTTTTTTTTTTTTTTTTATGTGTCCGACTCTGGGCAAAGGCTTCAGGGCCTATATCTTGGGGGCCGTAGCCTATCCCAAGGCCCAGTAGTCCTCCTACACCTCCACATGTCACCACTTCGGCGCTAACACCCACCGTCCATATTGAATACATGCCAGGGCTGTCTCATACAGGACTGGTGTAATGGTATTAGCGGGGGTATTTTTACATGTCGGCGGGTAATCTGGTAGATCAGGAAAGTCTGCTTTTTTTTTTTTTTCTTTTATGAAATTCAAATCCTTAAACTGTCCCCTGCCCCAGCCAGGATTCGAACCTGGGTCCATCAGGACTGCAAGCCGCCTCTCTACCGATTCAGCCAATTACTGTGCTCCATTCAGATTGAGCCAGTGATGGTTTATATCCAAGGGGGGGTTGGGGTTTATTGCTCATAATGCCACTCAGGGATGAGTGAGGCTGGTCACTCTCATCTTAAATGTCAAGACCAACTTGCCTAGACCGGACTCCTACGTTCCTCATGGGACAACGTAGGATTGGATGATGGATGGATGGATGGAGCTCTACGGTATGTTTTATGAACACGGATGACTTTAAATTGCAGAACTGTGTCACGGCATCATCAGCTTTCATGTCTTCATACAATGTAAAATGCACCCTGTAGGAGTCGACTACTGTTCAAGGGACTGATCCAAAATTTCCGATGTGTCTTTTTTTTTAATGACCTTTTTCATTAAATAAACACACACAACTCTCTTCCTCACATCTTCCATCATGAAGAGACACTAGTAGACTGACACGTGGCGGCTACAACCATCCTGTGAAGGGATGACCAAAATCGCACATCCAACGAGCGGCTAACCAGCCGCGGAAGAAACCGCTGGTGTGAAAGTAGCCCTGCTCAAACTAACACAAGCAACAAAAAAAGAAAAAAAAAATCGGCATTCGACATGCGCCCTGTCCTGTTACTATCTTACATCCTTAGGTCAGAGAGAGAGATAAAGGGGGGGGGGGCAAAACAAGGACGAAAATGGTTAAAATTCGCATAAACACTGGCAAGGCAGAAGCCATAAATCAAATATTCATGTAGCAAGAACACAGAAATCGATAACAAGAAATAAAAACGGCGCAGAAAAGAATATATGGCTTAACCGCTTAGATGAGATTAGATGGGGAGGTGAAAAGCCATGGAGGTGGAGGGAAGATGAGGACGTAGGAGAGAGACATGAGCAAATTGAAATAGGAAATTGAAGGGAGGAGGAGAAGAGCGGAGAGCGAGAAGGAAGAGAAACACAGAATAATGGGAAAAAAATGAAAAGGAGAGGAGAAGTGGGAGAAGGAGATGGGAATGAGGAGGGAAGAATGAGGAAGAGGGTAGGAAAGAGAGAAAATGTAGGAGAAAGAAGGAAGGTAGGCACAAGTAAACAACAACAAGAGAGCCGGGGGATAGAGGGGAATGAACAGAAATATGAGAAGTGGAGTACAAAAGGGTAGGGAAGAAGAGGGTGAGGGGAAGGAGGAGGGGAAAGCGGAGTAGACAGAAAAACAGCGAGGAGAAGAAATGAGAAAACAAAGAGGAGAGGAATGAAGGAAGAGTGTAATGAAGAGAAAAGCGGGAGATGTGGATGAGGATAGGAAAGTGGAAGAGAGGGAGAACGAGAGGCGAGAGAGGCAGGAACATAGAGGAGACAGGATGATGATGATGATAAGAAGATTGGAGAGCAGGAGAGGGAAGGGGCGTGACATTGAGGAGGAGGAGAAAGAGGGGACAGGAGGAGCAGAGAAAGAGGAAAGTAGGGGTTGGGTAAAAAGAGGGAGAGTACAAGAGAAGGAGGAGAAAAGTAGGGAGAATAGAAAAGAATATGAGGAAGAGAGGAGAGGAGAAGTATTAGGAGAAAAGAAGGAAGAGAAGAGAAGTGAGACAAAGCTGAGGGAGGAGTAAGGTAGTTAGAGAAGAAGATAAAGAGAGGAAAATGAGAAGGGGAAAGATGCAAGAAATGGAGAATAAGGGCGAGGAAAGATAAAAGGGGAAAAGGAAAGATAGAGCATTGAGAGGAAGGGGAGAGATGGAAGAGAAAAAGGGAAAAGAGGGGAGACAAAGAGGAGATTGGGAAAGAAAAAGGAGGGGCGAATGAGAAAGAGACGGAGGAGACGAATAAGTGGAGAAAAGAACGGAAACATGGAATGAAGGAGAGGGAAGAGGAAAGAAGGGAGACAGATAGGAGAGAGAGAGAGAGAGAGAGAGAGAGAGAGAGAGAGAGAGAGGACATCAAGGGAAAAGAGTGATGGGAAAGAGACGAGATATGAGTGAGGAGGAAGATGATTAAATGAGGAAAGAAGGGCAAGGAGATGGAAGGGAGGTAGAGAACGGGTGAAGAAGTAGATATGGAGGTCGCAAGGTGGCTGTTGTGTATATGTACACAACGACTTATCTTGCTCTCGTGTTCCTGAACGTGATTCGTCTGAATTCTCTACTCTCTGGCTTCGGCTTTCCTGTCATTCTCTGACTAAATAAATACCTGTGTTGTTTACTTATCTCCTAATTCCACTGACTGTGAAATATTCTTTGACTATTTTACTTCCACGATGGAACACATCCCATCCATTTCTCCTTTCTCTGAAATCTCCATTCTAGGAGATTTCAATGCTCATCACCACCTTCGGCACTCCTCTCCATTCACTAATCCACCTGGTGAACAAGCCTAAATCTTAGTGACCTAGTGCAGCTTGAACAGCATCCTACCTGTATCTCTGATCGCCTTGGAGAGAGCTCCAACATACGTGACTTTTTTACAACTAATCCTTCTGCTCACACTGTTAATCTTTCATCTTCGTTGGGCTTCTCCGATAGCAGGAGTAGACTGTAGCACCAGTTGAGCAGGGCAGTACTCCCAAGGTGGATGGAAAGCTGATGACAGGGAGAGCTGGAGCTCCAGTTTCATCAGCCCTCGGGACAATGTCCCGACCATCCCCTTTGCCGAACTTTTTCAGTGTTTCAGTAACACAGGGAACAGGCCAGCATGCTCTCCAATACAAGTTTATCTAACTATCAACACAAAGCTACATGCACAGGACACACCACAGTTCCTTTTCAAAAAAAAAAAAAAAAAAAGGCTTCGAATAACATAGCCTCGGAGTTCCCAGGGGGGGACCATAAATGTCCCCACATTCTGCCCCTCTCCCGGTGACGACTCAAGATGCCTGGAACCACTGTCTGACTCTCTTCTTCTTCATTTCTGCAACATTCGTGGCCTTTCCTCTAACTTTCGCTCTGTTGAGCACCACCTCTCCTTCTCTAAACCTCACCTTCTTTTTCTAACTGAGACTCACCTGTCTGAGGCAACTGACTGCAGACCCTGTTCTGTTTCCTCCTACTTTATCTATACTCATTTCAAAGCCAAAGGTGGCTATTGTTTATATATACGCAACAATTTATCTTGCTCTCATGTTCCTGAACTCCATTCTTCTGAATTCCCTACACTCTGGCTTCGGCTTTCCTGTCATTGTCTGACTAAATATATCTGCGCTGTTTACTTATCTCCTAATTCTACTATAAAAGATTCTTTGACTATCTTCCACGATCGAACACATTCTATCCATTTCTCCTTTCTCTGAAATCTCCATTCTAGGAGATTTCAATGTTCACCACCACCTTTGGCTCTCCTCTCCTTTCACTGATCCACCTAGTGAACAAGCCTACACCTTTTCTATCATTAATGACCTAGAGCAGCTTGTACAGCACCCTACCCTTATCCCTGACCACCTTGGAGAGAGCTCCAACATACTTGACCTCTTCCTTACAACTAATCCTTCTGCTTACACTGTCAATCTTTTCTCTCCGTTGGGCTCCTCCAATCACAACCTTATCACCTTAACCTGTCCTATCACTCTGATACGGCTTGCGGACCCTCCAAAGAAACGTCGTCTGTGGCACTTTGGAGCTGCAGATTGGGAGGCCCTCAGATTTTCACTGGAATGATTATTGCTTCCATGGCCGGGAGCCATCTGGGTGTGCCTTGTGCATTACGGAGGTTATTCTCTCTGGCATGGAAGCATACATTCCTTTCTCATGTCCTTTGACTAATGCACGAAAGCCTTGGTTTAATTATGCTTCCTCTAATGCTGTCCGCAACAAGGAGAGGGCCTATAAAAGGTACTGGAGCCAACCCACCCCTGAATCACGTCTTTTATACGTTTCTGCCTGGAATCGTGCTAAGTCTGATCTTCTCTCTGCTAAAAATAATTTCATCCATAGTAAATGCTTTCAACTCTCTAACTCGAATTCTTCCCGCTCCTTCTGGTACCTTGCCAGAAACCTATCTAACAACTTTACCTCATCATCCTTCCCTCCTCTTTCTACTCTGATGGCTCTGTAGTTATTTCTGCTACTGATAAAGCAGATCTCGTCGCTCTGACTTTCTCCTCCAATTCCACCTTAGACGATTCCGGTGCTGTTCCTCCATCACTTCCCCCCTCTGACTTCCTCTTGCATGACATTAAAATTTCTACAGCTCATATATTTTCTGCCATCACAGACCTCAATACTAATAAGGCATATGGGCCTGATGGAGTCCCTCCTGTTGTTCTCAAGAACTGTGCATCTGTGCTTACACCCTGCCTAGGCAAACTCTTTCACCTTTGTCTATCAACTTGTACCTTTCCTTCATGCTGGAAGTTTGCTCTCATTCAACCTGTCCCAAAGAAGGGTGACCATTCCCAACTCTCTAATTATCGTCCAATTGCTTTAACATCCTGTATCTCAAAAGTTTTCGAGTCCATTCTTAATAGAAACATTTTAAAGCATCTTTCCTATCACAACCTTCTTTCTGATCGTCAGTATGGATTCCGTCAGGGACACTCCACAGGCGATCTTCTCATCTACCTTTCAGACTCCTGGTCATCCTCCTTTCGGGACTTTGGCGAAAGCTTTGCCATTGCACTTGACATCTCAATGGCTTTCGATCGAGTCTGGCATAAATCTTTAATTTCCAAACTGCCCTCTTATGGTTTCTATCCTTCTATCTGTGCCTTCATCTCTAGCTTCCTTTCTGGTCGTTCTATAGCCGCTGTTGTAGACGGCAATCGTTCTTCTCCTAGATCTATTAACAGTGGTGTTCCTCAGGGCTCTGTCCTATCACCAACTCTCATCCTTTTATTCATCAATGACCTTCTAAACTGTACTTCTAACCAAATCCACTCATATGCTGATGATTCCACCCTTCACCTTTCCATTCGATTCCCACAAGGTCCATCTCAGCAGTTATTTCAACAAACAAGGGATGAGGCTATGGCACACCTAATATCTGACATGGTTCGTATCTCTAACTGGGATAAAAATAATTTGGTTGTTTTTAATGTATCAAAGGCTCAGTTTTTGCATCTATCAACCCGACAAAATCTTCCACAGGTATACCCATTAATGTTTAATAATATTCAGCTTAATCCTGCACCATCCTTGAACATTTGGGGTTTCATTTACTCGGGACTTATCTTGGAAAGATCATATTATACCTCTTGTAAAATCTGCTTTGAAGAGATTGGGTGTGCTAAGCCAACTCCGTTCCTTCTTTACCCCTGCACAATTGTTGACTCTATACAGGGGTTTTATCCACCCCTGCGTGGAGTACAACTCTCATATGTGTGGAGGCTCCCCACATACAGCTCTTCTCAATAGGGTGGAGTCAAAGGCTTTTCGCCTCATTAACTCTTCTCCTCTTAGTAACTCCCTTGAACCTCTGTCTCTTCGCCACACTGTTGCATCTTTATCTCTTTTCTATCGCTACTTCAATGGTCACTGCTCCTCTGAACTGTCTACATGCATTCCTCCACCTCTACGACAGGCACATAGCACCCGTCTAGCAGCAAACTCTCATCCCTTTTCTGTTCAACTCTCTAATGCATGAGTTAACCGTTACTTACAGTCCTTCATATATGCAACAGGTCAACTCTGGAATTGTCTCCCTCTGTCTGTATTTCCTGTGTCCTAAAATCTCGAAATTTCAAACGCATCTCAAAATGATCAGATCTTGAAGTTGGCTCTCTCTTGCATTTTGTTTTTCTCTTGGAAGGAATAGTTTTGTGGGCTCGTTGCCTTTGGTTCCTTCTTCCTCACATAAAAAAGAAAAATCTTATTACCTTAAGCTGTCCTATCTCTCTGGTATGGCCTGTGAACCCTCCAAAGAAATGTCAATTGTGGCACTTTGGAGCTGCAGATTGGGAGGCCCTCAGGCAGTACTTCTTTGATTTTCCCTGGAATGATTATTGGCTCCATGGCCGGGAGCCATCTGAGTGTGCCTTGCATTACAGAGGTCATTCTCTTGGGCATGGAAGCATACATTCCTTTCTCATATCCTCTGACTAAAGTAAGAAAGCCTTGATTTAATTACACTTGTTTCAATGCTGTCCACAACAAAGAGAAGGCCTATAAAAGGTACAGGAGCCAACCCACCCCCGAATCACATCTTTTTTTGTTTCTTCCCGGAATCGTGCTAAGTCTGTTCTTCACTCTGCTAAAAATAATTTCATTCATATTAAATGTTCTGAACTCTCCAACTCGAGTTCTTCCCCCTCCTTCTGGCACCTTGCCAAAAACATTTCTAACAACTTTACCTCATCATCCTTCTCTCCTCTTTTCTACTCTGATGGCTCTGTAGCTATTTCTTCTGTTGATAAAGCAGATCTCCTCTGATTCCACCTTAGACAATTACGGTCCTGTTCCTCCATCTTTTCCCCCTCTGACTTCCTCATGGCTGACATTAAAATTTCTTCAGCTGATGTATTTTCTGACATCTTTGGCCTCAACATGTACAAGGCATATGATCATGATAGGGTCCCTCGTGTTGTCCTCAAGAACTGTGCTTTTGTGCTTACACTTTGCCTAGGTCAACTCTTTCATCTTTGTCTGTCAACTTGTAACTTTCCTTCTTGTTGGAAGTTTGCTCTCATTCATCCAGTAACAATGAAGAGGGACCATTTTCAACCCTCTAACTATAGTCCAATTTCTTTTACATCCTGTGTCTCAAAAGTTTTTGAGTCAGTTCTTAACAGAATAATTTTAAAGTAGCTTTCCTATTATAACCTTCATTCTGATCATCAGTGTGGGTTCCATCAGCTACGCTCCACTTGTGGTCTTCTCACCTACCTTTCAGACTTCTGTACATCCTCCATTTGGGATTTTGGCTAAAGCTGTGCCATAGCACTTGGCATCTGAAAGGCTTTGGATCAAGTCTGGCACAAATCTTTACCCAACTGTGTCATGGCAGATTTTTCACCAATGACCCCCCCAGTTCTGGCAGATTTTCGATTTTTTGGGGGGGCTAAAACCTCCGCTTTTTATGAGAAACATCAAAAATTCAGAAAGTGCTCACCTGAGCTTAGAAATGCCCAATTCAGGTGGCCCTACCCTCACCTGGTACCATATTCTCTCGAGCCAGGCTCCAGAAAAGACGTTCTCTGTGAGAGGGGAAACGATTCCAAACCACTCAGAGTAAGTATGTATTTAATTAACTGGTACAAATTTATATGTAGTACAAAAGTAGTACTAACTAAAAAAGCAAATAAAGCGCCTCGGACCCGGATGGACCATACGTTGACGACTAAGGAACGGACAAAGGACATTCTGAGAGTAGGAACGTGGAATGTGAGAGGAGTGAATGATGAAGTGAAAGAGAGAGAGATTGTCCAGGTGCTTGAGGATGCAAAAGTGGATATATGTGGATTGACTGAAACTAAATGGGAAGGTGAAAGGATGAGAGAATGGGAATACGGTGTAGGTATATGTGCGGGAGTCAGTGAGAGCGAGAGGGCAAGAGAGGGAGTATGTCTGATGATAAGCAAGAAGTGGAAGGAGAATATAAGAGAGTATGGAACAGTGGGTGCAAGGATTGTATGGGTGAGGATGAAAGTAGGTATACAAGCATGGGCGATTGTATGTGTGTATGCTCCAACTGAGGATCGAGTGGCAAGAGTGAAAGATGAGTTTTGGGCGAGAGTAGAAGCATGTATGGACAAGTTTGAGAGGAGCGAGAGAGTGCTGTTGATTGGAGACATGAATGGCAAAGTCGGGAATGTACGAGTGGATGGAGTGGTTGGTCAGTGGGGTGTGCCAGCGGAAGTAAATGGGAATGGTAGTGCTTTGGTGGACATCTGTGCTGGTAAGGGGTTGGCAATAGCCAACACCTACTTTCGTCATAAGATGATCCACCGGTATACATGGAGAGTAATGAGGAGGATGGATGGTGAACTTGTTGAACGAAAGGCAATGATAGACTACGTGTGTGTGGATGAGCGAATGAGAAGACAAGTGTTGGATGCAAGGGTGTGGAGAGGGTGGGGGAATGGAGTCTCGGACCATCACTTAGTGATGGCCAGGGTAGAGCTGCAAAGAAAGTGGTTGAGGAGGCGAAGGGGAAGACAGGAGGAAGCAGCTCCTGTGAGAAGAGTGGAGAAATTGCAAGATAGTGAGAAGAGGACAGAGTATAAGAGCATAGTGGAAGAAAGATTGGGAAGGTATGAGCTAGAGCAGATGGAAGGGGTGGAAGACGTATGTAAGATATTCACGGAAGAGATAAGAGCAGCGTGTGAGGCGGTTTGTGGAGTGAGGAGGAGATGCAAGGGTGTGCAAGGGACAGCATGGTGGAATGATGAGGTGAAACGAGCTGTGGAACAAAAGAAGAAGGCATATGGTCAATGGTTGGCGAGTAGAGGTAGGGGAGAAGATGAGAGAGAGAAGAGAGAGGTATATGTGAGCAGGAGAAGGGAGGTTAAGAGACTGGTGAAGGAGAGTAAGAAGAAAGTGGATGAAGAGTTTGGGAGGAATCTGAGTGTGAAATGGAGGAGAGTAAGAAATTGTTTTGGAAGGAGGTAAAGAAAGTAAGGCAGTGTGAAAGGGGAAATAGTAGGGGAGTGAAAGATAGGAATAATAGATTGTTGGTGGAGAAAAGAGAGAGAAATTGAGGAGATGGAAGGAGCACTTTGAGGATTTGTTGAATGTAGAGAGTGAGAGCAGTGTGAGTATAAGTGGTTGGGGAATGGCTGGGAGAAGAAAAGATGAGAGGAGGGAGGAAGAGATCAGTAGGTCGGAAGTAGTGGAAGCGATGAAGAAGATTAAGCTGGGAAAGGCCCCAGGAATTGATGGAGTGTGTGGTGAAATGCTTAGGTATGGGGGTGAGATTGTTGTGGAGTGGATATGGAAGTTGTGTAGATTGGCTTGGGAAGAGGGAAGGGTTCCAGAGGACTGGAAATCAGGTATAATTGTTCCTCTGTACAAAGGAAAAGGGGAGAGAGAAGTATGTGGTAACCATAGGGGTATTTGCCTTCTTAGTGTGACTGGTAAAATATATGGTAGAATACTCATTGATAGGGTTAGGCATATGACAGAGGAGCTAGTTGGAGAAGAACAAGGGGGATTTAGGAAGGGAAAAGGGTGTGTAGATCAGATATTTGTTCTAAGATGTTTAGTGGAGAAGTATCTAGAGAAGGGAAGGAAAGTGTACGCTGCCTTCATGGACTTGGAGATAGGAAAGGTATGTGGAAGGTATTAAGAATATATGGAGTGGAGGGGAAATTGTTGAGTGCTGTGAAGAGTATGTATGAGGGAGCTAGGGCTACGGTGCGAGTGGATGGTGAGCTGAGTGAGTTCTTTGATCTCAATGTGGGACTGAAACAGGGGTGTGTAATGTCTCCATGGCTGTTTAATATATATATGGATGGGGTCGTAAAGGAGGTACAAGGCAGGGCAGTGGATGTGGGGGTGGCCCTAATGAATGAGGGTGAGATTTGGAAGCTTCCGGTGTTGCTGTTTGCTGATGATACAGTATTGTTGAGTGAAGATGAATGGGAGTTGCAAGGTTTGGTGAATGAATTTGGGACAGTGTGTAGGAGGAGGAAGCTGAAAGTTAATGTAAACAAAAGTAAAGTTATGGTGTTTGAGAGGAATGAAGTCACAGAGTGTGCAGTGAGGTTGGATGGTGAGGATATGGAGAATGTGAGTGCATTCAAGTACTTGGGTAGTGTGATGAGTAAGGATGGAACTTTGGGGGATGAAGTACGTGAAAGGGTACAGCAGGGAAGGAAGGTTGTTGGCACACTGAAAGCAGTGATGAGAAATAGGGAGGTGAGTACGGAAGTTAAGAAGTCACTGCATGATGGTATTGTGATCCCTACTCTGACGTATGGAAGCGAGGCGTGGACCTTGCAAGAGGGGAACAAGTCAAGAGTGAGAGCAGTGGAAATGAGTTACTTGAGAGGAGCATGTGGAGTGACATGGAGGGACAGGTTGATGAATGAAGAAGTGAAGGAACGTTGTGGGGTAGATGTGGATGTGGTTGAAAAGATTAGGAGAAATACACTGAGGTGGTTTGGACATGTGGAGAGGATGGAGAATGAAAGACTGACTAAGAGGGTGTATGTAGGTGAGGTGGAGGGAGGGAGAAGGAGGGGTAGACCGAGGATGAGGTGGAGGGATGGAGTTGAGAGGTATATGAGGGAGGGGAGGGTGAGTTGGGGGGAGGGGAGTCAAATGGTAGGTGACAGAGTGACTTGGAGGCGTTTTGTCTGCGGCCACCCTTTGCGGGATTAGGGCGTCGGGCTATAGATAGATAGATAGACAAAAGTATATTGGTTTTCACACAGTAATATAGGCGATATAAGAGTTGTTTCACTCACCAAACACATCAACATACCACACCCTCTTTGGCGATGTTGCCTCCTCATCACTTCTGCATGTTTCTTCCTCTAACACCACGTAAACTTTGTCCTCCACATTGTCATCGACTGGGGAATCAATATCGCCTTGAATTTCGTACTGTGGTGCAACATGTCTTTACTGGCCAGGTCACTGGTAACAGGTGAGTTGCCGAGACAATGGCGTGCTGGGGGGGGGAGGTCACGAGGGGTAAGGCATTGTCCCCACCTGGCCTCAGGTAGAGAAAGGTGTCCAGCTTGTACATACTAAAAAATCACACATGAAATTTGAAAAATGTGAAAATGACGGACCTAGAAATTGCAAAACGTATGGATACGTCATCAGGTGTCACTGTGACAAAACATGGAGACGTACCCGTATGTCCAAACTGCCCTCATTTGGTTTCTATCCTTCTGTCTGTGCCTTAATCTGTAGCTTTCTTTTTGGCCATTCTATAGATGCTGTTGTAGACGGCAATTGTTCTTCTAGATCTATCAATAGTGGTGTTCCTCAGGGCTCTGCCCTATAACCAACTCTCTTCCTTTTTTTCATCAATGACCTAAGCTGTGCATCTAACCCTATCCACTCAAATGCTGATGATTCCACCCTTCACCTTTCCATTTGGTTCTCGCAACATCCATCTCAGCAGTTACTTCAACAAACAAGGGATGAGGCTATCACACACCGAATGTCTGATTTGGGTCGTTTGTCTGACTGAGGTAAAAATAATTTTGTTGTTTTTATCCATCATAAACTCAGTTATTACACCTTTCAACCAGGCAAAATCTTGTACAGGGTACCGACTAATGTTTATCCAGCTTAATCTTGCATCATCCTTAAACATACTTGGGGTTTCATTCTCTCGGGACTTAAACTGGAAAGATCATATAACATCTCTTGTAAAATTTGCTTCCTAGAGATTAGGTGTGCGAAATGGACTCTGTACTTTCTTTACCCCTGCACAGCTGTTGACTTCATACACGGGTGTTATTCATCCCTGTGTGGAGTACAACTCTCTTGTGTGGGGAGGCTCCCCACATACAGCTCTTCTCAATAGGGTGGAGTCAAAGGCTTTTCGTCTCATTAACTCTCCCCCTCTTACTGACTCCCTTCAACCTCTGTCTCTTTGCTGCAATGTTGCATCTTTATCTCTTTTCTATCGCTACTTCAATGGTCACTGTTCCTTTGAACTGTCTGCATGCATTCCTCCACTTCTACGACGGGCGCGTTGCAACCGTCTAGCAGCAAACTCTCACCCCTTTTCTGTCCAACTCTCTAATGCAAAAGTTAACCGTTACTCCCAGGCCTTCATTTATGCAACAGGTCAACTCTGGAACTGTCTCCCTCTGTCTGTATTTCTTGCTTCCTATGATCTCCAGTCTTTCAAACGCAGTGTGTCAAGGCATCTCAAAATGAATGGATCTTGAATTTGGCTCTGTCTTGTATTTTGTTTTTCTCTTGGAAGGAACAATTTTGCGGGCTCATTGCCTTTGGTTCCTTCTTCCCCACATAAAAAAAAAAAAAAATCCGTTTTCTCTCCAACTCTCTAATGCAAGAGTTAACCGTTACTCCCAGTCCTTCATTTATGCAACAGGACAACTCTGGAACTGTCTCCCTCTGTCTGTATTTCCTACTTCCTATGATCTATAGTCTTTCAAACGCAGTGAGTCCAGGCATCTCGAAATGAACGGATCTTCAATTTGGTTCTCTTTCGTATTGCTTTTGTTTTTTTCTTGGAAGGGACGGTTTGCGGGCTCCTGGCCTTTGGTTCCTTCTTCCTTGCATAAAAAAGGCAAAAAGATAGTGGCAGGAAAAGGAGGAGAGGCGAAGGGAGAGACATGGGGAAGAGAAAGAAGAAAAGGGCAAGGAAAAACGGTAGAGAGAAAAAGGATTGGACGTAAAGAGAGAAGAAGAGGGCAGGAGGGAAAAAAGTGGTGGAAGACTAGAAAAGAAGAAAGAGATCCATTGACTGACAGGGAACGAGGCTGGAAGACGAATAAGGAAGAGGGAGATAGAAGAGAGAATGAAAATGACGGAGAGCAGAATAATAGGAGGCAAGAAAGGAGGAAGAAGGTGGAGGGAAACAGAAGGAGAAGAAGGTTATGGAGGAGAAAGGGTGTGGTAGGCGAGGGAGAGAAAGGGAAAAAAGAAGAGAGAGAGAATGAAAGAAGCCAAAAGAAATGAAGGAGAAGGGAAGAGGGGACAAGAGAAGAGAATTTAGAAGTGAAGAGTGGTGAGATGGGAAGAGGGATGATAAGTAAAAAGAAGTCGGAAGGGAAGAGAGGAGAGAAGGAAGAAGAGGAGAAAATGGAAAAAGAAGTGAAGGAAAGAAGCAAGAGAAAGAGAGAAAGAAAGAGGGGAGAGAAGGAAAATGGGCAGAGAAGAGAAAAGGGGAAAAAAAAAAAAGGAAAGGAGGTAAAGTGAAAAGATTTAAGAGGAGAGATATAGAGACGGGAATGAAAGACAGACGACCTGTGACAAAAATGAAAAGCTCGAGAGAGATAGATAGAGAGAGAGAGAGAGAGAGAGAGAGAGAGAGAGACGAGACGAGACAGGCAGACGGATGAAGAGGTAAAAAGAGGGATGGCGTAACGAGCCGGGACGAGGCGAGAGAAGAGTAGAAGAAAGATGAGACTGGGTGGAATGATATAGGAAGGAAGGCAAGAGAAAATATAAGAGAGGACATAAGGAGGTGAGCTATGACATAACAAGAGAAAATAGGGCAAAAGATAGGGAGAAGAGGGCAGAAGAACGAAAATGGAATGGACAGGAAGAGGGAAGTAAAATGACAAGAATAATGGGGTTTCTAACCAAGAGAGGGAAGAGATGAACAAATAACCGTAAAGCAAAAAAGAGTTAGGATTATGAAGTGAGAAGAGAAAAGGTACAAGAGAGGGAAGCTAAAAAGAGAGGACAGGGGGAAGGACGAAGAAAGAAGGGAAGAAACGAAAGAAAGGAAGCAAGTAAGGAAAAGAAAGAAGACAGTAAAAAGTAAAGAATTGAGAATGGAGGGAAAGGAGACAGAAATGAAAAAAAAAAAAAAAAAAAAAAGGAGGAAGCGATGAAGACGAAAGGGAAGCAAGGATTTTACCAAATAACCCGGAAAGGATGCAAAAACGATTAAAAATGAAGAAAAAAAAGAAATGAGGGGAAAATAAAACAAATGATAATAAAAATAACGAAAGCAAAAAAAAAAAAAATGAAATGAGCAGGAAATAAATTATAAACGTGAACCAGAAAAAAGAAATAAAAGGGAAGGAGGAAATTCAAAGAGAACGAAGCAAAGAGCAAGGTAATGAAGCGAAATTTACATTAAGGCAAAGAAAATTGAGATGGAAGGGGATATGAAGGACAAAGAGGAAAGAAAAAGTACAAAAAAAGAGTAAGAGAGACAAAAGGATGAAGAAGGACAGGGAAAGAGTGACAGGCAAACGGGAAAAATAGTTAACAGTGAGAAGAGAGGAGAAAAATTATGGAAGAAGGTAGGGGAAAGAGAACGATGAAAATGGGAAACAAATGAAAAAGGAAAGCAAAGAAGTTAGGGTGAAGACGGAAAAGAAGGAAGAAGCGGAAAGAGAAAGGAGAGAGTGGGCGATGGAAAAAAAATATATACATTTGCCGCTTCAGCTCCAGTTCGCTTTGGACATGAAGCCCTGGTTTTTCCGCTGGTTTTTGGTGTGGTTGGAATTTGATATTAGTTTCCTTCGCAAAGACTCCATTTTGAACTAAAACAACTCTGACGGTGATGGTGTTGACCCCCATATAATGTATGAAGGGTTGTGGACGTTCTGAGAAAAAGGGGAGTTATATAACATAAATGGGTGTTCCAGAAATTAAAAGTTCGTGAAAACTGTATAACCCAGCCTGATTTATACGTCGGTCAGCAAGTTCCACCCTCTATCACCCAGTTATGGGAAGAAGTTAGGGTCAGGAACTCGACCCACTGCCACCTGTTATAGCAGCAGCTGGTTCTCAATATCCCACCCGGATGATCAGTCCGGGTCAGCAGTCAGTGGCCACCTCACTAGTCAGGTGTGAGTGAGTCAGATCAGACGGTGACAGCGGCGTCACCTCACCCACAGAGTCCTTGAAATGCTTTCACCGGAGCCGCACAGTGGGAAAATTCAAAATTCTTGGTATACTTGTATGTACAGTCGTGGCCATAAATAATCACCTATCCTCCTGTGCCCCGTGCCTCAGGCTGGCTCCCTTACGCGCGGCAAGTCACACGGGAGTAAGAGGGGCTGAGAGGGAGGGGCCAGAGAGAGAAGGGAAGGTGGGTGGGGGAACAAGCGATGGTGCTGGGGCGGAGTGAGGGATGGGAGGGAGGGTAGGTAGGGGAGGGAGAATGAAATGCGAAGTTGTGGCCAAATACATGTAATTTGTCTATTTTCTTTCATTCAGGGGATCATATAAAGGAGTTACTGTTCGGTAGATAAAGCTGCATTACACCTTGTATAACGGCGTCAGATAACAAGCTTTAGACAGGTGCTGATATCAAGGACTGGCTCGTGAGAGAGATATACTGACGTGACAGATCAAACGTTAGTGCAGAGCCATCGAGATTATGTGGGCCCAGATTGTCAACGCGTGGATAAGGCGACCAGATTCCCGCCTTTAGGCGGGACAGTCCCGCTTTTTTTTTTTTTTTGCATCTGTTCCGCTTTCTTAATTGTAAATAAAATGTCCTACTTCTTGTGCAAATTATCTAAACTGTCCCCCTTTTAGAAAATTACTATTGTACTAGATATAACATGATCTTTTATGAAGTTATGATGAATTAGTAAAATTAAGCATTATCTAAACCAAATGAAATACCGAATTATTAATATAAAATCTGTAATACTAACTAGTAACTTTGGTCGGCCCATTGCCCGTACCATACTGTATATTGGTCATTGGAGTTCGTTTTAGACTTTAGTGTTTGTTTAGCAGCCTAGCGTGAAGTGCTGCGTAGCAGCCGTCGCTGTCGCTCGCATGTCACTGTATCTCTCTCTCTCTCTCTCTCTCTCTTTCTCTCTCTCTCTCTCTCTCTCTCTCTCTCTCTCTCTCTCTCTCTCTCTCTCTCTCTCTCTCTATATATATATATATATATATATATATATATATATACACGCACACACACGTGACAATGTCCCGCTTTTAACTCTAATAAATCTGGTCACCTTACGCGTGGAAGCCAAAGAACGAGAGAACAAGGGCCCTCCTTCTCCAGTACACCAAAAACGAATGGGAGCTGTTCAAATGGAACATGCAAACCATCAACAACCTTGTTTCCCCGGAGCCTCGACGCCTGCATGAGGTTTTTAAGGCATGAGGCCACTGGACTACTTACTAAGGCGTTTCTAGTTGCTTTGGCTTGAACATTGACATAGATATACTTTGGGAGTTTGGGTAGGATTTTGTTTCATATTCCCCCTGACAGATTATGAGATACGGTTACCATATCCACCCATCAGCACAAACATCAATTTTATTTACCTTTTATGCACAGTTATTTTAAATAGCCTTTTCATATAGAGATGTCATTATATAATTATTGAATTGGCGTGATGGTGACTGTATAGAGGGAGTGTATACCGCGAGGGTGATCATATTTACTGTGGACACAGCCATGTCAAAAGTTACATATAATATTTTGTTCCAAATATTAATTACATGTAAGGGAAGCGGAAGTTTCTTATACAAACATTACGGAAGTCAAAGCCATCTAGATTCCATTCTACGTCTGAAGTCAAAATACACTGATAAACACAAATATCTGGCTCCGCACAATTGTTTGATCTGTCACGTCAGTATATCTCTCCCACGAGCCAGTCCTTGATATCAGCACCTGTCTAAAGCTTGTTATCTGACGCCGTTACACAAGGTGTAATGCAGCTTTATCTACTGAACAGTAACTCCTTTATATGATCCCCTGAATGAAAGAAAATAGACAAATTATTTGGCCACAACTTCGCATTTCATTCTCCCTCCCCTACCTACCCTCCCTCCCCTCCCTCACTCCGCCCCAGCACCATCGCTTGTTCCCCCACCTACCTTCCCTTCTCTCTCTGGCCCCTCCCTCTCAGCCCTTCTTACTCCAGTGTGACTTGCTGCGCATAAAGGAGCCAGTCTGAGGATCGGGGTACAGGATGATAGGTGATTATTTATGGCCACGACTGTACATGATTTTTTTTTTATTTCCTGCATAAACTCTGTTGATTTAACCCGTCACGTCCCAAGGTTTTCCGCACCTCCGACATCCCCCAGTCCCGAGGTATTTTCGATTTTTTTTTTTTTTTGGCTAAAACCTTCGCTTTTGGTGAGAAACATCGAAAATTCATAGAGAAATTGCTCACCTGAGGTTTAAAGTGCCCAATCCAGGTAGGAGTTCCTCCTTACCTGAGTGGGTTTTCTAACATGCTGGCACCAAAGAAAACGAGTTCTATGGGAGGGTAACTATTTTATCCACTCATAAACGGTATTTATTTATTTACTTGGTACGAATGTATATGTAGTATGAGAGTATATTGGTTTTCATGCAGTAATAAAGGCATTATAAGCATTGTTTCACTCACTAACTAATCACCATACCTGACCTTTTTTTGCCACATTACCTGATAATTATTTCTGGCTGTTTCTTCTTCTAATGCTATGTAAACATTGTCCTCCACATTGTCATCGATTGGGGAATCACTCTGGCCCTGAATATCTTTACTAGCCAGGTCACTGGTAACAGGTCCTTTGCCAAGACAATGGCATGAGAGGGGGAGGGGGGAGGTTATGCAGTGTAAGGCATTGTCCCTGCTTGGCATCTTGTAGAGGAATAGAGGAAGGTGTCCCGTGTATACATACGAAAAATCACGTGCGAAAATTGAAAATTGTGCAAATTAGGGACCTTGCAATTGCACGACGTACTGGTACGTCGCCGGGACTGGCAAATGCAAAATCGTTGCAATGTACCCATACGTCGACGGGATGGGGCGGGTTAAGGAATTTAAACGTGGAATCCTGTTGAACTTATACATCTGAGTAAGAGAAAAAACAAATCCTTTTCACATTCCTATATATCTCAAAATACAGAATGGAAAATTATATATTTCTTTACCTATCCAGAATGATGCCCCCGAATATTAAGATTAATTTGTCTTTCTAATTTCATACAATTATTACTATTAATAATCCCATGCAAATAAATTATATCGCTACTAATCTAAAAACTGTTCGTTTTACAAGTTGTAGTAAAAAGCACTTTGATAAATATAAGTCTAGCATGCAAGTAATCATTATTTCTTGGTGAAGCTACAGTGGCTCCCCAAGGTGTGTTTCAAGACATGTAGCACACGTTAGGGGACAAACCCATCACACTCCCCTATTAAAAAGTGGTGTGCGAAATTCAGTTCGAGTATGACGAGGCTAAAAAAAAAAAAAAAAAAAAAACTCATCAACACCATCATCCACAGACAATATGCCAAATGTTTTGTCTAAAATCTGCTCAGCAGTTATTGCAACTCGAATGTTCATATGTCAGCAGTGAATGTAGCCATTACATTAGCCAGAACTAGACTAATATCAACAGACATATTAGACATGTGGAATGTGGCTGCAAGATAATAATTTACTTCACGAATGTGGACTCAAAAAAGAACTCGTGTATCTAGTTTCGTGCCATGTTTCGACATTACATTCTTATTCTTATTATTATTATTATTATTATTATTATTATCATCATCATCATCATCATCATCATTGTTATTATTTGTTTACCCGGATGCCTCAATCACTTCAAGGGTGGCGAGAAACAACTCGCCTATATACAGTATATGTCACCCTGCCCTTTCCCTTCTCTCTTCCAAATTTACTCCCTCTTACCTCACATACCTCTCTAATCCGTCCCTTTATGTCATACTCGGACATCTCCCTTTTCCCTCGCCACCTCACTCACATACACTCTCCCAGTTTGTCTCTCACTCCCCATCCACTCCACATGGCCAAACCACCTCAGTGTACTTCTAATGCCTTCTATCACATCCACATCGACAGCACATAGCTTGTTCACTTCTTCATTTTGACAGTTGCTTCTCCATGTAACTCCACATGTTCCTGTCAAATAACTAAGTATCATGATAATAATAATAATAATAATAATAATGATAATAATAATTAGTAGTAGTAGTAGTAGTAGGATTTTTTTTTTTATTCAGTAACCAGAATTCGTATTGATTATTATCAATGTACTTAAAAATAATTTCTTCATTCGCACCTGAAAATAACAAGGCTTGTCATCGAAAACCTTTTCACCATTAATGAAGCATCATGTGTAGTAACAGCTGACAAAGTCGTGCGGTCGAACTGGTACGCTTTTTCAAGCTGAAGTCGTGCTTGCGACTGTTTGTTTAACTTGCAATCTAAGAAATTAAAATCAACTAATATTAGTCCACCTGAACTGTGCAGGGACAAGTAACCTAGATTATGTGATTGAGCCAGAGATGTAAAAAAGAAATTGCAACTCCAGGTTCAGCTGAGCGTGAACCCAGTGGACAACACTTCAAGTTACCCTTCTTCCGTAGTCCACCATCCTCTTTTCGGAGGATAACAAGAGGACTGAGAAACGTTCATATAACCCGCCAGCTCCACCACCCGGTCATATCTGTGCCACGACGTGAAGGCGTCCCTATCCTTTTGCCTCTTGTTGGCCCAGTGGATGAGCTTTCTGAGCTTCGCCAGACAGCCAAGGTTTCATCCTTGGTACAGTACTTTTCTTTTTATTTCTTCACTTCTAGGGGAAAGAGCAGCGGGATGATAACGATGATGACAATGATGATGATGATGATGATGATGATGATGATGACGATGATGATGAATCCGTAGCAGAATAAGTGTTACAGGAGATAGCTTATAGAATCTTTGGCTTTACTTTTTGTTACATTAATTTGACCCATATTATCGTTCTTTTGCAGCTTATTTGATGCAGTTCAGTGGAAGATAAAGACAGTACTACAACTATACACTGTTTCCATAACACTTTTAGTGACCAGCACCATATTTTAGTCTTGATCTATTGTTACAGCTGGAGATGGAGAGATAGCAATTTCAGGCCACCTTAGAGTAAAAAGGATATTGAAGGATATGTCTCACATTAATAATATCGTTTGTTGTCAGCTAAAATAGCCTTTCCAAATTGACTAACTGCAGCCAAAATGCTAAGAAGGCTGTCCGGCACTTCTTCATTACCAGTTCATTTATATATCTGCTACGCTAATATTTTACTATCAGTTCTACTGTATATGCAAGAAATGTTTATATGAAGAGGGTACAGATATCATTCAAGAGTGAATTAAGTTGTAATATAGAAAATATATCGGTAAGAAAGAGGTGCCACAATACCTCATATCCTGTCAGAATACAACCCCAAGCAATTCACACTAAACTCCTACCCTTTCTGAAATAGTCCTGGCCCGGGATTCACAAAGGCTGCTGGGCAACAGCGCCGCACGACGTCGTACGAGAGTGAACGATCACCCCTCAAGGGCATTCACAAACGCTGTATTAGGTTCCCTTCCAAGTCTCTTCCTTAGCGAGCAGGGATTTTTCTGGGGAAAAATTTCCCTACCAATCAGCAGGCACCGATCTATCACGTGACTGAATTTAAACAGACCACACCCTCCCCCATTCTCCTCCCTTCCTCCTCTTTCTCTCCCTTCCTCTCCCCACAAAACAAGTACATACTGTACACAAATACATACATATGCATTTACGCTCGTAATCACGTACGTACTTAAGGACAAATGTATCCCAAGGCGGACTAAGGTATTTACGTACATATGAATATAAGTAGTCACCTACGTACGTGAATACTTACATAAATACGTACTTATGTCCGTTCGTCAACTCATGTAAGCACGCACTTACGTACGTACGTGAATGCTAACGTAAGTACGTACGTAAATACTTAGGGAAGAACGTACGTGAATACTTACGTATGTACGTATTTACGTACGTGAATACTTACGCAAGTACGTACGTATGTACGTACTTCCATAAGCACGTACATAGGTGTGTACGTCAGTACGTACATGAATGCGTTAGTACATACATAGGTGCGTACGTAAATACGTGCATAGGTGTGTACATAAGTACGTATACATGTACGTAAGTACGTACATGGGTGCATTCGTAGGCATGTACATACGTTCATACATAGACACATGCGTACGTAATTACGTACGTACGTAATTACATGCGTACGTACTTACGTACGTGAATACTTACGCAAGGACGTACGTATGTACTTACAGTACTTCCGTAAGCACGTACATACGGGCGTACGTAAGTACATACATAGGTAAGTACATGAATACTTTAGTACATACATAGGTGCGTATGTAAATACGTGCATGGGCGTGTACGTAGGTACGTATACAGGTGCATAGGTAGGCACGTACATACATTCACATAAATATATGCATACGTAATTACGTACGTGGATGTGGATGTAAGTACGTACGTAGATCCAGACGTATGTACACAGGTGCGTACGTAAGTACGGTATGTACATAGGTACGTGTACATTCCCTTCACGTCGCACATCTCACAGTTGTTTTAGTCGGGGGTCATGTAATTGATACAATGTGCCTCTATTTCCGAATCACGATCCTGTCAGGGTGGTCTGGAGGACCCTTAGCGAAAGGGAGATGCTACGACAAAAAATGGCGGCCGACACAGTTTATACATGCCGGTGTAACCCCAAAAGGGAGCTGCACGACCGGTAAGGCAGGCGCCAAAAGCGTGCGACCGTTTGTGAATCCGGGCCCTGGACTGTACATTAGAGGGTGCTACCAGCCTCCTAACATAACCTGAATATGACCCAAACCAGTGCACGCTAACGCCCGTAGTCTTGAAACTGAGGGCAGGGGTTACCCTTCCCGCACCCCGCTCGAGGTGGAAGCTCACACCTTCAACGTAAGTGGTAATCTTGAAAGCGGGAGGGTGCACCCCTTCGTGTGGGTAGGCGTGGCAGAGTTGGTAACGCTGATTAATTTTAAAATTCAAAATCTTAAAATTAACACAATACATATGCCACTTCTTAAGATTCACACACAGTATAATCTTTAATGTTTGCAATTCTTACCTCATCAGTGATTAAAAACTGGCATTTGTTCTTAAATACTCTGTTCAGGAGTATGCATGCAGGATTTGGAGAACCTGTGCCGCAGGAAAAATTCGGTGTCAGACATAGCTTTAAAAGGGTTCATGCGGTCAGTATTAACCCTACGAATACGCCTTGGCTGGTCATATCGATTTTGACTATATTTCTGCCCCAAATACTTGTTTTTGCCATTCTTCCCACCCAGAACCCCGAAATCCCACCCCCCAAAACATGGGGCGGGGGTGTTAATTTGAACTCCAATCACGAACACCGAAAATAAAAGCCAAATTCGTTCAAATTACACCAAAATACACCATAAAAATATATTGCCAAGCCAAAACAAAATAGTGCGGACTTGTAAAAGCTCACCGAACACAAATATGAGACTTTGTAATTCAAACTGGCTGTGCACCAGTCGTCTGTTTTGGTAGTATTCGGCCATTTTTTACCGTAGGAATTATTTCATGTACTAATCAAACTAATTATAAAAGTATCAAGCACCATGTCTGATAAACAGCTTGGTAGAAACATTGAGAAAGAAAATGGAATTGGATACAGTATCTCATCTTTGTTTTTGTCTTGTCGGAAATTATCCATCCTTGGAGACGTGGTGAAGTCTTTTAAAACAATAAAAATATTAAACGCTTATTTTTTTTTCTTTACACGATGTTTTTATCATTAAATTAAAATTCCCATCACACACATCATAGGGTCCTTCAAATTCTACATGGTTTTCTTTGCACCAGGCTGCTATAATATGACGAAGAGGCATGCGAAGGGGTGCTATGAGACCCCGCAGATTCCAGTACTACGTTGTGGTAATCCTCTCCCGTTCACCGGGGAATGCTCTCCCTTTCGTGCTTTAAGACTACCAAAAGATACGGATAGGGCAAGGTGAACGCCTTCCCACAGTTTAAGATTACGACCGTAAAATCTCACCCTTATTTAAATAGGGACCTGGACTGTACATTCGATTGTGCTACAGTATCTCCTTACATAGTCAAATACACCCCAGAGCAATGCACACTAAGCTCTCACCCTTACTGAAGTAAAGCACTAAAATGTAAATTCGATGGTGTTTCAAAGTCCCCTAACCCAAACAGAATACAAATCTAACCCACACTAAACTCTCATCCTTACTGAAATAGGGACTTTCAATGGTGCAACAAAGCCTGCCAACCTAGACAGAATAAGACCCTTGGACCGGGACTATTTCACACTAAACACTCTCACTTACCTAGAACTGAAATAGGAACCTGCGCCGTGCATTTGACCTGCTAAGTGTGGCTATTTAGGAAAAGATTTAGTGTTGGCCAAAACTGAATGTGTATCTTTGGATGCGGCCACACATACTCCAAACATGTGATGGACAAGAGGATACGAGTCTCAGGAGTCCGTCCAACGTTCAGACCCCGATATTGCAGCGGCTCCAACCCGGTGCTTCGTTTCATACAGACGGTCACATGTTTTCGGCATTTATTGTTACCTCTTAACGAAGTCTAGTGCTGGTGACAGGCGTTAATTCAAGTCTTCATATTCTCGCCGCCGCCACCACCACCACCACCACATACGTAGAAAACGAAAAAGCTACGTCTTTACATTCTTTCCATAGCACTTCTTTGTTATCAGGTTCATTATGAAGTGATAATCTGTTGACACAACTCAGCATTCAAGACGGAGGGATATTGATTATAGGCCAAGTTAGAGTGAAAAGTGTACACCAGACACTTGGTAACCAAATCAGTTAAATGCTTATAGTGAAAATATACGAAAAAAAAAGAAAATAGTTAATTTTATCGATAAAAATTATTTGAGACTTTTATAAATACAGGTACGGCCAATTATCTGTGACCACTTCACCAAGAGCATTATTTTAGAATGGTGAAGGGATTACGGAACTCCTTCAAGATTTTATTCATTTATTTATTTTTTTGCTCAACCTAATAAAAACGACCTGGTCGGCATGAATAAAGACATCAGGGTACTGAAGAGGTTATAGATTCTTATGGCACAATGACTTCTTACCAAAGCTAGATAAAACTGCTTGGTGTTACCCAGAACTACACACACACACACACACACACACACACACACACACACACATTGCATTTACTGTATTTTTTCAGCGTTAACTAATGTCGCGCTGTACCCTTTCTTGGAAATTCGTTAACCCATAGCAATCTTTAATGTGATTACTGTGCTTTATTATGATTAGCAGAAGCAACAGATAAAATTTATGCAAGACGAAGAAAAAAAGGAGGGGGGGACGACAGTATTAAGTCTCATTGGAGATATGAATCAGTAATATGGTAAGAGTAAATGGATACATAATATAGTTAACTTCTAACTCCATGGGAGTATAACAATGAAAGGGGCAGAATGCTGTAATCAAGCAGTTGGATCCAATAAGGAAGGAAGTATATTTACAGTTCATGGCCATGTTAAAATTCAGTGAAAAGTTACTACTATTGGGTGTAAAATTACAAGGTAATTAATGTGTTAATGTAATAAAAATTAATTAACAATGCAAGGATCATGTGATAAGCATAGAAACTGTAGGAACACATAGTCTATTATACTTCAGAAGTTCACAGTTGAAGTTCATTATATAGAATTCGTATTGAAAACTGTAATAATACACGGAATAATGAATACGTAGCAGTTGAGTACACATTAGTTGATTTCACAAAAACTGTCTTTGAGAGTGATGTCTCTTAGTCATTGATTAACTTCTTCACATTTGTTATCCTTTTCTGATATCTACTATATCGTTGTTTATGTTGCTGATTCACAGTTCATTGTTTTTGTCTATATTATTATTAACCTTTGATTCCTTTGCAACTATATTCACTTAAACTCGTTCATTTGCTATCCTTTTATCATCATATTACTTAATTTTTCATTTACTATTCTGAATTGGTATAGTTATCACTTACAGTTATATTTCCTTCATTATCAAGTTACATGATCTTCACATCTTCAGCAGACCCACTGAGTGTCATTAACGCCCGTAGTATTGAAACTGAGGGCAGGGAGTTACCCTTCCCGCACCCAGCTCGAAGTGGAAGCTCACACCTTCAACGTAAGTGGTAATCTTGAAAGGGTGAGAGCGCACCCCATCGTGTGGGTAAGCGCAGTAAACAGTTGGCAACCCTGATTAGTTTTAAATTTAAAATACTGAAAAAAAAAAAAGCTTCTAAGATTCATATAGCCTACTATATAATCTCTTAATGTTAGCAATTCTTTCCTCATTTATTATTAAAGACTGGCATTTGTTCTTGAATACTTTGTATGAGTATGTATACCATACCCGTACCATGGGGAAAATTCGGTGGCAGACATAGCTTCAGAGTGGTTCATGCTGTCAGTTATAACCCTACGAATACGCCTTGGCTGGTCACACCGATTTTGGTGATATTTTTGCTCCATATGCTTGTTTTTGTAAATTTTCCCACCCAGAACCCCGAAAACCAACCAGTCCCCCAAGACACTTGGGAGGGGGGTGTAATTTGAAAACCGATCACGAGCACCGAAAATAAAGACCAAATTCGTTCAAATCACACCAGAATACAGCAGAAAAATATACTGCTAAGCAAAACAAAATAGTATGGACTTGTAAAATTTTACTAAACGCAAACATGAGACATTATTTCAAACTAACTGGCTGTGCACGATTTGTCTGTTTTTTTTTTTATTATTTTTTTTTAATGTGTCCGACTCTGGGCAAAGGCTGCAGGGCCTATTTCTCGGGGGCAGTGACCCATTCCGAGGCCCAGTAGTCCTCCTACACCTCCACTCGGCCATTCTTTGCTGTAGGAATCATTTCATGACTAATCAAACTATTTTATAAGAGTATCATGCACCGTATCTAATAAACAGCTTCGTAGAAATACTGAAAAAAATATAATGGAAGTGGATACAGTATCTCATTTTGTTTTCGTCTAGTCGTAATTTAACCATCTCTGGAGAAGTGGTGAAGTCTTTTAAACTTGATGAAAAAATATCAAATGCTTATTGTTTTCTTTACACAATGTTTTTATTATTAAATTAAAATTCCCATCACACGCACCATAGGGTCCTTCAAATTCTACACAGTTTTCTGTGCACAAAGGTACTATAGTAAGACGAAGGGGCATGCGAAGGGGTGCTATGAGACTCCCTGCAGATTCCAGTACTACGCTGGGGTAATACTCTCCTGTTCACTGGGGAACACTCTCCCTTTCATGCATTAAGTTTACCAATAGATACGGACAGGGCAAGGTGAACACCTGCCCATAGTTTTAAGACTACGACCGTAAGAACTACTAGTTTCCAGGTCTAGTGGTTGCAGCACTAATCTTGTCGCAATGTGGATCTCATGCAGTCTTTTATCCATTCTTGTAACACAACGGTTAAATATACATATAGTAAAAAAAAATCCAATAAGAGAAATTGCCACTGGGGGAAACAAAAATCGGATGTATCCATGAACTCTTAAAGGCTGAAGAAAGCTGGTCCATAGCAATATCACTGTCATTAAGAAAATCCAACATGCGTAGGTTATCTCACGTAACAGAGAGACTGTCAGCAGGCAGGTGGAATGTCACATTGATGGGTTGGAAAGTTTCATATTTGTGGGAACGAAGTGCAGAGTGATGATGTGTAGCGTGAGCAACCATAGATTCTGATTTTACTGTACAATAATCAGGGGCCTTGTACAAATCAGCTGCAGATACTGAGCAACAGGAGTTGCAGGACAAATAAGACTAACAGGAATTGGGCTATTGAAGAAGAAATAGCGGATATGGTTCAGACGACATAGGACACTGGGAGGGCTGGAACGAAGGAATAAACAGATAGTACCGAGAAATTACGAACTAAGTCAGATTCACAAGGAGCAGTGCTACTAAGAAAAATTGTCAGGAGATAAGCAGCACAAACTCGAGAGTTTGGTGTAAGAAAAGCACACATGCTGAGATCATTGGAGAAAGGGAAAGCAACAGAGATACTATCATGAGATAGGAGGAGGTACTCCGAGGAAACAGAGGCATGTAATAGGGAATCACTGTACCAGAAAGGAAATGGAATGATGTGGAAGAGATCGAATGTGATAAAAGAACGAAGAGTGACATGAACAACAATTTCTTTAGTGTTGAAAGTGGGTTAAAGCATTGGATAGTAGTATTCTAAAGAGGAATATGAAGGCACTGGATACAAGTCGAAGGTTAAGCGAGCTTATTCCAATGTAGAGTGGTCAGAGATAGGTACTAAGTCTACAATGACAAGACCATCGACAGCATTCACTAGATTACGAACTAAGGTAGTAGCCTGGGAGAGAAGAGATCCAGGGAAACATGTAGGCTGTCCATGTGTAGTTTGACATACAACAATTCTGAGATAATATTGAGTTTTGAAGTCTCCTTTGTTAGAGTTCCTTTGAATTTGTTTAATGTGTGTGTGACGTCATTTAAGTAAGTTGTGATCTTCTGTAGAATAGAATCTTGAACGTTAGTTGCCCTATTGTGAGACTCTAGGACACTAGCTAATTCAACAAAGTCAGATTTGAATCCAGAAAGGTCATGAGTGCTCGCCACATCAAATAACCCACTTAGAATTTCTTCCCCAAGATCAAAGAGTGCATGCTTCAATCGTGAATGACCTATGGGTGTTTGGTTAGAGAAGATGTCATGTAAACGGGAGAGTCGGTAAAGTGGGTACCAAAATGCATCCTTGTTATCTAGTTCCATGATGTCAGACAGAAAATCCTGTATCTCCTCTAGCTGGTGTCCTACATCAGGCAGGGCGATGGTTACAGAGGCCAGCGGCTGTAGGTCATAGCACATGGAGACTACATCTTTCACCACCATTACCTCGCCTCCCGTGCCAACCAAGGCCCCGGGCCATACGGCACCATCGTCCTCGCTCAACCCAGACCCTCCTAGGGTCAGCACTGCCAGCACGTGGACCCACAACATCTTTCCTATAAAATACGTTAAAGTCAGAGACAGTGATTATGAAGATGATTATGACGAGAGTCCGGGGCGATAATTTTATGTAAGAGAGTTGTTGGCAGAGCACATCTTTGCATGATAGTTATTAACAACAGGGGAAGGTGGCTCTATTCTAGAAGAAGAGGAATCTGAGGAAGTGTCAAAAGAAGAAATGGGAGAAGAAGAAATTTCTGTGTTGAGAAAAAGATGAGGCATCTCTTAGTGGCTCCTCCAATACTGTGCCCCTCGGTGTATGTTTGAGGTAATTGGCATGCATTCATTTGGTGTCTGTGTTAGACTGATCTTTTATTTCAAATTTATTGTCCTTGTGAGAGAATCTTGACTCGGAAAGGACCCAGGAATTTACTATCAAGTTTTGATTCACACTCGCGATCCAGGGCAAAAACTAAATCACCTACTTGGATTGTAACTTCGAAGGCATCTGTGTGATGCTTACGTACCACATCTGCATTTGAGTGAGCCAAATTATCCTGAACGTACTTATGAATTTTCTGAAAATTTGAGAGGTGGACTTTGACATAATCATCATGACTGCAGACCGGATCAGGCTTAGATTGCAGCAAGGAATAAGGTAGTCTTTTGTTGAAGCAGTAGATGACAAAGAACGGAGTTTCACCAATTGATTTATTGAGTGATCCATTATTTGATGCAGCCACCTGGAGAATCCACTCATCCCAAGTGGAACTCTGATCTCCCACCATGTGATGTAGACTCTCCAATGTCTTCCCGTTCTGGCGCCCTACGAGGCCATTAGAGACTGGATGATGGGGAACAATATTTCACTTCCTAATTCTATAGAGATGACAAATTTCTTCCAGCAATAAATTGTTGAAATCTGACCCGTTATCAGTTAGAATGACTTCTGAGGTTGAGAAAAGACAAATGTCTGAATTTACAAAAGCATGGACAACCACATTTGCAGATTTGTCATGCAGTGGAGCCAATATCACGAACCTGGAGAAATGATCGACTGCCGCTAATTGATAAAGTAAGCCAGGTTCTGTACATGATAATTACAAAAGATCAAGGGAGACAGATTGCCAAGGCCTTGACGGTACAGGGTATTGCAATATAGGTGCAGGTTGACCAATGATTTATTATGAGCACATGATAAACATGCATCGCAGTGAGCTTCTACATCCTTTCACACAGTGGGCTAATACTATGAAAGACATGCTCATAGTAAGCTTCTGCCTTTATCCGGGTGTGACGTGTGAGTGGTGTCATGGATTAACCCGCCCCGTCCCGACCACTTTTTGACCACTGGTACCCCCCAATCCCGACCATTTTTCGACCCTTTTTTTTTTTTTTGCTAAAACTTTCGCTTTTGGTGAGAAACATTGAAAATTCATAGAGAAATCGCTCACCTGAGGTTTAAAATACTCATTACAGGTAGGAGAGCCTCCTTTCCTTAATGGGTTTTCTATCAGGCTGGCACCAAAGAAAACGAGTTCTATGGGAGGATAACTATTTCACACCACTCATAAACGGTATTTATTTATTTACTGTTACAAATTTATATGTAGTACAAGAGTATATTGGTTTTCAAGCAGTAATATAGGCATTATAAGCATTGTTTCACTCACTAATACCTGACCTTTTTTTGCCACATTACCTGATCATCATTTCTAACTGTTTCTTCCTCTAATGCTATGTAAAGTTTGTCCTCCACATTGTCATTGATTGGGGAATCACTCTGGCCCTGAATTTCGTACCGTGGCATGACATGGCTATACTGGCCAGGTCACTGATAACAGGTGAATTGCTGAGACAATGGCATGCAGGGGGGGGGGAGGAGGTCATGCTGGGTAAGGCATTGTCTCTGCCTGGCATCTTGTTGAGGAAGGTGTCACGTGTATATGTACCAAAAATGACTCGCGAAAATTGAAAATTGTGGAAATTATGAACCTTGCAATTGCAGGACGTTGAAGTACGTCCCCGGGATTAGCTGTGACAAAACGTGAGGACGTGGAAGTACATCCCCGGGACGCCGCGGGTTAAATGGAGGGCAACAGGAATTAAGTCTGTTGGAATGACTAGTTACCTAACTTCATGATGAGGCACGTCATTACCTATGACTACCATCTTTTTGTAGAGAAAGACATTAAAGACGAAGAAATCAGACACAGGAACTGGTAACATTGGTAAGGAAGAATCATTGGTATAATTATGACCTGAGATCATAAAGGGTCAACACACTGGAAGCCATGGTGTGTCATAACTGAATGCCAAATTTACGTCACAACCAGTCAAGACTGTGGCAACATAATGAGAGAGAGCATCGGCTACATCATATGTCTTTCCTGGGACATATTCAGATGTTGGATTATAGTCATTAACAATTAGTGCCCAATGTTCAAGGTGACCGGTAAGATTACATACTCAAAACAGGTCACACAGAGGAGGATGGTCTGTCTGGATACGAACAGGGCAACCATAGATGATGTCGCAGAAATGTTTTGGGGAGCCGACCATGATGAGGGCTTCCTGATGAGCTACACTTTAGTTCTTTCTTGTGGAGTTTAACAAACGGCTGGCATAGGCAATGCCACGTTTCTTTCCCTCGGAGTCATCTTGCATGTAAACAGCACCATGGCCCACTCCAGAAGCATTAGTACATAGTAGGAATGGTTTTGCATAACCAGGGAACACCAAGACAGTGGCTTCTGCAGGAGCAGTTTTCAGGGTGGAAAACATGGTAGCTTGCTCGTCTGACCACATAAGAGGCTCGTCTTTCTTCAGCAGTTTACTTAATGGTGCAGGAATTTGGGCCTTTGTTGAAATGACAATGGTAGCCACTAAGATCGAGAAAACCACGTACTGCATCTGTGTTGGTGTGAGTAGGGAAGTTTGTCACTGTATTTACCTTTTCATCTGATGTATGAATGCCGTTAGCATCGACATGTCTTAGAAACTGTAACATCTTACATAAGAAATGACACTTTGATAACTTGATTTCAAGTCCACCTTGTTTGAACCAAGTGAATACCTCGGCCAATTTCTCTAAGTGTTCCTCTGCAGAGCACCTAGCGTTAATGATATCATCAAGATAAGCAAAGACTGAGTGACATATCATGCCAGCAAAGACTGTATGAATTAGCTGCATGAACGCTGACAGTGCATTACTTAAATCAAATGGGCGTCTATACAATTGGTAATGACCGGATGGGGTGCTGAAGGCAGTGATTGGATGAGACGATTCGTCCATTTCTACTTGCCAATAGCCAATCAAGAGATCCAGGGAGGTGGAAAGATAATTGTTTTCTCCGAAGAATTCGAACAAATCAGTGACTATAGGAACTGGGAGTCTGTCCTTAACAAATCAGTCCATTTATGCAATGGTACTCAATGACTGACTGTAGCTTGCCACTGTTCTCTGGAACGAGAAATAACAGACTATTCCACTGACTGTCAGAGTGTCCGATTATGTCAGATTCCAACATTTCCTGAATAAGATAAACAGCCCGTTGATGGTGAATATGAGGTAAACCGTAGTCAGGGACATAAATGGGTTGGGCGTCAGGGCGCAATATAATGAAATATTTTACAAGATTTGTTTTGCCCGTGTTCTCACAGGGTAGGACTAGTACTTCACGATAATCTTGCAAAAGATCAAGCAACTGACTTCTGTACTCAGGATAATCGTCCCATTTCACATGAGATTCAAGATAAGATGAGGTGGTAATGTCAATAGAGTGAACAACTGAGCACACATCTGCAACAGAGAGTGGGAAGTCTTTGCATACACGGACACCCACTGGGTAGACCAAAAAATCACCAATCTGTGTTTCAGTATGCAGCTTAAGTGGGGCATTAGTAGAGTTGGCTAAGCACAAATAGCATAAGCCATCATCTGACACCAATCACATTGCAGACTCGTAACTCAGGCTCGTAGCATGACAGATCTCTGGAAGAGAAATAGCAGTGACACCGCTAGGTGACCCAACAATCCTCAGAGCAATCTTTTTATATACATTGGGGGGTAAAACCGTGCACTGTTTTACCACCGTTGTGCTTGTTGTTGAGGACTGCATAAAGTCTGCTGGGGATCATTGGGTGGGTAATGACGAGTTCAGTGAAACAACGAGTTCAGTGACAGCTCAGTTCCACGGGATGGGTCACCGAGATCATCATTAAGGGGTTCAGAGAAGTCAGTAACTGGATCAGGCAGATCAGAGGAGGATGGATCTGATGATGGATCATTAGGAGGGACCACAACTGTATTTTGTTTTTCTCTTAGAAGGTACAGTTATTGCGGGCTCGTGGCCATTGGTTCCCTCTTCCTAGCATTAACCCGTCACGTCCCGAGCTATTTAGCACCTCTGACACCCCCCAATTCCGAGGTATTTTCGATTTTTTTTTTTTTTTTGGCTAAAACCTCTGCTTTTGGTGAGAAACATCGAAAATTCATAGAGAAATCGCTCACCTGAGGTTTAAAATACTCGATCCAGGTATGAGTACCTCCTTACCTGACTGGGTTTTCTAACAGGCTGGCACCAAAGAAAACGAGTTCTATGGGAGGGTAACTATTTCACACCACTCATAAACAGTATTTATTTATTTACTTGATACGAATTTATATGTAGTACAAGAGTATATTGGTTTTCAAACAGTAATATAGGCATTATATGCATTGTTTCACTCACTAAATCATCACCATACCTGACCTTCTCTTGCCACATTACCTGATCATTATTTCTGACTGTTTCTTCCTCTAATGCTATGTAAACTTTCTCCTACACATTGTCATCGATCGGGGAATCACTCTGACCCTGAATGTCTTTACTGGCCAGGTCACTGGTAACAGGTGAATTGCCGAGACAATGGCGTGAGGGGGGGAGAGGGGAGGTTATGCGGTGTAAGGCATTGTTCCTGCTTGGCATCTTGAAAAGGAATAGAGGAAGGTGTCCCGTGTATACGTACAAAAAATCACGCGCAAAAATTGAAAATTGTGCAAATTAGGGACCTTGCAATTGCACGACGTACCAGTCGTCGTCGGGACTGGCAAATGCAAAATGTTGCAACATACCCATACATCGATGGGACGGGGCGGGTTATAAAACAAAAAAAATCTACTAGTGACTGTGAAGTGTGGTCTGATACTTGGCACTTTGTGCTCTTAAGCCTGTAGCAATGAAGTTTCCCATGGGAAGTTGAAGAGATGGTCTTCTCATCAGAAAAGATGACTCTCCCCCAGTAATCCAGATAAGGAAACAAATACTGACTGTGTAGCCTACTGTTAGGTAGTGTGGCCATGAGAGAGAGAGAGAGAGAGAGAGAGAGAGAGAATTTTTATTTACCATAGGTAATGTGTAACCGGATAAATAAATAAATCTTATGGAATATATATTACAGAATAAAGATAGAAAATGAAGTATTAAATGTGTATTACGTGTCAAAATTGACAAGGACATAATGTTTTATGGTTATGCTCGGGAACACATCTACGTATATGCACCGAGTGGTCACGTAACATGTAACGTGTGGGGGTGGATTGGTCTCCATAGTGTTGGTGAGGTCACAGAGATAGAGGGAAGGTTCAGGGCTGAGCAGTATCTGGAGGTATTAAAGGAGGTGATGCTGCCTAATGTCCGCGCATACACCCTTCCGTATCCTGAGAACATCATTTTCATGCATGATAATTGCCCCGTGCACACAGCGAGACTTGTGCGAACATGGTTTGAGGATCAGCGCCACCTAGAACTTTTGCTTTGGCCTAGCAACAGCCCTGACCTAAATCCCATTGAGAATGTTTGGGCCAATATTGTTAATGTTTGGGAGCCCAACGAGGAAAGGACGCCACAGCGACTGTTGCGTCACATGATGAGGGAGTGGGAGGTCCTAGGACCTAGGGAGAAAGCCTCACATCATTCACAATCATAGTTCGCCACTACCTGACCGTCTTCAAAATGTGATTACCAGCAGTGGTCTGTGGACTAAATGTTGAGTGTAATTAAAGTGGCAGATATATTTTGAGTTAATAATTTCATCCAATGATGTTGTCATGATATATTCTTTTGAACAATATTCCGAATAAAACAGGAGTATTAATTATTTGTCACATATAGATCACTCGTTAGTTTGGGGAGAACATTGTTTCATAATGTGATGAGGAATGAATATTTTGTCAGGAAATAAACGTACTGTAAATTGTGATTTTGATCTATGCCTACCGATGATGAGGTATAGTAGAATAAACTTACTGTAAATTATTATGATTTTGTTCTATGCTTACCGATGAGGAGATATAGGCTAGTAGAGTTGAAACATTATCAACATTAGGGACAAATATATGTTAGGCAAAAACAAACCTTCCTAATCGATTACCATGCCGTCCCTGTATTCATTTTCACCACATTAGAAAACATGTCCTATTTAATGATTGCGATGAACTTTCTTGGACATGATAAATGGAGATAAAGCCGTTGTGAGATATGTGTTGGAATCAGCGCCATGCTCATCTCGCAGCTATATCGTACACGGTAAACATCCTGGCAATCGATAGTGATGCCAGTAAGTGATACACAAATACTGTAAAGTCAAAGCAATCATATGATCTTAAAGCCGGTCATCGAACACTTTGTGGCTACTTTGATGGGCAAACCAGCGGACAGCCAGTGCCCGTAGCTGAGAGAAATTATCAGGCATTGCCGAGTGATAAGTAATTAAGTGGAGCTGCTAGGAAAAATTTTAAGGTAACCATCTCATATGAATGTTGCTAATTATCTTACTATATTTTTGCGTTTCTAATGTAATGCATTTATATTGAGAATGAGCCCCGTGAGGGGGTACTGTCTGCAAAGACGTGGGCGATACTTAAAGGGTTTTGGCACCCCTTTGGTCCTAAGTCAGATCTTTTCAGATCTTCAACTGTCCCTCGTTTCTTTCTTTTTTCGTCGTGCTTGCTGTCCCTCTCTACTTCCTTCTCCCTCCTGCTCCAAGGTCTTCCAGGCTTAATACAGTCTTCTCTCTTCTTATTTCAATATAATATATTTGACGAAATATAAAAGGTAGTGAGACAACAGATACTGTATTTTAGTATTAATTTACTGCCTATGCATATTAACAGATATCATGCGTCATAGAGAGTAGCAACCCTTGTAATTGATGGAATGTAATACCAATATTACATTCGTTAAAGAAAGCATTGCCAGTTCTCTTCATTAGAGGTCAAATTCTCTTAATCTGATTCACAAGACTTCGTTTCCACTGCTTTGAACATTATGAACAAACGAAACTACCAACTGACACGCTGCTCTTCGGTGCTATGTTGCCAGTTACATTTTAAAGATTGCTGATGCTTATTATTCTATTATACTTCACTTTCAGTCATTAAATATTGTAGTATTCGCTATACATTGTTTCGTGCCACTTATTAGTTATTAACCTTGATTTACGTATATTATGATGAGAATAATTGCTTCACGGCCACTCAACAGTTCAGCCAATCACGGTCCACCTTACACAGGCTCTAAGTTCTGAGCGATTCATTCATAAGATACGTGGACTTACTACAGGGAATTGCCAATGTCTCCATATTCCCCAATATTTTTTCTCACTTTCTACTTGCTCAACTGTACATACATCTATCATCATAATTTCATCTTGGTGTTAACTTTCAACATTTCTGGTGAGGTAGTTAAACAATAACAGAATAATAATTGAGCTAAATTATTTACTTTCTCACGTTTTCTCTCTGTCACGCACATATACAGTACACACACACACACACACACACACACTAGGAGTCATCGGAGGTAGATGTTCGTCATCGGCGCTCCGTACCAGGCCAACACGGCCAGTGGCATTACCTAAATTAGCGTCTTTGAATGAGTCAAGCTCTGTACCAGGTTAGACTAAATGATTTTTCATTATTAAAAGGAAAAGAAAAAATAAGTTTAAATAAGACCGGTTCAAGCTGAACAAAGAACCACGATGTGCTGAGTCAGCAGGGTTTGTTTAGACTACAGCAACACGGGGAAAGTGTACATACTCTGTAAGTACATACGCTGTTCATTTAGTATTACAATATGGATACATACTTCAGTAAAAGAAATTTGGAAAAGAAAAGGGATAAAAGTAAAAAGCAAAATGATGATTTCTGCCAAGAACTGGTTGAAGTGGAGACTCACAATAGACTGGTTGAACGTGTACACAAACTAGAAATGGCTTTCAAAAATGAAATTGATGAAATAAAGAAGCAAATGCACTTGCAAAAGGAAGAGATAGAAAAACTAGGAAGGGAGGCCAATAAGAAAGACACAACCATCAGTGAACTAACAGTGGAATTGAGTACGCTTAGGAAGAAAGTGAGTGAAATGGCAAGTACAGTAGTCAATCACGAGAGTGTTATGGAAGAGTTCAAAAGTAACACAGAGACAATTAGGGAAGCAAGCAGTATTATGGACCAGAGCAGTGATATTGAGGAGAAGATAACACAGGCGAATGAAGCTGTGCAAAGCTACAAAAATGATGTAGAAACCACGTATGCTGAAATGGTGAAAGTAAAGAAAGACTTAGAAACAAGGGTGGAGGAAAAAAGCATTAAAAAGGAAGTGAAAAGAATAATCCAAAACAATCCAAAGTTAGTCAAAGATTCAGTAGAGATAAATAAATCAATAGTAATCACTGGTATAGAAGAGGAAGAGGTTAAAAACAAGATCACTAGAGACAAAAAGGAGATGGCAAATGTAATGAGCTTACTGAAAGAAGTATCAGAGGAAATCTGTAGTAAAGACATAGAGGAACACAAAAGGTTAGGGAAATACGAGAAAAGCAAGACAAGACCTCTAAAGGTGACTTTCCAGAGTGTAAACACTGTGGAAGGGATACTAAAAAATGCAAAGAATCTTATGGAAAAAGAGGAGTTCAATAATGTATGGATAAAAAGATGCCTAACACAAGAGGAACTGGAATTACTGAAAGAGAAAAGGGAGGAAGCAAAAATAAAAAATGAGAGATCAGAAGAGGAGAAGAAATTTTTTTACAAAGTAATAGGATTGCAGGTACGAAAGTGGTACACAAACAGGATGGAAGAAAAAGGAGGAAGGTAGTAGAACCATGTCATGACAAGTATATAAACAAGATGATAAAGTTGATGTACTCAAATGTGGTTGGAATGGTAACTAAATTACTAGAGATGAATGATTATGTCAGAGAAAATGAACCACAAATAATATGCCTAACTGAGACAAAATTAACACCAAGGATATCCAATGACATACTAAACTTAGAGGAATACAATATATGGAGAAGAGACAAATATTTAAAAAAAGGAGGAGGAATTATAATATTAACTAAGAAAAATCTAAAAAGTCAAGGAAATAAACCTAGATATACCATCACAAGTAGAACTGATTGTAGTAGAGATCGACACATCTGAAGGTAAAGCAATTGTAGCCAATTTGTACATGCCACACAGATCAAACACATGGGAAAGAGACGAATATGAGGACCTGGCAGAGAGTACAATTCAGAGTATAAGATCATTGCTACATAAAATGAAAGAGAAATTGGAGAGAATTATACTAACTGGGGACTTCAATACAAATATAAATTGGAATACTCTAGATATAAATAGCCAAGAAAGCTGTTGGGACCAAAAGCTCTTGGATCTCGTACATGAGTTTTTCTTAACGCAACATGTGAGGGAAACCACCAGAAAAAGAGGACTTGATGTACCTTCAGTGCTAGATCTAATATTTACTAGGCAAGAAATTGACATTGACAGTTTAATATATCACCCTCCACTCGGCAAAAGCGATCATGCAGTACTAAATTATAACTTCAGGATAGCATATGACATAGTAAACAGCAATGACAGTTACAAAAAGAGCCTAAACTCTACAAAGGGAAATTATCAAGACCTAAAGAAGTATTTCTTAGAAGTTGATTGGGAAAATGAGCTTAGAGGACAAGATTTAAATGCTGTATATAAAAATTTTTGTGAATTTTATGAAATAGGAGTCCAGAAGTACATCCCACTGCACAAAGAAGCAGATAAGAAAATACAGAAATGGTTCAATACAGAATGTAAAAAATCAAAAGAAAGAAGAGATTTGTTGTGGAATAGATACAGAAGACACAATAGTGAAAGGGCGTACAATAATTACAAACAGGCAAGGAACGACTATACAAGAATAAGGAGGGAAGCCCAAAAACAGTTTGAGGAGGATGTAATAAATAAAAGTAGTGATCGACCAAAGCTGTTTTACAGCTATATCAGAAGCAAACAAAGTAAAAGATATAATACAATCCATTACGGACGAGGGAATCACTTATACACAAGAGAAAGATATTTGTGAAGCACTAAATAAGAATTTCCAGTTAGTTTTTACAGAAGGAAAAAATTTTGAGAGGGACTATGCGGAACACGCATGTCCACACATACTACCAGATATACAAGTAGCAGAAAAAGTAATACAGGAGGAGCTAAGTAGATTAGACAGAGGAAAAGCAAGTGGTCCTGATGAAATTTCATGTTGGGTATTACGAGAATGTGCAAAGGAGTTAAGTAAACCATTATTTTTAATTTTCAAGAAATCCTTGAGTCAAGGGAAACTACCTGATATTTGGAAAAAAGCAAATATAGTCCCCTTATTCAAGAAAGGAAATGGACAAAATCCTCTTAACTACTGACCAGTATCACTGACCAGTGTTGTAAGCAAGGTATTAGAAAAACTTATAAGAAAAGCTTGGGTAAATCATCTAGAAGAACACAGTATGATAACAGAAAGACAGTTTGGTTTCAGAAAAGGAAAATCATGTGTTACTAATCTGTTGAGCTACTATGACAGAGTAATAACACAATACAGGAAAGGGAAGGATGGGTGGACAGTATCTATTTAGATTTCAAGAAAGCTTTTGACACAGTACCACACCAAAGACTTTTATGGAAACTGTACCATCAAGGAGGAATTCGAGGCAAACTGCTTTGTTGGATGCAAGACTTTCTCATAAAAAGAGAAATGAGGACAGTACTAAGGGGAAACTACTCATCATGGAAAGAACTGACTAGTGGAGTACCACAGGGTTCGGTGCTGGCACCAATCATGTTTTTAGTGTATATAAATGATATAAACAGTAACACTGGAAATGAGAGCTATCTGAATATGTTTGCAGATGATGCAAAAATACAAAGGAGAATTACTAGCACAGACTCTTGTAGGGAGCTACAAGAAGAATTAAATAAACTTCATGAATGGAGTAGTACATGGCAAATGGAATTCAATGTGGATAAGTGCCATGTAATCAAGTTTGGTAAAAGTGGGAAAAGACCTGATTGGGATTATAAGTTAGGAAATAAAACCCTATACACATCAGAAAGAGAGAAAGACCTAGGTGTGATTATCAATAACAGACTATCTCCAGCTGACCACATCAGCGAGAAGGTACGGAACATGTATACACTGCTTGCAAATATGAGAATAGCATTCACATACATAAATGAAGACATGCTAAGAAGGATAATAACATCATTCATTAGACCAACCCTGGAATACGCATCAGTAGTCTGGAGTCCTCATCTCAAAAAGCATATAGACAAGATTGAAAAAGTTCAAAGGGCCGCTACAAGATGGATACCAAGCTTAAGGGACCTAAGCTACGAAGAAAGACTAAATAAACTGAATCTACCAACACTACAGGAGAGAAGGAAAAGAGGTGACATGATAATGCTATATAAGTGCATATCAGGAAAGGAGAAAATAGACATAAATGATTACTTAACATATGGAGAAGCATCAGCAAGAGGACACTGCAAAAAACTGCGTAAGAAGAGAGGTGATAAAGACGTAAGGAAATTCAGTTTCCCAAACAGAGCAATTGATCAATGGAATGCACTACCGAATGAAATAGTGTGTGCCTAAACAATTCACAAATTTAAGGATATGTACGATAAATATGGTTTAAGACACGGGACAGTACGAGCTTGACTCATTCCTGTAAAGATACAATTAGGTAAGAACAATTAGGTAAGAACACACACACACACACACACACACACACACACACACACACACACACAATTAGGTAAGAACACACAGGCACGCATGCACGTGCAATCGACATGTGAAAGTGAAAACTAACTCATAACTCGCATGTGTCACATTCACAGTGCTGTAAATCGATTTCATAGTAGAGCATGTCAATTGAATCTCTCGGTACATTCCCCTGGTAACCTGGGATTCAAAGCGGTTTCTTTGGCCTAACGAGGAAATATATAGCCAAAAACAAAATTTATTGACTGTATCTACCTATACTGCCTGCTGAAGGAATTTCTTCTCTATCTCACACAGTATAAAAGTTATTAGCGTTTGAAAACTATCGCAGTCGGATTGTGTCGGGTCACGTCGCTCATTTCGCAGCTGAAAGTAAACAGCACTGCACTCGCTCGCACATAATAAAGGATTTTAGCCAATTTGTAATCAAGTCTTCATAGCAGTTAATTATTATCAAAATTGATTTATTATGTTATATTGTGCTCAGCTTATGGTGAAGAGTTTTTGAATACAACCCTGTACTCACTGACTGAACTCCACACTGTCATACAGAGATGGCCACTTATACATCACGTACATGGAAATCTACCTATGTATGTGCTGACAAACGCTGCATCCTACGAAAGACTACTGCAACAAAAGAACCTCCAGATGGTATTCATCCGGCTAACTAACGAACAATTCTTCTTTCACAAACGACCTTCCTTTACCCGTTTGCATTGTATTATCTATGCACAGCGTTCTCGGTTTTCCCTCATTCTCCTCCTAATAACCTAATTCACACACACACACACACACACACACACACACACACACACACACACTCCTAGTCAGTTTCCCACTCTCCATTAGGTCCACGCTGCAAAACTATCTCACAGTTTCATGTTATTTTTCCCAGAACGTCAACCTGTATACCGCATTGCTTATCCCTTCATGACATTCCACAGGAACTGCCAAGGTAACTTGCTTCAAAATAAGCACCTTCACTCCGATGCCATAGGCTTTATGTAGTCTTTCTAGTTCTAGACGATTTGATTAAACTCAGGTTAGGCACTGCGAACAGGAATTGCTACTTATAGCCTTTAAGAACTCATTTAATAATGAAAGAAAAGGATTCGATGGCCGAACGCTAATCGCCTGCCAGAATATGCTGTTCGCGAAGTCCAAGATCTAGGCCATAATTATCTTGATACCCTGAAGGCTTCATATTGATGGCTCAAGCCATTCATGAGATATAATGGTGCTAAAGGTGGGTGATAAAAAGTAGTTGACCTCTGACAGCCATTATGGTGATGCTGACCTTGAACCCGACTACCCGGTTTTTATTTCGTCAAAGTTTTTGGCAATATCTTGATACCCTGAAAGTTTCATGTTGATAGTTCAAGTCGTTCGTGAAGTATAATGGTGCCGAAGGTGGGCGATAAAAACTAGTTGACTTTTGGCGGTCGTTTGGTGACCCTGACATTGACCCCGATTGCCCATTTCTGAACTCGGTCAAAATTTTAGTAATATCTTGATACCCTGAAGATTTCACGTTGATAGCTGAACCAGTTCATGGGATATAATTGAGCTACGGTGGGCAGTATAAAGTAGTTGACATTTGGCAGCCATTTCGGTAACCTTGACGTTAACCCTGAGTGTCCATTTTCGAAGTCGTCCCAGATTTTGGCCATATCTTGATACCTTGAAGGTTTCATGTTGACAACTCAAGCCGTTCATGAGATATAGTGGGAACACCACACACACACACACACACACAGGAGGCACCAAGGAGAGTGGACGGGGGCCGACAGCGCTCCATACCGAGCCAGCATGGCCAGTGGCATTACCTTAATTAGTATCTTTATATGAATCAAGCTCTGTACCAGGTTATACTAAATGGTTTTCTATTATTTAAAAAAAATAATAAGTTTAAGCAAGACTTGTTCAAACGGAAAATAGAACCAAGTAACGAAAGAATGTGCTCAATCAGCTGATTGTTTGTTTAGACTACAACTGCCCTAGGGAATGTAAGTACTCTGTGCTGTTAGTATTGCAAAATGGCCACATACTTTAGTAAAGCAAATTTGGAAAAGAAAAGGGATAAAGGTAGAAAGCAGGATGATGATTTCTACCAAGAACTGGTTGAAATTGAGACTCAATAAACTGATGGAGCGTGTACACAGACTGGAGATGGCTTTTCAGAATGAGATTGATGAAATAAAGAAGCAGGTGCACTTGCAAAAGGAAGAAATACAAAAAAATAGGAAGGGAGGTCAGCAAGAGAGACACAGCCATAGATGAGCTAACAGTGGAAGTGAGTACACTTAGGAGGAAAATGAGTGAAACAGCAAGCACAGTAGTCAACCACGAGAGTATTATGGAAGAGTTCAAAAATGATAGAGACAATTAGGCAAGTAAGCAGTCTGATAGACCAGAACAGGGTAATTGAGAAGACGATAACACAGGTGAATGAAGCTGTGCAAAGCTACAAAAATGAGGTGGAAACCACGTATGCTGAAATGGTGAAAGTAAACAAAGAATTAGAAACAAAGGTGGAAGAAAAAAGCATTAAAAAGGAAGTGAAAAGAATAATCCAAAACAATCCAAAGTTAGTCAGAGATTCAGTAGATATCAACAAATCTACAGTAATCACTGGTATAGAAGGGGAAGAATTAAAAAAACAAGATCTCAACGAGACAAAAACGAGCTGGCAAATGTATTGAGCTTATTGAAAGAAGTATCAGAGGAAATCTGTAGTAAAGACATAGAGGAACACAAAAGGTTAGGGAAATACGAGAAAAGCAAGTCAAGACCTCTAAAGGTAACGTTCCAGAGTGTAAACACCGTGGAGGAGATACTAAAAAATGCAAAGAATCTTATGGAAAAAGAGTTCAAAAATGTATGGATAAAAAGATGCCTAACACAAGAGGAACTGGAATTACTGAAAGAGAAGGGGGAGGAAGCAAAAACAAAAAATGAGGGAAGATCAGAAGAGAAGAATACATTTTTTTTTTTTACAAAGTAGTAGGATTGCAGGTACGAAAGTGGTACATAAACAGGAGGGAATAAAAAGGAGGAAGGTAGCAGAACCATGTCATGACAAGTATATAAACAAGATGATAAAGTTGATGTACTCAAATGTGGATGGAATGGTAACTAAATTATTAGAGATGAATGATTATGTCAGAGAAAATGAACCACATATAATATGCCTAACTGAAACAAAATTAACACCAGGATATCAAATGACATACTAAACATAGAGGAATATAATATATGGAGAAGAGATAGGAACTAAAAAAAAGGAGGAGGAATTATAATATTAACTAAGAAAAATCTAAAAGTCAAAGATATAAAACTAGATATGCCCCCACAAGTAGAACTGATTGCAGCAGAGATCAATACATCTTAAGGGAAAGTAATTGTAGCCAATTTGTACATGCCACCCAGATCAAACACATGGGAAGGAGACGAATATGAGGACCTGGTGGAGAGTACAATTCAGAGTTTAAGAGCATTACTACATAAAATGGAAGAGAAATAGGAAAGAATTATACTAACTGGAGATTTTAATACAAATATAAATTGGAATACTCCAAATATAATAAGCCAAGAAAACTGTTGGGACCAAAAGCTCCTGGATCTCGTGCAAGAGTACGCAACATGTGAGCGAAACCACCAGAAAAAGAAGACTCGATGTACACTCAATGCTGGATCTCATATTTACTAGGTAAGAAAATGATATTGACAGTTTAATATATCACCCTCCACTCGGCAAAAGCGACCATGCAGTACTAAATTGCAACTTCAGGATAGGATATGACATAGTTAACAGCACTGAAAGTTACAAAAAGAGCTTAAACTATAAAAAGGGAAATTATCATGACAAAAAGAAGTAGTTCTTAGAAATTGATTGGGAAAATGAGCTTAGGGGACAGGATTTAAATGCTGTATAAAAAAAATTCTGTGAAATTTATGAAATAGGAGTCCAGAAGTACATCCCATAGCACAAAGAAGCAAAAAAGATAATAAAGAAATGGTTCGATACAGAGTATAAAAAATCAAAAGAAAGAAGAGATTTGTTGTGGAACAGATACAGAAGACACAATAGTGAAAGTTCATATAATAATTACAAACAGGCAAGAAACGATTATGCGAGAATAAGGAAGAATAAGGAGGGGAGCCCAAAAACAGTTTGAGGAGGATATCATAAATAAAAGTAGTGATCAACCGAACCTATTTTACAGCTACATCAGAAGCAAAACCAAAGTAAAAGATAAAATACAATCCATTACTGATGAGGGAATCACTTATACACAAGAGAAGGATATTTGTGAAGCACTAAAAAGAATTTCCAATCAGTTTTTACAGAAGAAAAAATTTTTGAGAAGGACTATGTGGAACATGCATGCCCACACATACTACGAGATATACAATTATCAGAAAAAGTAATACAGGAGGAGTTAAATAAATTAGACAGAGGAAAAGCAAATGGTCCTGATGAAATTTCATGTTGGGTGCTACGAGAATGTGCAAGGGAGTTAAGCAAACCATTATTTTTAATTTTCAAGAAATCCTTGAGTCAAGGTAAACTACCTGATATTTGGAAAAAAGCAAACATTGTCCCCTTATTCAAGAAAGGGAATAGACAATATCCACTCAACTACCGACCAGTATCACTGACCAGTGTTGTAATCAAGGTATTAGAAAAGCTTATAAGAAAAGCCTGGGTAAATCATCTAGAAAAACACAATATGATAACAGAAAGACAGTTTGGTTTCAGAAAAGGAAAATCATGTGTTACTAATCTGTTGAGCTACTATGACGGAGTAACAGACACAATACAGGAAAGAGAAGGATGGGTGGACAGTATCTATTTAGATTTCAAGAAAGCATTTGACACAGTACCACACCAAAGACTTTTATGGAAACTGTACCATCAAGGAGGAATTCGAGGCAAACTGTTTTGTTGGATGCAAGATTTTCTCATAAAAAGAGAAATGAGAACAGTACTAAGGGGAAATTACTTATCATGGAAAGAAGTGACTAGTGGAGTACCACAGGGCTCAGTGCTGGCACCAATCATGTTTTTAGTGTATATAAATGATATAGACAGTAACACTGGAAATGAAAGCTATCTAAATATGTTTGCAGATGATGCAAAAATACAAAGTATAATTACTAACACAGACTCTTGTAAAGAGCTACAAGAAGAAATAAATAAACTTCATGAATGGAGTAATACATGGCAAATGGAATTCAATGTGGATAAGTGTCATGTAATCAAGTTTGGTAAAAGTGGAAAAAGACCTGATTGGGATTATACGTTAGGAAATAAAATCCTACACACATCAGAAAGAGAGAAGGACCTAGGTGTGATTATCAATAACAGACTATCTCCGGCTGACCACATCAGTGAGAAGGTACGGAACATGTATACACTGCTTGCAAATATGAGAATAGCATTCACATACATAAATGAAGACATGCTAAGAAGGATAATAACATCATTCATCAGACCAACCCTGGAGTATGCATCAGTAGTCTGGAGTCTTTATCTCAAAAAACACATAGACGAGATTGAAAAAGTTCAAAGGGCCACTACAAGATGGGTACCAAGCTTAAGGGATCTAAGCTACAAAGAATGACTAAATAAACTGAATCTACCAACACTACAGGAGAGAAAGAAAAGCGGTGACATGATAATGCTATATAAATGCATATCAGGGAAGGAGAAAATAGACATAAATGATACTTAACCTATGGGGAAGCATCAGCAAGAGGACACTGCAAAAAAACTGCATAAGAAGAGAGGTGATAAAGACGTAAGGAAATTCAGTGTCCCAAACAGAGCAACTGATCAGTGGAATGCACTACCGAATGAAATAGTGTGTGCCAAAACAATTCACAAATTTAAGGATATGTACGATAAATATGGTTTAAGACACGGGACAGTACGAGCTTGACTCATTCCTGTAAAGATACAATTAGGTAAGAACAAACAAAGGCAGGCAAAAACATTATCACTCCGCCTTCTAAAGGCTGGCAATAATAAAGACTGCCTTAAGTACAAGAAAACATATGAAGGTTGAACAAAAATGAGAGACTTCGTTAGGTTGGAAGGTTAATAAAGAAAAGATTTGAGTAGTGGCATGACAAAATTACCTAGTAAGTTACCGGCATGCCAAACCTATGCTGATGGAAGTTGCTGGAAAAACTAATGATTTATTTGGGCAATTTGTTGTCATTCTGGGAATACAAAATACCCCCAAATTATCCATTTGAAAGATGGAGTTGAGACAATCAAACGTTCATGTTCTTCCTGGCATGGGAAACTTTGCTGCAGCTCATTCTATGAGATGTTCGCTAACTGTCAGGCTTCCATGACAATCAGCTACATAAAATCATCCACCATTACCTAAAATAGATACTAATGGTGTTTTGACCAGGAGAGGGATAATATTAATATTATTAATACTTTGAGACACCTATAAAACACTCTTAGCTGAATAAAATCGCCTGATGCCAGCTAGAATGGAACACGGAAAATTCACGTCCATGAGAGCGTTAATATCCACGTCTGATATTTATGCAAAGCATTTCAATAGTAACAGCACATAAATATCAGTCAGACTAGGATAACCCTTGTCAGGGATCACCCCTGTCAATAGGTGAGTGGTGGGCCCTCCCCTGACTTGGGAGGTTTGAGTTGGGTTCATGTCCACTCCCTGTAAAAGCCTACATCTCGCTGGAGTTAAAAGAAAGAGGTATCATGAACAGCATGGGTTGCCTGACCCTGACCAAGTTTTGCCAGGGGGTCCTTCCCTGGGTACCATCCTGGCATGGATTTAGGGACCGTGTCATGCTGGTGCCAATTATGATGGTTGCTAGGTAAAGCCTATGGGACCCCAGTAGCTGGATGATGGGGACCTCCTAACCCCATTCCTGTTCTGACTTGCATCATGGCGGTGTAGAGGACAAACAAACCAATAGAACCAAACACACATTTGACTTTTGGAAGTCACTCCAGATAGGGGCTTGGAACATTCTAAGCCTTTCTAAAGATGACTGACTGCCTTTCATGTCACCAGAGTTGTTGCGACTGGGGGTTGGCATAGCAACACAGTCTGAACTGAGTTAGCCCGACTATAGTGAGACCAATAGCAATGGTTGTACATACTACTAATCTGGCTATGATGATGGTGTTCAGCTGTGGCAATTTCAGCTTGCTTTCTCTTGTGTCGACAGGGTTGCTCCATTTGATGAACATATAATGCTGGTGAGGCTGAAGAACTCCTTGGGCTTAATCTCAGTTATTACTGCATAAGCTCCAGCTGAGATGAGTGATCTTGAAGAGAAGGAGCTGTTCTACACTACAACTGATTCAGTTATGGAACAGAGCCCTTTTAGGTACACTTTTGGTCCTGGGTGACTCCAGTGCTGATACTGGGACTGACAGGGAAGGCTTTAATGAATGTGTAGGTCCCCAGGAGTCTGAAACCAGGAATTCTAACAGTTCTTACCATCTGAAAATTACAGTCATGTAAGCTGAGAAGTGCTTCATCCTGGTTCCAGCAGTCAGACCTTCATCACTGGACTTGGTATTCCAATACCAGAGAGGTTGCAAAGTAGATTGACTACATCCTTGTTTGTATTCACTAGAGGATCCTTCAGAATTGTAGTTTTCAGGAGTGCAGAGTTCTTTGCTATTCTTCAAAGCCTTGTTGTTAACCCGTCCCATCCCGACGTTTTCTGGGCAGTGGTACGCCCGAGTCCCGATATTTTTGGACCTTTTTTTTTTTTTTGGCTCCAACATCCGCTTTTGGTGAGAAACATCGAAAACTCATAGAGAAATCGCTCACCTGAGGTTTAAAATATTCGATTTAGGTACGAGTACTTCCTTACCTGACTGAGTTTTCTAACAGGCTGGCACCAAAGAAAACGAGTTCTTTGGGAGGGTACTATTTTATCCACTCATAAACAGTATTTATTTATTTACCTGGTACGAATTTATATGTAGTACAAGAGTATATTGGTTTTCAAACAGTAATATAGGCATTATAAGCATTGTTTCACTCACTAACTCATCACCATTCATGACCTTTTTTTTCCCACCTTACCTGATCATCATATCTGACTGTTTTTTCCTCTAATGCTATGTAAACTTTGTCCTCCACATTGTCATCGATTGGAGAATCACTCTGGCCCTGAATGTCGTTATTGGCCAGGTCACTGGTAACAGGTGAATTGCCGAGACAATGGCGTGCAGGGGAGGGGAGAGGTTATGCAGTGTAAGGCATTGTCCCTGCATGGCATCTTGTAGAGGAATAGAGGAAGGTGTCCCGTGTATACGTGCCAAAAATCACTCACGAAATCACTCGCGAAAATTGAAAATTGTGCAAATTAGGGACTTTGCAATGTTGCCGCGTTAATTCACGTCGCCGGGACATGAGTGCACATCATGTGCGGACGTTAATTCACGTCGCCGGGACATGAGTGCACATCATGTGCGGACGTTAATTCACGTCGCCGGGACATGAGTGCACATCATGTGCGGACATTAATTCACGTCGCCGGGACGGCGCGGGTCAATACTCTGAGTCTACAAATCAAAACTAAGAGAAGTTCAAGATGCTACCAAAAAGTTCCATCTTAAGAAAATCAGTGATAAGGAGTGTGCTTATGAGTGTGCAGTGGTAGTCTCAAATCATTTTGAAATTCTCAGTAATATCAAGAGCCCTGCTGAATGATGGGATACCTTTAAACCTGCTATCCTGGCAGTAGCGGCAGAGTGTGTTGGAGAGCACCCGGGATCAGTGTTTTTTTTTTCAATGGGGACACTGGCAACAACTGAGGAGAGCTGTATTGCCAAGCTGACTTAGGATTAGGAGCAGCACACACTTCTGTTTCAACAGGTCCTGAAGAAGCTCTACTCCAGACCCTTTTCTCATATTCACCGTGTTTGGACAGCAGATGGATGACTCGTGCTGGGGGCGAGTGAGTATTGGGCTCGTTGGGCCTTCTCTGGAGGAAATCAAGAATGCGGTGGAAAGGTTGAATAGTAGTTGAGCAGCTAGTGTTTGTGGTATCCCAGTGGAACTGATGGAAGTCAGAACATTAAATGCAGTCATATAAGCCATCTGGTGGATTGGTATCATTCCTCCTGACTGGACAAGGGGTTTGGTCAACCGTATCTTGAAAGGGAAAGGAAACCAGTGTGGCTTTTGTAACTACCATGGTATTACAGTGCTCAGAGTACCACGGAGGGCTCTTGCTTACATTCTTTTGACCTGTATGTGGGAGCACTTGCTAAAGATTCAGAGGCCTGAGCTATGTGGACTCCACCAATCAAGCCTACAGTTGACCACATCCTACCTCTATGAGTTCTCATGGAACACAGCCTTGAGTATTGACAAGCTCTGCCTGCAGCCTATGTTGACCTCAAGAAGGCATTTGACTCGGTAAATCAGGAGGTACTATGGGAACTCCTGCAACTCCGTGGAGTTTCTGCAGAGATAATCTGACTAACTTCTGACCTGTATTCAGGGCTGAGAGTGCTGTTAAGTGCGAAAGAGGAAAAACCAGCTTCATCCTAGTGTGTCGACATGAGCATGGAATAGGTACTTGGCCCAGTCAGGGAGTCGAAGTCACTGGTATCATCTGCCCATTTCAGAGTTATTGGCCTTGACCTTGCTGATGATGCAGTTATCGTAGCAGAGTCACTGGAGATACTACTCAATGCCATCGAGTAATTTCATGAGGTTGCAAAGCCATTACGATTAAAAGTTTCTTGGGCATTTAGTTGCTTGTTGGATGAAGCACTTCAGTTTCTCAAAGCATGTGGTGAGGATGTGGAAGTGTTGGAACGATTCACCTATCTTGGTAGTGTGAGAAAAAACACTGGTGGGTCAGATGATGAGATATCTTATTGCACTGATCTAACTTACAGGGATGTGAATTCACCCAGTTTGGTTATTTTGTATTGCCATTATTTTTGTAGAGGAATGAAAATTTGCATTTTAAAAGTGATGGTGCTTCCCATCTTCCTCAATGGGAGTGAGATATGGACACAGTGACTGGAAGCAGCAAACTGATTTCTTTGGTATTAAGTACTTTGCAGGATCATGGGATATCACTGGTACGAATGGCTATGGTAATGAGTGACTACTTCATGAGACTGAGTTGAGGCCTGTCACCCACATAATACGTCAGTGCCAACTCCAGTTACATGGGCATGTGTCCCATTTTCCTGGAGTTGACTTTGCCCCAGGGTGATCTCGGAGAGAGTTAACCTGGAGTGGAGGAGACCAGGAGGAAGGCCACGGAACTTATGGCTGGAGCAGGTTGATCATTCATGCCGAGAGATATTCTGAGGAGAATGAATCACTGCCTGGAATCACTGGGCAAAGGACCCGTTCGTGGGTGGCATCAGAGGGCGAGAGACGCTATGCACCCCCAAGTCATTTATCCCCCATGGTGATGATGATGATGATGATGATATATACCCAGATCGAGGTGTGATGACCCAAATATATCCATAAGGCAAAGATGCATGCCACTTATCCATGCTAATGGAATTAGATCACTTGGTCATATCATTATGAGTTTTGGAAGCCTTATGATATTCCTTGGAAATTTACTTCTCACGTTACACCTCACAATTCTTTTCACTATCATTAACTTCATCATATTTAATATACCATACAAAATTAACATACAAGAAAATGACCACGTGTTATACGTATAAATAACTTGGTAAGCGAGAGGTGCTGGAAAGCCTCCTACACCGATGAGTCACTTGGTCATATTGTAGTGTGCTTTGTAGGCTTACTAATATTCCTTAGCAATTTATCCCGCATATTATACCTCACGATTCTTTTGACTGTCGTCAACTACCTTTAACCCGCCGTGTGCCAGTGTCATTTTAAAACGATCTGACATAATGCCGCAGCCAGTGCCAGTGCTGTTTTAAAATGGTCTAAAATAAAAAACTTCACTGTGACCGCATTTTTCAAAAGATTCGCGGGTAAAAATTGGCAGGCATGTAAGGTAACTGTTCCTCTATCATCCCCCAGGCTGTCAAGGCCATCCACTCACTCACTCCCCCCCTCACGCTCGTTCTGCCTCAACCTGCCTGTGTGCCTCATGCAGTGCTGTACATAGTGAAGGCATTTTGTAAATATTTTCATGTAAGTGTAAGTTGTAAATATTTTCTTGTAAGTGTAAGGAAGTCAAGTTGTAAATACCTTCTTGTAAGTGCCAGGACTGTACGTAATGAAGTCAGGTTGTACCTATCTTCAAGTAACTGTAAGATAATGCATTACAGTAAGAAAGACGCAAATTGTGATAGATGCTGAAGTAATAAGTCATCAGAAAAGTGTACTGAACATTGCTATATCTTCCCAGCATAAATACATGAGTATACCTTATATAGAAAATGGCTTTCTCTCACGTACTTGGTGAGCATGAGAGAGCGACTATACCTGTACACGAGTATGCAGGACTCAATAAAACCGATTTCCAACCCTCGGTGAGCATTTTATTGGCAAAATTCTTTGTTTCCACATCAAAATCTATCATTTTAGCCCCCCCTCCCAAAAAAAAGGTCGAAAAATGCCCGGCACTGGGGTGACCCAGAGGGCTAAAATTAGCCAGCACGCTGCGGGTTAATATCATTTACAAAATTAACATACAAGAAAATGATCATAATGTAATACACATTAATAAACTGGTAAGGCAGAGGTGCTGCAAAGCTTCCTACACCAACGAATCATTGGGCCATATTCCCTGGAGCTTTGGAGGATTAGTAGCAGCTCTTCCTTGGCTGTTTATTTTGTATGTTTCAGCTTAGTTTTACTTTTTTAATAATCAGCATAAACAACATTGACAGTGAACTCTTTGCCATCCACCACCCAGCCCCTTTTCTGCCCCATCAAAAGCATAGGACCCGGGCCTAGAATACATACTCCTGACATTTAAGATGGAGATAACTGCTCTGCAGTGATATAATGTGAGCTTTAAATCCGGACCCCAATTTGGATGTAAACCCGCACACACACATCTGTCTGGAGTGCCTTAACCCACTAGGTAGCCAGGCGTCGTTAAATTATTATACCCCAAAGTAAACTGATTAGGAAAAAGAGCTACAAAAACTCCTAATTCGACAAGAATATGAGCCAGAGAGTGAATCTTTTATGAAGAAAAACCTGGATGAGACATCTTTCACTCTCCCCATGCTCCTCACGCCTTCCCCTCCCTCCCGGCAGTAATCCAGCTCTCCAGCCAGTTTGACGGCCTTACCCGGGGTGGCAAATCTGGCGCTTGTGGAAGACAGAGGAAGGGTTTGGCCGAGAGGAAAGGAATGGAAGTGGACAGGGAAGGACAGAGAATTGGAGAGAGGTGGAGGGGGCAGGGAGAAAAGAAGGAGGGTGGAAAGAAAGGGGAAAGGTTAGGGAAGGATGATAGCAGATGAATAAGTATGAGAAAGGAGAGGAGATGGGAGAGGAAAAGGAAATGGGGTAGTGCGTGAATGGAGATAGTGAAGGTACTGAGGAGTGCAAATAACTGTGGGAAACAATAAAGCCCTCTTGTCGTGTCAATGCCGATTGTTGTGCGGTAATCTATGTCTGTTGTATCCATTCTGTGATGCCAAGACAAGGATAACACAGCAGGAAGTTCAACTCATTCTCGTACACCTAAATGCTCCAGAGGAAGCTGGCAGGAACAACTGAGAAGGCCCACCAAGCAGCAGACAAAACTGACAATGGAATTTTATAGAGAATTTTAAGTGGAAACTCTTCACTAATAACCGTAAATATCCTTGCTCACCTTTCCTTCTGTCTATTTATCTATGCACACACACACACACACACACACACAAAGCCTACAGCAGAATGTGCTGGTTTAGTTCCTCACCTTTTGTTTACTTTTCGGAACTTTGAAATAAACCAGTTACACAAGGTAACAGAATTTTTCCCATAGGGAGTACCCCTTATTTTCTGATTGCCCATGACTAAATAATATGTTGGAGAAACACACATTACATGCGTGTGTACAAATATTTTTATACACTCCTGTCTGAGAATTGAACCCTAGACCTCTTAGATAGAAATCAGGCACTGATTCCACTCCACCACGGCGTGATAAAAGCTGTGACACCTGATTTTTTTAATGAACCAGGTAAATCCATTACGGGACGATATATTTCAATCACAACACATTAGGATTGTTTCACAGCCTGATGCAACTCGGCAAGTGACAGAGCAGTTTTAATCTATCCCAGACACAACACGAGCATCTTTATATTGTGGAGAGACACACATTAGATGCATGTGTACAAATATTTTTTTTACACTCCTGACTGGGAATCGAATCCTAGACGTCTTAGGTAGAAGTCAGGCACTGATGCCACTCCACCACAGTGTGAAAAAAGTTGTGACATCTGATTTTTATGACGAACCAGGTAAATCCATTATGGAAGAATCTATTTCAGTCACAACACATTAGGATTATTTCACAGCCCCATGCAACGCGGCAAGTGACAGGGGACACCTTGCAGCACATGGCGCCATAAGTCCTCACCAGAGTCTCCACCAGCACCACATAGTTTTTGGCCTCGTGGCTGCCCAGGGAGCCCCTAACCACTGCGACAAAGCTGTTCCAAGCCTCCTTCACCCTGGTGAGCTTGTTAGGGAATTCCATGCCCTTCAGGATCGGATCTGTGGTCCAACAAAGACACTGGCTTTGACCTGCACATCAGAAAGCTTAGGGGAGAAGTCTTGGAGATACTTGAAGGCTGCCGACTCCTTGTCTAGAGCTGTGACAAATTGGTTCATAAGGCCCAGCTTGATATGCTGTGGCGGCATCAACAATTACTGAGAGCTCAGCAGCAGCTCCCATTTGATGTTGCTCCTCTCCATGGAGAACTCGATTCGCTATGGCCAGTCCTGTCTGTGGTAGTGCACCATTGTGTCACTTCTGTCCTAAAGAGACAAAGATAGCAAGGGAACTTGGTGAAACCTCCATAAGGGCTAATGAGAAAGGCCACCATTTAGAAGTGTTCAAAGAGCACTCAGCCATACTCATCATACTTGAAGGCATCTAGCAGAATCTTGATGTTGTTGTGCTCCCTCTTTGAGGTGCACCGAGGGAGCCAGGGGAACAGATGGGAACCAACTCTTATTGTAAAGCAGCATGGCTTTGAGGTTCCTGGTTGAGCCATCAATGTGGAGGAGCCACTCGTGCTGGTTGCAGGGCATCCCGATCGTTTCGAACAGACTGGACATGTTGTGAAAAACATAGAGTACATCTTGAAGAATGAAGAAGCTGGAGAACATTTGATGATGCTTCCTCTGACCTGAGGCTAGCAAGGCGCACTTTTTGTGCCTAGATGGCAGAAGCTCGGCACTGGACTTTGTGATACCAAGATCTCTTATGAAGTCGTTGAGATCTTCTTGGTTGGGGAAGTATGGGTTTCTCTCCTCAGCTCCACCTCAAAAGGGATCAGGAATGTCATCCTCGCCCTCTGAATCGCTACTCGCTCCTGATGATGACATATACCTTTCCTCAGGAGGGGTGGGTACAGGGGGCTGGCTCAGGGCAGTGTAGCATGGGAGTGATGGATGAAGGAAACAAGGCTGGGGTCAATTATGAATTGAACTGGAACTGATTAAAAAAAAAAAATGTGAATTGGAATTGAGAAAAATAAAAAAAATAAAATTAATTTAATAGAATTGGAATTGATATCAGTTAACTGATATGGGTTGATGACTTAATTGATACATTAACCCGCCCAGTGCCAGTGCCGTTTTAAAACGGTCTGACATAATTGCACGCTCAGTGCCAGTGCCGTTTTAAAACGGTCTCGATTTCAAAAATTCATTGTGACCACAATTTTCAAGCTAGGCGTGCAAAAATTGGTGTGCTTATAGGGCAACCCTTCCTCTATCTGCCCTCAGGCGGCCTGACCCATACACCCACATGCTCCTGCCTCACGCTCATTCTGCCTCACTCTGCTTGTGTCAGTCATACAGTGCAGTGATGTCTTGCAGTGGTCTCTCAGACGAGGAGATTCAGGACCTCCTGAGTGTTCCCTACACTGGGGAAAGTGATCTGGAGGATGACAACATGCAGGATAAGGGCTACATCCAGCCTGGGGAGGAAAGTAGTAACGATGACGAAATTCCCTCACCTAGAAAATCCAGGTTTGTGGGCTACACTAGGGCAATATGTGGTAGGAGGCCACCTGCACGTCGTCACCTTTCACATCATGACGATGAGGAGGAAAGGGAGGAGGAAGGTAGTCCAGCAGTTGAGGGGTGGTTGGGGAGGCAAAGAATTTCACCACATGTGGAGGAAAGTGTGAGGAGGAAGCATGGAAGATTTGGGAAAGTTCCATTGTTGGGGGAGAGTGACTCATCTCGCCCATGTTCTCCCTTGCCTCCCCGTGACCCAGCTCAGCCCAGCACCTCAGGACAAAGTCTTCCCGCCTTCCCCACACCCAGCACCTCATGTGAAACTCTTCCCTCATTTCCCACACTTCCCCATGCTTCCCCACAGCCCAAGGAACACGGAGGTGATGATGATGAGGATGAGGAAACGATGTGGGAGGACGGTAGTGATTTTGTCCCCCACATTCACCCATTCACCCACGCAAATGAGGGCGGGTGTAGTGTCCCTGAACTTCACCATACCTCCAGTAGACTTGACTTTTTCAGGAACTACCTTTCTGTGGAGTTTGTTTTGAAGATTGTGGCCCTGATCAACGTTTTTGCTGCATTTGAACGTGGGGGAACAACACAGATACGACACAGCCGATTGTTTGAACCTGACGTGACCCTGGGTGAAATGTGTGTGTTCCTAGCACTTGTGCTTTTGATGGGGATGTTTAAAAAAAAATCAGCTTCCCTCATATTGGACTGTGGATCCAGTGATGGTGACACCATTTTTTGGTAATGTGATGGGAAGGAATCGTTTTCAGTACATCCTGAGCTGCCTTCATTTTTTTGACATCCTTGACCCTGCTAACGCAAACAACATGGACAGGATGAGGAGGATACGTCTGGTTTTTGATCACCTTCGAGAGAAATTCCGTACCTCCTTCTCTCCATACTGAGATGTCGTCATAGACGCGAGTCTAGTGCTATGGAGAGGTAATATTGCCTTTCGTCAGTATATCCCCAGCAAAAGGCACAGGTTTGGCTACAAAATCTTCGTGATGTGTGACTGTAAGACTGGGTATGTGCAGGACATAGTCCTGTACACAGGTGTTCAGATGGACATCACAGAAGATAGAAGTCTGGGACTCTCAGGGGCTGTGGTAAAAACGATGATCGAGGAATACCTTCATCGTGGGCACGTCTTATACGTTGATAATTGGTACACAAGCCCCCCTCTCGCCAGGTACCTTCTCCTGCACGAAACTGGTCTGTGCAGCACTGTAAAAAAGAACCGTCAGCACATGGTGAAGGTGGGGAGGAAGCTTTAGAAAAATGAGGTTGTTTTTTACAAAGCACATAATATGCTCACAACAGCATGGCACCACAACCGCGAAGTATTCCTCCTCTCGCGTGTTCATCAGCCCCTTGTACACCGCACAGACAGTATAGATTACAGGGCAGAAGGGCAACGCCAAGTCTGGAACCTGTCTTGGCATACAACGTGAATATGCGACAGGTGGATCAATCAGACGCCATGATTTCCAGCATTGACTGTGCCAGGTCACGATGAAGTGGTATAAAAAATTATTCTTCCATCTCCTCAACATCACCATCCTTAACGCTCACTATCTCCAGCACAGACCACTGACATCCAAGAGACATTCGAGGGCTATATTCGCAAGCTGGTGCGGGAGATAGTGGGGAAATACGGGGAAGATAGAAGTGCTGCTCACCACTGCCACACCTCTCCGGCTCACCTCTAGACACTTCCCCAAAATCGTCCCTCCAAGTGCAACACGTCAGAATCCCCAGCGGAGGTGTCACGTGTGTGCAAACAGCACTGTAGGGCCACGTACTCAGAGGAAGGACTCAAGGTATATGTGTACTGAGTGTGATGTAGGACTGTGTGTATACCCATGCTTCGAGGAGTACCACGCTCTCGCTAACTATTGAGAAACAATAGTGTGGTAATGACGAGCGATAAAAAGACACTCAAAAGGTGTTGTAAATTTGAAAAAAGAGGTTCAGGAAGTGTTATTATAAGTACTGCATACAATGATGACACATAAATATTTTCTCGAAAGTCTAAGGACTGAACGTTGTGGAGTAAAGTTTTATGTATGTTCTCTTAAGTGTTAGACGATATATTCACAGTGAGAGGATCAAAAATACTCTGGTAATGTCTGTGTATACTGAAGGCATGTTGTAAATAAATTACTGTAAGTGAAAGGGATGTACATTGTTGAAGTCAAGTTATGCACATTTTCTCGTAACTGCAAGACAATGCATTCACAGTGATACGAATAGTGTTGCATGAGTAAGTGATTTTTTCCCCCAAAAACACGATTTCTTAACCCCTGGGCTGCTATGTACCGCCCCATATCCCTACTGTAGGGCCCCGAAGAACCTATATATAGGCCAACAAAAATTTCGAGAATTCCGCCTTAATATGAGGCGTGACTATTGTTCTGGCGTGTGAGCTGCATCACGCATCCTAGCATAAACATTGCGCTGAACACGCTGGTGGTCTTAGTTTCGCTCTAGCTGCCATGGGAGACATACACGGAGACGATTTTCCTGAAACCCCTCCTCGCCTTCCCGCCCGGTTGGGCGTGAAACGTTCTCTTTCCCCTAGTTTGGGTTTAGGGGCACCTGTGGCGGCTTCCACTTCATCAGGAAGTGGTGGAAGTGTGACAGATAGTGTTGTGAGGCAGAAGAAAGTGCGGCCAAGTGATGAGAGGCGGCAACAGGTGTGTGAGCCACAGCCCTCCACCTCTGGCCTCCCACCTCCCAGGCCTCGTCGTTCTGCCGCCTCTCTGACCCCCTTCAAGTGGGCCAAGATTTTATTTGATGAAGTGAACACCGACAAGGATGATGATGAGTGGTCAGGAAGTGGTGGTGATAGTGATGACGACGATACTGATGAGGCAGAGGAAGCAGGTTTGTCAAGTGCGTGGGAGGGTAGTGATGATGAAATCGTGCTTAGCAGCCTGCCAATCTCTACCCCTTCAATATCGGCCACACCTTCAACACCACCTGCTGGCCCCTTATCATCATCAGGGCCATCACTACCATCAGTGGCCTCACCACCTGGGTCAGGCCAGGCCCGAGCCAAGGCACATGGGAGGAAACGTTGCCGCTCACATGGCCGTGGGCGAGCATCACCCTGCCACTCCCCTTTGTTTGCCTGGGCCCCCACACAGGACTTCACCCCACACATCCACAATTTTGATGCCTCGGATGGTGGATTTACGAGTGAGTGGCCACTTGGCCCTGACACTCCTGAAATTGATTATTTTGAGACATTTATTTCGCGTGATGTGACGAAATTGATATGCGAAGAGAGCAATCGCTATTATCAATTCGTGGTAGCGGGAAAAATTCTAACTCCCCGGGCACGTATTTCCAAGTGGCACAGTATATGTCATGAAGAACTAATGGTGTTCATTGCCCTTCTGCTCCTGATGCCACACTGCCGTAAACATGTGCTCAACCATTACTGGCGTCAGAAGGACGCTCTCGTTCCTACGCCAGCCTTTGGAAAGTACATGGCACGGGACAGGTTCCTATTTATCCTCCGTTTCGTGCACTTTGCTGATAACCGCTACCCATTACCTGGTGACCACTTGTGGAAAGTTAGGCCATTCTTTGAGATGCTCAAAGAATCGTTTCGTAAATTCTTTGTGCCTTACCAGAAAATCGTGATTGACGAAAGTCTTGTTCTATTTCGAGGACGCCTCTCCTTCAAACAGTACATCCCGTCAAAACGAAATCGGTTTGGCATAAAGATTTTCGTAATGTGCGACTGTACTACAGGATATGTGTTGGACATGATTGTGTACACAGCCAGTGACGTCGACATTCCCAGCCACGATCCTTTGGGAATGTCTGGTGCCATCGTGAAAAAAATGATGGCTCCTTACCTGGGAAAGGGCCGTGTGCTGTACACAGATAACTGGTACAGTAGCCCTTCCCTGTCACTGTACCTTCATGAGAACAGCACAGGATCTTGTGGCACAGTCAGGACATATAGGAAACATGTGCCACATTTCGACAAGCAGGAACGTGGGAATGTGCAGCGGTTTGAGGCCAAGAACATACTGGCTTTGCAATGGTCTGACAAGCGTGACGTTACCATGTTGAGCACTGTGCATCGTGGCATCATGCAACAGAGTGCCAAGGTTGACCATAGTACCGGCCAACACATCATGAAACCTGACGTAGTCATCGACTACAACTATCACATGAACTCTGTTGATAAGAGTGACATGCAGGTAGGTAGTGTTGAGTGCGTCAGGAAGACTGTGCGTTGGTACGTCAAGTTCTTCATGCACATGGTTGACGTAACGCTGCTCAACGCTTACAACCTGTACAAGTGGCGCACTGGGAAAAAAGTAAAGTTCCGTGATTTCTCCCACAACGTGGTTTTCCAGTTGTTGAGGAAATATGAAGATTACTCGCACTGTGACCGGGGTAGAAGGGTTGTCGAGCTACCTGACAGGTGCAAGAGCCTAGTGAGGGACCACCACCCAGTGCACACACCTTACGAGGCAAACGGCAAAAAGAGGAAGCAGCTGAACTGCTATGTTTGCCGTAACACCACCCGTCGTGAGCCTTGTCGTAAAAAGGTTACGACAATGTGTGCAGGGTGCAAGGTTGCACTATGCCTGGGTGATTGCTATCTCTACTACCATACGTTGGAGAAGTACTAAGTTGGAGAGTGTTGTGAGGGTGTAAGAAAATACGGAAAAATCAGTAAATTATCAGTACGGTATCATGCAAAATATTGAAAGTATATTATCTTTGTTTCAAAAAATGGCTTTATTTTGTGATAAAGGTGTCATAGTAATGGAAAGAAAGTAATATTTTATATTTTTTCTCATTGCAGAAAGGTATAAGTGTATATATTTGGAAAATTCAGTGCTACTGTATTGTAACATTTTCGTAACAGTTTTTTGAACACTCATGGCCTCCTGTAATTGTATATATTTGCTCAACGGGCCATTTTGGTGCTTCATTAGTGTTGTGAGGGTGTAAGTAAGAAAATACGGAAAAATCAGTACATTATCAGTACAGTATCATGCAAAATATTGAAAATATATTATCTTTGTTTCAAAAAATAGCTTTATTTTGTGATAAAGGTGTCATAGTAATTGAAAGAAAGTAACATTTTATACTTCTCATTGCAGAAAGGTATAAGTGTAAATATTTCGAAAATACAGTGCTACTGTATTGTAACATTTTCGTAACAGTTTTTTGAACATTCATGGCCTCCTGTAATTGTATATATTTGCTCAACGGGTCATTTTGGTGCTTCATTAGTGCCTTTTGTACATAATAATTAGTGTTTTCATGAAAAATGTGAAAAGTACGGTATGGTAGTGGTGGGGCGGGCTAGAGGGCGAGAAACACGTTGCAACGCTGTGTCCCGGGGATTGGCAACACTTTCCGCCCAGGTGGGCGCAACGTCCTCAGAGGCCCGAAAAAGTGTCATCGGTTCCAGCACTTGTCACACCATGAGGAGAGCACCTACAGAGCTCTAGTTTGTTGCAAAGGTAAGAGGAAAGATGTATCTAGTTGTGGTATTTTTCTTAAATATTTTTATAAAGTATAAGTATAAAAAAAAAGCAAAAGAAAACACCCCATTTTCTCTAGAATATGCACGTTCTGCGTGCGTCTGGATTTAATAGCTCCGCAGCCAAAGGGTTAATGAAATAAGATTATTATTTATTTTTGTGGGTGAGAAGTGAACAGAAAAGTGTTAAGACCATTCCTATACCTTCCCTGAGTCACGTTGGCGAGAATACCTGAGTTTACCTTGCATAGAAAATGGGTTTTCTCTCACTGCCGCTGGGGATTCCCCGCCCGCTCACACCTGCAGGCAGCCAGAGAGACTACGAAAAACGCACTTCAAGCCTCCGGTGAGTTTTTTTTATGGTCATATTCGTTTTTTTTTCACATAATCTATCATTTTAGCCAAAAAAAAAAAAAAAAAAAAAAATTGGCCAGCACGGGGATGACACTTAGGGCTGGGAGTGGCTGGCACGTGGCGGGTTAATATTTTATATAGCAGTATGTGAATTCATATTGTACAATAATTAACTTACAGTATACTTGAATAAACAGTAAAATATACAGTTTGCTGTCACAAAAAAAAGTTAAAATTATATCAAGTGAAGTAACCTATGTAAATTTATATTGATTTCCATTTAACTGTCAAACTATTTCCTGCATAATTCATGTATTTTGAATAATTGTATTCAAGATTTACAAGTTCAATTCCTGTCAGTGTGCCAGACTGATAATAAATAAAGATATTAATATGTCTGTCTGTGTGTGTCTGTTAGCATGATAACTTTGCAATCCTTTGAAGTTACCATCATAGAATTTTACAGGTGTGTAGTAGGGAAAAGAAAACATTACGAGTTCGAAACTGGTTAACCTGCAACGTCCCGAGCTATTTCGCACCTCCGACACCCCCCAATCCCGAGCTATTTTGGATTTTTTTTGGGGGGGGGCTAAAATCTCCGCTTTTGGTGAGATACATCTAAAATTGTTAGAGAAATTGCTCACCAGAGGTTTAAAATACTCGGTACAGGTACAGTACCTCCTTACCTTACTGGGTTTTCTATCAGGCTGGCTTCAAAGAAAATGAATTCTGTGGGAGGGTAACTATTCCACATCACTCATAAACGGTATTTATTTATTTATTTGGTACGAATTTATATGTAGTACGAGAGTATATTGGTTTTCAAACAGTAATATAGGCATTATAAGCATTGTTTCACTCACTAACTCATGAACATACTTGACCTTTTTTGGCAGCATTACCTGATCATCATTTCTGACTGTTTTTTCCTCTACTGCTATGTAAACTTTGTTCTCCACATTGTCATCAATTGGGGAATCACTCTGGCCCTGAATGTCTTTATTGGCGAGGTCACTGGTAACAGGTGAATTGCCGAGACAATGGCGTGCAGGGGGGGAAGGTTATGCGGTGTAAGGCATTGTCCCTGCCTGGCATCTTCCAGAGGAATAGAGGAAGGTGTCCCGTGTATATGTACGAAAAATCACACACAAAAATTGAAAATTATGCAAATTATGAACCTTGCAATTGCATGATGTACCAGTATGTCGACGGGACTAGTGTGACAAAATGTTGCGAAGTACCCATACGTTGATGGGATGCCTCGGGATAAAGTAGGTCAAGGTCGGTGTGTCCGTTACTGCGATAACTTCGCAACTGCTCAAGATATTATCACAACATTTTACAGGTATGTAGCGGGGATGAAACTATAAGGGTTCGAGATTGGTGAAAGTAGGTGAAGGTAGTGTAGCTGTTACCACGATAACTTAGCAACTGCTCAAGATATCATTAAAAAATTTTACTGGTATGTAGCAGGGATGAAAGTCTCCTACGAGTTCGTAATTGGTGAAATTAGATCAATGTCAAGGTCATATTCCTTGCTGTGCTAGATATATATCGGCTCGTGGCTGCTGTGATTCCCCCCTTTGGGGTGCCTTTAGTTTTATGCATTAACATACCTGATGGAGAAAACAGGCAAGGAAAAATATAATTCAACTGTAATCTAAGTACTGCGAGATAATAATGCCTTAGAGGGGCAAAACATGTAGAAAAAAAGGGAAGGACAGTATTAACACAAAAATGCCCTATTATAACAGGAATGTTAGTGTATTGTTGTTAGTAACAGATGGAATGAGAATATAAGAGAATATGGATGATTTGGCTCAAGGATTGTGTGGGTATGATTGAAAGTTGAACTACAAACGTGAGAGATTGTGTGTGTGTATGCACCAACGCAAGATCATGCAAGCAGAGTGAGAGAAGAGTTCTTGACAAATGTGGAAGCATGCATGGAAAACTTTGAAGGGAATAAGAGACTGTTTTTGACTGGAGATATGAATGGGAAAGTAGGGAATGTGAAGGTGGATGGAGAAGTTGGTGAGTGGAGTGTGCCTACAGAGACGGATGAGAATGGCAGTGATTTAGAGGACATTTGTGCCGGGAGGGGGTTGATGATAGCCAATACCCTCTTCAGGCACAGAATGATCCATAGGTATACGTGGCGAGTGATGAGAGAGGTGGGTGGTGAACTGAAAGAATGGAAGGCAATGATCGATTATGTGTGTGTGGATGACAGGATGAGAAAGTGTTTAATGGATGCAAGAGTATAGAGAGGTTGGGAGAGTGGATTTTCTGACCACCACTTGGATCAAGGTCCAAATGAAATAGAGAAATAGAAGAAGGGAAGGACAGGAGGAAGCAGTTCGTACAAGGCGAGTGGAAACTTTACAAGAGGATCAAAAAAAGGCAGATTATAACAGGGAAGTGTTGTTAAATGAAGACGAAGGAGAGCTGGAAGGCTTGATCGATGAGTTTGAGAGAGTGTGAAAGAAACGGAATCTAAAGGTGAATGTAGGGAAGAGTAAAGTGATGGTCTTTGAGAGAGGTGAAGTCAGTGAATGTACAGTGAGGTTGGGTGGTGAGGAAATGGAAAATGCTAGTACGTTTAAGTACTTGGGGAGTGTGATGGGTGGGGATGGAAGTTTGGAGGGTGAAGTGCTTGAAAGGATACAACAAGGAAGAAAGGTTTCTCGTTCCTTGAAAGCAGTGATAAGAAACAGGGAAGTGAGCATGGAACTGAAAAAGTTACTACATGACAGTATTGTGATACCAACTCTAACGTATGGAAGTGCAGCTTGGACATTGTTGGAAGGACACAAGTCAAGAGTGAGAGCAGTGGAAATGAGTTATTTAAGAGGAGCCTGTGGAGTCACATGGTGAGATAGGCTGACAAATGAGGATATAAAGGAGTGTTGTGGTGTGGATGTGGATGTGATAGGAAGCATTAGGAGGAACACGCTGAGGTGGTTTGGCCAGATGGAGAGGATGGAGGGTGAGAGACTGTCGAGGATAGTGTACGTGAGTGAGGTGAAGGGGGGGAGAGGGAGGGGAAGGCCAAGGATGAGACGAAGGGATAAAGTGGAGAGGTATGTGAGGGGGGGGGGTGAGTTGGAAGCAGGGCAGTGAAATGGCGGGGGACAGGGCGACGTGGAGGCGATTTGTTTGTGGCCACCCCGTACGGGATTAAGGCTTCTGGCAATAGATAGATAGATAGATAAGAGGGAAGTTGAGGAGCAACTGGGTAAATATGGACTGGAGCAGATGGGGAACGTGGAAGGTGTGTGCAAGATATTCACAGAAGAAATCTGTGCAGCATGTGAGGTGGTGCGTGGGGTGAAGAGAAGGCGAAAGGGGGTACAGGGATTAGTGTGGTGGAATGAAGAGGTGAGAGAGACTGTGGCACAAAAAAAAGAAAGCATATAGTGAGTGGATGAGAAACAGGCTCGTGGAAGAAATTGAGAGACGGAAGAGAGAGTTATAAGTTGACAGGAAGAGAGAGGTGAAAAGATTAATAAGAATGAGTAGGAAGAGAGTGGATGAGGAATTTGCAAGGAATCTGAGTGTAAAGTGGAGGGAATGTAAGATAATGTTCTGGAAAGAGGTAAAGAGAGTTAGACAGGATGCCAAAGAAGTTAGTTGGGAAGTGAAAGATAAATATGGTAGATTACTAGTAGACAGAAAAAGTGAGCAGATGGAGAGAACACTTTAACCCGCTGTGTCCCGACTGATTTTTCACCACTGCCCCCCCCTCCCCTGAATCCTGACCAATTTTGGATTTTTTTTTTCGGCACAAACCTCCACTTTTTGTGAGAAACAATGGCAATTCAGAGAGAAAGTGCTCACCTGAGCATAGAAGTGGTCTAAACATGTGTCCCACTGCACACCTGGTACAGTGTTCTCTGGAGCCGCGCTGTAGGTGTCGCATTTTCTATGATAGCAGTAACTATTGCAAACCACTCAGAATACGTAGATATTTGTTCATATGGTATGAAATTATATGTAGTACAAGAACATATTGGGCTTACACAAAAATATAGCTGATATAAGCATTGTTTCACTCACTGAATACAACAACATACCGCACCTTCCTTGGCGATGTTACTTCCTCATCACTTCTGCTCATTTCTTCCTCTGGCACCATGTAATCTTTGTTGTCCACATCGTCATCAATGTAGGAATCACTCTCGTGTTGAATTTCATACCGTAGCGCGACATGCCTTTACTGGCCACGTCACTACTAACAGGCGAGTTGCCGAGACAATGGCGTGCAGGGCAGGGGGTTACACAGGGTAAGGCAGTGTCCACACCTGGAGGTGGGTAGAGGACAGTGTCCCGTGTATACGTACCAAAAATCATAAGCGAAATTTGAAAAATGTGCAAATGACTGACCTCGCAGTTGCAAAACATATGGATACATTATCGGGACTGAGCGTGACAAAACATTGCAATGTATTCATACGTTATCGGGACTCCTCGGTTAATGCATTGTTGAACACAGAGAATGAAAGTAATGCAAGTGTAAGTGACTGGGAGACAGAGGGATGTGAGAAGAGAGGAAGACATCGGTCGGATGGAAGTTGTGGAAGCAATGAAGAAAGTTAAATGGGGAAAACCCCACGAATGACTTTGTGTGTGGTTAAATGCTGATGCATGGGGGAAAGATAGTAGCAGAATGGATGTGGAATATGTGCAAATTGGCATGGGAGGAAGGTAGTGTCCTGGAGGATTGGAAGACAGGTATAATTATTACCCTGTACAAAGGAAAAGGGAAAAAAGAAGTATGTGGTAATCAGAGGGATATTTGTCTTCTTAGTGTAATAGGACAAGTGTATGATTGGATACTTATTGAGAGAGTTAGGGAAATAAGAGAGGAATTAGTTGGCGAAGAACAGGGAGGTTTCAGGAGGGGATGAGGGTGTGTAAATCAGATATTCATTATTAGATCTTTAATGGAAAAGTTTCTAGAGAGGGGAAAGAAGTTGTATGCAGCCTTCATGGATTTGGAGAAAGCATATGACAGGGTGGATAGACAAGGATTGTGGAAAGTATTAAGAAAATGTAGGGTAGATGGAAAGTTGTTGAATGCCGTGAAGTGTATGTATGAGGGTGTTAAGGCTGCAGTGCGTGTGGACAGTGAACCAAGTGAATTTTTCTATTTGAAGGTTTGATTGAAACAGTGTAGTGTCATGTCTCCATCGTTGTTCAATCTGTATATGGATGGGGTAACAAAAGAGATACAGGTAGGGCAGTGGATGTTGGAGCGACCTTAATGAGAGAGGGCAGTGTTTGGAAACTCACTGTACTGTTGTGTGCAGATGATACTGTGTTGTTAAGTGAAGACGAAGGGGAGCTGCAAGGCTTGGTGGATAAATTTGGGAAAGTGTTTAAGAAACGGAATCTAAAGGCGAATGTAGGGAAGAGTAAAGTTATGGTCTTCGAGAGAAGTGAAGTTAGTGAATGTACAATGAGGAGAAATGGAAAATGTCAGTGCGTTTAAGTACTTAGGTAGTGTGATGAGCAAGGATGGAAGTTTAGAGGGTGAAGTGCTTGAAAGGGTACAACAAGGAAGAAAGGTTGCCGGTTCCATGAAAGCAGTGATAAGAAACGGGGAAGTGAGCATGAAAGTGAAAAAGTTACTACATTTTTTTTTTATGCGAGGAAGAAGGAACCAAAGGCCATGAGCCCGCAAACACAGTTCCTTCCAAGAGAAAAACAAAATACAAGAGAGAGCCAAATTCAAGATCCATTCATTTCGAGATGCCTGGACACACTGCGTTTGAAAGACTGGAGATCATAGGAAGCAGGAAATACAGACAGAGGGAGACAGTTCCAGAGTTGACCTGTTGCATAAATGAAGGACTGGGAGTAACGGTTAACTCTTGCATTAGAGAGTTGGACAGAAAAGGGGTGAGAGTTTGCTGCTAGACGGGTGCTACGCACCCGTCGTAGAAGTGGAGGAATGCATTCAGACAGTTCAGAGGAACAGTGACCAATGAAGTAGCGATAGAAAAGAGATAAAGATGCAACATTGCGGCGAAGAGACAGAGGTTGAAGGGAGTCAGTAAGAGGGGGAGAGTTAATGAGACGAAAAGCCTTTGACTCCACCCTATTGAGAAGAGCTGTATATGGGGAGCCTCCCCACACATGAGAGTTGTACTCCGCACAGGGGCGGATAAAACCTCTGTATAAAGTCAACAATTGTGCAGGGGTAAAGAAGGAACGGAGTAGGCTTAGCACACCCAATCGCTTGGAAGCAGATTTTACAAGAGATGTAATATGATCTTTCCAAGACAAGTCCCGAGCAAATGAAACCCCAAGCATGTTCAAGGATGATGCAGGATTAATCAATCAATCAATCATTTCCTGTGGCACCCTCGGGGATGCATAGGGCCTCGATGAACTCACACCACCACATCCTATTTTGTGCTAACTCCTCAAGATCTCCCCAACACTCATCTCCAGCTTCCCGTCTCATTGTCCTCACCCACGTCTCTTTTGGCCTTCCTCTACCTCTCCTACCAAGTGCCACCCACCCTGGTGTACCTCGTACTATTCCCTGTCTCCTATACACATGTCCTAGCCACTTCCATCGTGAGAACCTAACATATTCATCGACCGGCTGCCCTCTCGTTATTTCTCTAATTCTACTATTTGGTATCCTTTCCCACCACTTAACTCCTAATATTCTTCTATGTGCTTTGTTTTCAAACACCAAGAATTTATTTTCCATAGTCACTGTGCTGTACCAAGACTCGTGTCCATAAATTAATATACTCCTAACCATTACCTTATAATGTTTGATTTTTGTATGCACAGAAAAATTGTTATTATTCCAAATATTTTTAAGCATTCCCATTGCCTGATTAGCCTTCTTTAACCTTTCCTCGAATTCAAAGTTCAAAGAACCATCCTTGGCTAAATAAGTACCTAAATATTTAAACCTATCAACTTGCTTTACAATCATACCTCCAATTACACATTCCTGCGCATTTTCCATATTCATATTGATTATTTCAGTTTTTCCACAATTAGTAACCAAACCCACCTTGCGACCTTCACTCACCAAACAGTCCAACACTCTCTGCATCTCTTCTGGCCCATCACAAATCAAAACTATATCATCTGCACAATCTAAATCCAAAAGTTTCCTGTTCTCTCCCCAAAGTATACCTGCACCGGTTTCTGTTCCAACGCGTTTCATAATGTAATCAATGACCAATATAAATAGTAAAGGCGATAGAACACCACCTTGAATTACTCCGGACTTGACTTCAAACGAATCACTCAGACAACCATCAACCATCACTTTACAAAATGTGTCCTCATGCATGTTCATAATGACCCTTACAAACTCCTCTGGTATTCCATAATGTTTCATGATCTTCCCCATAGTCTCTCTCGAAACACTATCAAAAGCCTTTTCAAAATCAACAAAACAAAGACTTAACGGTACTCTCATTTCATTAACTTGCTGCATCAAATGCCTAACTATAAAGATCTGATCATTGCAACCACGTCCCTTTCTAAAACCAGCCTGTTCATCCCTCAGAATACCCTTAACCACCGGCTCCAACCTATTTAACAACACTCTACTGAAAACTTTCAAAGCTATCGGTGACAAAGAGATTCCCCTCCAATTACCACATTCACTCAGGTCTCCCTTCTTCGGAACTTTAACAATTACACCATTCTTCCAAACTGATGGTAGTAACCCCGTCACCCATATCTTATTGAATAGCTTGGTCAAGATCATTATTAATCTATCCCCCTCCACTTTAAACATTTCCGGAAATAAACCATCCTCCCCTGGTGCCTTATTATTCTTTAACTGTTTTACTGCTTTCTCCACTTCTGCAAGCCTCAACTCTCCTGTTTCTATATTTAAATCTTCCTGAGCAGACGGTATATCCTCTTCTGGTGGTATTGGTCTATTAAGAACTGTCTCAAAATGCTCTTTCCATCTATTTTTAATATCTCCATCTTTGGTCAATAAATTTCCTTCCCTGTCTCTAACTGGTATTTCCTTGCGTTTACCTGCATTACCACTCAGTTCTCTAATCGATTCATATGCTATTCTTTGACTCTGTCCATCATTTTTGTTTATTAAGATTTCAGTCTCTGCAACCTTTTCATCCACACATCTTCTTTTATCTCTCCTAGCTAACCTTCTTACTTCTGAATTCAAACTCCAGTACGCAGCTCTTGCTAATTCAATCTCTCGTTCATCAACGCATTGCATCTCACTCCTCAATTTAGCCTCACCTCTCTTTTTATCATATCCCACGTTTCCTCTGATATCCATTTCTTTCTCCTGAATCTATGTCTCCTTCCAATCGTACATTCAGCAGTCTCATGCAAAACTTTGTTCACATCCTCCCACATCTCATCTACACTTCTCTCCCCCTCTTCCAACGTTTCCAACACCAAAAACCTATTTCTGCATTCTAATCTGAATTCCTCCTTTTCTTCTCCTTCCCTTCTAAGCTTAACAATATCGTATCTACCAACACCAGATTTTTCCTTCTTCTGATTTTTAAGTTTAAACCTTATTTTTGCAATGCTGAGTTGATGGTCACTACCAATATCCGCTCCCGTTTAACATGAACATCTAGCAGAGAACTTCTATGCCTCCTACTGATAGCGATGTGATCAATCTGATTTTTATATTTTCCACACGGCGACACCCAAGTTGTCTTGTGTATATTGCAATGCTGAAAGAGTGTGCCCCCGATGACTAAGTCATTTGCTAGACAGAAGCTTCCAAACCTCACTCCGTTTTCACTCATCCTACTACCAACTCCCATTTTACCCATACATGCCTCAAATCCCTCATTTGAACAGCCCATTACTGCATTAAAGTCTTCAACGCAGATCAAAACATCATGTCTAGGTACCCTTCCTACTCCTTCTTGCAACTTTTCATAAAATGTGTCTTTCCTTTCATCGAGTGCATCATTAGTAGGTGCATAACACACAAACAGACTGATGTTGCCATGATTTGATTTAAACCGTGCGTATAACAATAGCTCATCTATAGGATCCCACTCACATAAAGCCTTATTTGCCTTACAACCCAGCAACAATCCTACTCCCTGATAATGCATTCCGTCCTGTCGGCCAGATATCAATAAACGTATACCATCCTCCAAATCCAACTTGTCGACTCCAGTTAATCTAGTTTCTGTCAGAGCACAAATATCAAGTCCGTAATTTTGAAAAACCTTCACTAACTCATCGATTTTACCGTCATGATTTAGCGTTCTCACATTCCAGTTACCAATTTTAATTGTATTTTTTGCATTAACAAAGGAATTAGATTGTAACTGAGGCAACCGTGAGATTCTTAGCACCCCCTGCCCATTTAAGGGCTGCACGGGACTGGGGGCCATTATTGTTCTTTCAGAGTCCATCAAGGTTTCTTTGGCTAACTTCCTGAACACCTCGCCATTGTGCTGCAGTCGCAGTAGGCAGCTAACTTGCCTGATTGCCCACACCCGAAAGACCCAGCTATGCTGTAGCCAGTCACGTGCCGGCATGCTTCCCAGCCATTTCACTCTCAAGGAGTTCCTCTGCCTGAGAAAGCAACCACCCCCCTGCTCCCGAGGGCTTTTGATCTGTGTAGGTAGAGGGCGATCACTCCCTCACTAGCCATATACAGTGTATATAACAATGTATAGGCTACACTCAGGATTAAGTTGAGTATTATTAAACGTAAGTGGGTATACCTGTGGAAGATTTTGTCGGGTTGATAGGTGCAAAAACTGAGTCATTGATGCATTAAAAACAACCAGATCATTTTTACCCCAGTCAGAGATACGAGCCAAGTCAGACATTAGGTGTGCCATAGCCTCATCCCTTGCCTGTTGAAGCAACTGCTGAGATGGACTTGTGGGACTCGAATGGAAAGGTGAAGGGTGGAGTCATCAGCGTATGATTGGATAGGGTTAGATGTACAGCTTAGAAGGTCATTGATGAATAAAAGGAAGAGTTGGTGATAGGACAGAGCCCTGAGGAACACCACTGTTAATAGAGCTAGGAGAAGAACGATAGCCGTCTACAACAGCAGCTATAGAACGACCAGAAAGGAAGCTGGAGATGAAGGCACAGAAAGAAGGATAGAAACCGTAAGAGGGCAGTTTGGAAATTAAAGATTTATGCCAGACTCGATCGAAAGCCTTTGAGATGTCAAGTGCAATGGCAAAGCTTTCGCCAAAGTCCCGAAAGGAGGATGACCAGGAGTCTGACAGTATTGTGATATCAACTCAATCATATGGAAGTGAAGCTTGGACCTTGCTGGAGGGGCAGAAGTGAAGAGTAAGAGCAGTGGAAATGAGTTATTTGAGAGGAGCATGTGGAGTCACACGGAGAGACAGACTGACAAATAAGGATGTGAAGGAGCGTTGTGGTGTGGATGTGGATGTGATCAGAAGCGTTAGGAGAAACACGCTGAGGTGGTTTGGGCATGTGGAGACGATGGAGAGTGAGAGACTGACGAGGAGAGTGTATGTGAGTGAGGTGGAGGGGGAGAGAAGGAGGGGGAGGCCAAGGATGAGATGGAGGGATGGAGTGGAGAGGAATTTGAGAGACGGGGGTGTGAGCTGTGAGCAGGGCAGTGAAATGGAGGGGGACAGGGCGACATGGAGGATATTTGTTTGTGGCCACTCCATACGGGATTAAGGAGTCTGGCAATAGACAGATAGACGGATAAATATTTAGTGCATTTGACAAAAAATATTTGGAAACAAGGCAAGGAATATATGACTTTATACTGGCTTCTGTGCTGAGCTCTGTTTTTTTCATTATACAGATTAATCATAGAAAGGAGACAAGAAAACATACAAACGCGAGTGGTGTATACTGTATATTAAAAGCTAATAATGCATTAGAAACTGTAGCATGCTTAAACATTTTGTTCGAATGTGTTTCTGTTACCATCACACAGTAATCTTAATAGTGAATCCCATTAGTATAAACAGGAAAGGAAGGATACCAAAAAAAAAAAAACAAAAAAAAAACAAATGAAAAAATGAGAACACAGAAATCGCTGTATGGCGTTTTGCCTGAAGGAATGTGTATAAGATGGTATGGGTTTTGCAAGAAGACGCCTTAGATCAGCAACAAGATGGAGGGGGAATATGGGGGAGTATATGAAAGAGGGTGGCGTGTTGTGGGTGGAAGAGAGGATCGCGATTTAATAGGAATGGAACAGCGTTTTATTTTATTTATTTATTTATTTTTTTGCCGGGACCCACTTCTTCGTGGCCTCGTTCGGAAGATAGATAGATAGATAGATAGACAGATAGATAGAGAGAGAGAGAGAGAGAGAGAGAGAGAGAGAGAGAGAGAAAGGATACTGTAATTTTTAAGACATGATTAACTCACCATTGCAACAATGATAATCATCAACAACAGTTCAGCATCAAGCATCTTCACAATGGAATGAATTAATAATATACTCATTTATTTATTAACTTTCTTTGTGTGTGTGTGTGTGTGTGTGTGTGTGTGTGTGTGTGTGTGTGTGAATATATACAAACATTGATCACGAGTTCTGCCAGGCACAACAAACCTCGCCTGACAGCAGTTATTTTATTGTTACTATTATTATTATTTTTTATGCGTCCGGCTGTCTGCATAGGCTTCACAGCCTGGTCCCAAGGCCCAGTAGTCCTCCTACTGTGCATACCATACACTTCCACATGTCACCGCTTCGGTGCTAACACTCACCGTCCATACTGAATACATGCTAGGGCTGTCTCATACAGGATTGGTGTAATGGTATTAGTGGGGGTATTTTTACGGTATTTAGGCGGGTCGTCTGGTAGATCAGTATAGTCTGATTTTTTGACATTCAAATCCTTAAACTGTTCCCTGCCCCAGCCGGGATTTGAACCTGGGTCCGGTGTGACTGCAGGCCACCTCTCTACCGATTACGCAAGCGTTACTGTCATTTGCTGTTATTTATTGTCATATATTGTCAGTACACTATTAAAGTCTAAGGTAAAGGCACAAATGTTTCCAGGTTAGGCCCTCTGACAGTCCCGTGATCTTGTGTTGGACCTTCCAAGGTCACTCAAGGTAAAAGATCATGGTGCCAAATGAAGTCCATATGAGACCTTCTATATCTTGATAATAGTAAATATCTCTATATTCAACGAGTTTCGAGTTATTGCCCCCTAAATATCCGTGACCATGTGGGTGTTTAATTGGTATTAGTAATATCGATCTTCAACGAGTGTAGAGCTATGGGTCCCCTTAATATCAGTGACCTTGAGTTTGACCTTTCAAGGTCACTCAAGGTCAAAGGTCTTGGTGCCAATTGAAAGCCCATATCAAGAGTTCCTTCATGTTCATAATAGTAAATATCTCTATCTCCAAGCGGTTATAAATTATTGGAAAATCTCTGACCTTGATTTTGACCTTTCAAGGTCGCTCAATGATCTCCAAAATGCAATCACTTTCTTTTGGAACCAGTGCCCACATAACCAGAAAGCTTCATGTAATTTCATTTATCCTTTTTTCCGTAATGTTGCTAACAAACAAACAAACAAACTGGATCAGAAACAATACCTGACTCCCTCCGGGCGAGGTAATAACTTAGAAACAAAGACACCACGGAAGACATTTAAAAATGAAACCTTAATCTTAGTTACGGATCAGGACCCTCTTCCTCTATGCCCCGAGGCTTCTCTTTAATCTATTCATGTTTATTATTATGTAGGTACAGAATAGATGCTTTAGCTCATATTTTTAAATTAGAAGATTAGTACGTTTATTCTCAAATGCTTGTAAAGAGTTGTTCGGGCAATTCATCATCATCATCATCATCATCATCATTAGAACTGCCACTGTTATTGTCATTGTCGCTGTTGTTATCAACATCATCATCAATAATCTATTTCGATTCGACGGTGAGAGAGAGAGAGAGAGAGAGAGAGAGAGAGACTCTTAGGTCTGCAGCACTCTAGTCACTTACTCTCTCCTCTCCTCGTTTCCTCCCTTTTCCTTTCATTACCCTCACGCACTTTTACTATTTTCGTATAAGAATATGAACATATAAAATAAAAATTCCTGGTACGAGCTTAGGATGACATGTTAAAAGAAGCCAACGATTCAGCGTGGTTTCGATCCCGGACCCTCGCTAACCAAACCCAGTTATCTAACCAATGTTGGCTGTTGTGGCTTTTGTCAGTCTTATGTAAGGATAGTCTATCTATATATCTGACTGTCTGTCTTCTTCTGCCTGTTCGTTTATCCATCATTATCTGTCTGTCTATTTATATATCCCAGCCAATGTAGCTGCTGTACATCATCACTCTTCCATTCGTATGTAAAGCCTTGATAAGCTTACGTGAATAATTAGCTCTTTCGGGGTCACGATGCCTCTAGTATTCTGTTCCAGCTAGGGCAACGCGATTTTAATTACCCAAGAGTGATTCACAGTAGCCGGAGAGTGTTAGTCCTGTCTCCATCAACTCTCTCATCATCAGAATAACTTAAGTACTTTATTATACCAAACGCTTGAAAATTTTATGCAGCTGAGAATCAGTCACAATAGCCTGAGAGTGTTAATAAAAAATAATGTAGTTAAGCCAGCAACTCAGATGTGACATATATTATGACCACTGACCTATCACCCTCTGCCGGCTGAATAAAATCGTGTGGTAATATGTGGCGTAAAATACTAGAGTTTACCGACCATACTAGGTTTAAGGGGACCTGTGTTAACAAAAAGGCTCCCATGACCCACCCTCGTCTAAATATAATCTCCAGGCGTTATCTGTACCAAATATCAGAGTTGTCCAGATTATGACAGGGTTAATGATTTTATTAGTAATACTTGCAGGCTCATTTGACTCACCATCATCTGAGTACACTTACTTTGCGTTACCTGGAGTAGAATAATGAAGGTGTTCCCACCAAGACAGGGTTAATGGTACCAGTATTAACACAGACTCCTATACGCACTCTCTGCTGAATCAACCGGTGTAAGCTAAAATAAAATACTAGAGTTGTCCCTACAATGAAACGGTTAATGGTACCAGTATTGACACACTCAGGCTTCTGTGACTCACTTGTACCGGAATAAAATTGCCTGGCATTAACTGCAAATAAATTAATTGGGTTGACCTTACCATGAGAGGGTTACCATACAAATACAGCCAATATTGTTCAGGAATGGAGATCGATATCTGATTCTCAGTCGCTTTTCTAGTTCCTGTGCCCTTAAACACGATGATATATTTCAGTTTTCTCCTTACGACCTTCAGGCGTTTTTATTAAAGGATTTCACTGGACTCCAGCACAAGAGGAATTCAGCAACGAGACATTAACTAGCCCAGCTGGAAATGGCTCTCCTCAGCTGAATAAAATCGTCTGCGAGTGGTAATAATAAACTAATAACTAGAGAATCACTTAAGAGAGTGCAACACAAGCGACAGCTGATCAGAGAGCTGAACATTCGATTTTGCCTCGTTACCTTGACATTTGATCGACTGTTTTCAAAATGGATTTCCTTCATTTTTATCTGATCCTTAACCCTCAGTTTTGCTTAAAGCGGATCAACGTGGATTCAGTTGACCTTCTCTGGTGACATTGACAAAATCTGTACATTTCCGCCACTCTGACTTTTAACTGATTGTTCTCATAATCATATGGCTTTGTTCGTGTTTTACCCTGAACTTTGCCATAAATTTTAATCTATATACCCTTGCCCTGTGACCTGTTTTTCTCAAAAACATTTCAGTTAACCCTTGGCTTATATTTCACACTTCCAGTATTTTGGCTTAAACGATTTGTATACATCTTCTTTTTGCATGTTGTTTTGTTCACACACAGACAAACGAGTAGAAATTTGACCTTGTTTTTTTATCTTACCTTTGGACTGACCTGTCAAAACTGGGTTACTTGGTTCTTGCCTCAGCCTCAACTATTCCACGAAGTGTGCTATAAACCGGATAAAATTGGATTGGTACAAACTGATGGGTCAAAGCTTACTCTGGGCCTGTGGCCTTATCCGTTTACCTGTTTATTCTCAAACACCGTAAGTCAGCACCTTGGTTGACCCTGAACACTTCCACCGAGATTCAATGGCATCAGAGAAATACTATAACACCAGAGAAATACTATTTGAGTTATACACCCACACACGCACACCCACCCACCCACACACACACACACACACACACACACACACACACGCACGCGCGCGCGAGCGCGCCGACCAACCTACACCTAGAGAAGGAATTACTGCCATAAGTTAGAGAATCATGGCGAAGAAATACGAAAAAAGAAACCCCTATTACAATCTTTGGTTTTGATCCCGGGCCTCACTAACCAGACCCAGTTATCAACCATTGCTTGCCGCTGGGCTTCTGTCAGTCACATGTAAGGAAAATCTATCTGTTTATCTATCCATCTATTTCCCACTTCAAGCAGTTCGTCAGACAACTGTAGAAACGTGCGTGTGTTGCAATGTGTGTGTTTATGTATGTGTTTGTGAATGTATGAGAATGTGTAAACCATGTATGAGAGAGAGAGAGAGAGAGAGAGAAAAATGAAATGAATTCCCCGAGCTAGGCAACTAAGGCCATATAGCCCCGCTGGGGTTACAGGAGGACGCTACCCCTCCCGGCAACGGTAGCCCGGGCGAGGCTCGAACTTGCGACCTCCCGATCACAAGCTCAGCGCGCTACCACTGTGCTACCGCGCCCCCCCGAGAGAGAGAGAGAGAGAGAGAGAAAAGGGGGGGGAGGGACGAGCGTGTGTACCAGCCAACAAAATCATTAACTGAAACAACCAAAATAACGACAACTACTGTTACCACCACTCACCAACTCTGTGAAATTATTTAGAAATATAAAATAAAGAGGCAAATACAAATACAAAGAAAAGAAAAGAAGCCTAGACATGAAGTGAAATCTAGTTGTACTAAGTGACCCGGACCGACTTCCTTTTTATCTGAGGCTTCTGTTTTGTTTTTATATGTCAGGTGTGTTTTTCCTAAAGAGAGAGTGCAGTCAACTGTCTGTAGGTTATGTCAAAATGCCTGGGTTAATAGTACTGTACCCGTGGAATAGAAATATGGTGTAATGTTACCTATATTCATGAGGTGGGAGAAGGGAGTGCTGAAACTATTGAATAAATCTAAGGGAATTGCAGGAAAATCATATGGGAGAATAGGGATAAGATGGTAAGCTACATGTCAGACTGCTGATGAGTGATGAGCATGGTAATTTTCGAAGTGGTAGGAAATGTGTGGATAGCATTTTTGCAGCAGTACACATAGTAGATAGAGCATTTCGTGGATTATAATTAGCAGCGGAAATAGGGATGAATTATGGAATCCTGACTAATAACCCTCCAACACTTCCTTCACTCATTCTCTCCTCTCTTCATTTCCTCTCATTATACTCACACACGTTTACTCTCCTTGCATGAATAAAATAATAACAATTTACATATAAATTCATGAAATCAACTCGAAATGGCAAGGAAAAAGAAGCCACCAATCTTACTTATAGTTTCGATCCCAGAACCAGACGCAGTATTCTACCAGTGTTGTCTGTTGTGGCTTCTGTCAGTCATATGGACGGAATATCTATATCTGCCAGGCAATTATTCATTACCTCTATCTGTCTGTCTATCATTCTATCTACCTATCTATCTATATTTCTCCAATATTCGAAATGACCAGAACATCACTACTCCAAAGTCTTTGAAAACTGATAAGAAAAAGTTCACACCGTAATAATTACGATGCCTCTAATATTTAGCTTCACGTAAGACCATACTATTAAATTCAGCCGAGATTGAGCCACAAGACCCTAAGAGTGTTTATCCCGTTACACTTAAGTCTCGCATGGTCGGGACAACTTTAATATTTTATTACAATATACGCCAAACAAATTGACGTTGCTTACAATAACTCATAATAGCCTGAGAGTGTTAGTAAAAAATCAAGAAACTGAGACAATAACTCGGTAATGAAAAATATTGTAAACTTACAATCCGTCAACTCTCTCACTTCAGTACATACGTCTGGCCTTATCTGGCGCCAAATCTTGCAGTTGTTCTCACCATACCAGGGCTATCGTTACAATGCTCTTTTTACTTTAATCTGGCCTAAAATCATCAATTCTGCATCAGTAAATGCAGAATTGTAACAATTCATAAACAGTTGAATATGATGCTAATCACGAAAAAGTGCTATGGAAAGGATGTAGAACCGCAACATTGTGTTATTCTGGCATTGAGGTACGTGAAATAAGCTGCCAAACGACAAAAAATATGCTAGGTTAAAGTAATTCTATAGAGAAGGTTATTACCGTAGTTACTTATAGTATTATGTTATATTATGCCTACATAAGCTTGTACAATTGTCTTGCGTTAACTGGAATAGAACACTTGACATGTTCCATGGCAAGAGGGTTAATTGTAGTACAGTATGTTCAGGCTGTCATGTTCACTCTTACCTAACAAAATCACTTGGCCTTGCTTGATATTAAATACTAGAGCTGTGCGCACCATGACAGGGTTAATAATAAAGACAGTATTATACAGGAATGGGGATCAATATCTGGTTTTCAGTCAGGCTTTCGGTTCTTGTCCCCTTAACTAAATAAAGTTTTTGTGGGAGTAGCAAGAATAAGATTTTTAAAAATCAGTACATTAAGTGAAGGGGTTATTCATGACAGAGAGAGAGAGAGAGAGAGAGAGAGAGAGAGAGAGAGGAGTCATGATATACGGAAAAATATTAACGAACAAAATAAGAAATCATGTAACGAATGCATCATGATACTAAAAAAAAAGGAAAAAAAAAGAAGCCATTCAAGTACTCATGATTTCGATCCCAGGCCCACGCTAACCAGACTCTGTTATCTACGACTGTTGGCTGTTATGGCTTCTGTGAGTCATAAGTAAGGAGAAGCTATATGTTCATCTACAACATCTGTTTATCTGTCCATCAATCCACTAGGTACTGAAAGCAATATCATCAGTCAAGTAGCCAGTCTGACATGAAATTTGTCAGTCAGTCTGTCTGTCTTTCTCTCTACCTCTACTGTATATATCCATCAACCACTGTCTGTGTGTCTGTTTGTCTGTCTGTACTCAGCCCGTACAGTAGACTATGTCTTTTCTTACTTACGCTTTGATGAGTAGAACCAATCCAGTATTAAATTTCAACTATCCACAAACGACTTTATTCAGCTGAAAGTGAGTCATAGTAGCCAGAGAGAGTTAATACTGTCACCGTTAACCCTCTCATGACGATGAAGCTCTAGTATTCCACACCACCTAATGCCAGGTGATCTCTAGTGATGAGTGCAGATCATAGGACGCTGATACTGTTAATAGTACACCTGGTAATTACAAAATATAGGATGGACAAAGTGCAGAAATGTGGAAAAGTAACCTAGTGTCAGACTGAATGTGGAAACAGCTTGGTGGAAAGAGAGAGAGAGAGAGAGAGAGAGAGAGAGAGACAGAGAGAGAGACAGAGAGAGAGACAGAGAGAGAGACAGAGAGAGAGAGAGAGAGAGACAGAGAGAGAGAGAGATTGCTTTTACAGTGAAATGATCATTACAGCACATAACAAAACAAATTATCGAGTATATTTACATTGGGGTGATTGTAATGACAAAATAAACCATAAATACACAGGAACTAGAAAGCACATAGATAGTGCATACCTTCTCCAATGCCATTGCCATTAAAAATGATCCGGATCCGGATCCGTAGAGATATTTTATGGCGTACATAGCATGTTCCTTGAACCATAACCCACTCTCCACAAAATTTCAATGAAATTCATTGAGACCCTTTGGAGATATTGTGCAGAAGACATACTATCCGTCAGGATCCGGATCTGCCCCCCAAAATTAATCAGTTCTTTCTTATCCCATTGCCCACCCTTCCACAAAATTTCATTGAAATTCATTGAGAATTTTCGGAGGTATCGTGCGGAAAAACAACCAAAAAACAAACAAACAAACATAGGTGAATACATAACCTCCTCCAGCGGGAATGAAATACTAGTTGACAGTCATGGATCAGGACCCTCTTCCTGTCTGTCTGCGAGGTTTAAGTTTAGTCTGTCTTTGCGTAAATGTCTTTTTCCTAATTTGTACTCAGGTATATGCAGAAATGATACATTGTGATAGAGAGATTATAGTGAACTGTCTGTAAGTAATACGTCAAAATGCCTGGATTAATAGAACTGTTCCCTTGGAATTTAAGAAGACTGTAATATTACCTCCGTACATGAGGTGGGATAAGGGGGTGCTGAAGACATTTTGTACAGTAAGTCCGTTGGGTTCTGTAATAAGGAAATTTGGAAGAAGAGTGCTAAGGATGGTAAAACAGATATCCGACTGTTTAGTGAGTGATGAGCAGGGTAATTTTTGGCAATGTAATGCACGTATAAATTGCATATTTGTAGCCGTACCGGTAGTGGAGAAAACATACTTGTATATAGATGTATTTGGGTATTAAGTCTGAGAAAGGAAATAGGCATGAATAATTATAAGGTGATAGAAATGTTCGATGTGAATGGACAACTGATGAATGTTGCATATATTACTGTCAATGGAAAAAAAAAATAGAACAAATTACTCGCTGCAAATTTAAGAAAACAATCCCCACTGCCAGTATGAAGCCGAAACTGGTCGAAACCTGGTTTTCAGTCACACATCTAGATCTTTCCCTGGATGAAATTTTTTGCGTATGTCAGGTGTGAAAGGAAAATTTTGGAATGTTGTTAAGAATGTTTGTCATGCGAAGTAATGGTGTAAATTATTAAGTTGTAATTATAAAAAGTGATCAGTTGTTCAGTATGGATGGTACTTGGTCAGATCTGGTTTCTGTCCCAGTCAGTTGTGACGGTTTCTGTTAACGGAACTGCCACAACCTGACAAAATTTCACTCCTTATAGTGAGGAAAACAGGATAGAGAAATGTGTGGCAATCATAGGAGTAATTAAATTCTCAGTGCAACAGGCAAAATATATATATGGTAGGATACTTATCCATGAAGTTAGGGAATTAATATGGTATGGAAAATATTTATGTTGTAGGAGTTAAGCACTGTACACTAGCGCAGGGATAAATAGATAAACAGATAGATAGATGGAGAGATAGATAGACTGACTGACTGAGTGCCTGGCTAACTGGCATTCTGACTCACTGACTGCCTGGCTAACTGGCATTCTGACTCATTCTGACTCACTGACTGACCGACCGATCAACCGACTGACTGACTGACCAACTGAGAGAGAGAGAGAGAGAGAGAGAGAGAGAGAGAGAGAGAGAGAGAGAGAGAGGTGGGGGCGACTAAAGACTAATGACAACTACGGATGCGAACGTGGATGGTATAGAGAAAAATGAAATCTAAGACCATGGTTTCGATCCCGAATCTCACAAATAAGTGCTGGCTGCGATGGCTTCTGTTTAGATGCCTATTTATCTTTTTTTTTTTTTCTGGAGGAGTAATGGTAGTAGTAGTAGTAGTAGCAGCAATAATAATATTAATAGCAGTAGTGGTGGTAGTAGTAGTAACAGTAATAGCAGAACTAATAGTAGCATTATTATTACTATTATTATTATTACAGTATTATTATTATTATTATTAGTAGTAGTAGTAGTAGTAGTAGAACAGTAGTAGTAGTAGTCAACCGCAGAGTTCTGTTATGGCCTGGATGAGATGTCGACTGTCATTCTCCCTCGTGAGGTCTGCTCTGCTATGTCTCAGGGGCACAAGATCATCAGCCCTCAGACCTGTCTCTCTGGCGGGTATGGATTACGAAGCTACAGTGGTCGAGAGTCGCATAGACCAGCGGCTCCAATAGTTTAATGTCTTTATTTACACTGCAATATCAATATAAAATAAAATAATAATAGTAATAGTAGATGGTTGGTAACCACAGCCGTTGGCGTGCTTGGGGCCAACGGATTGTAATATGAGGGTTAGTGTTAACCTTCACATTACAACTTCAAATGATGAACTGTATTAGGAAGGTTGGTTCTGATCTTCACAATATAATTCCCCAATGGATGGAGATGATTTTTGAAAAAAGTAGTAGTAGTAGTAGTAGAACAGTAGTAGTAGTAGTAGTAGTAGTAGTAGTGGTAGTAGTAGTAGTAGTAGTAGTAGAACAGTAGTAGTAGTAGTAGTAGTAGTAGTAGTAGTAGCAGTAGCAATGGTAAGCAGTAGTAGTAGTAGTAAGCAGTTATAGTAGAAGCATTAGTGGTAGTTGTAGTAGCTGTAGTAGTAGCAGTAGAAATCATCATCATCATCATCATCATCATCATCTTCATCATGTAATGGTAATAGTAGTAGCAGCAGCAGCAGCAGCAGCAATAATAATATTGATAGCAGTAGTGGTGGTAGTAGTAGTAACAGTAATAGCAGAACTAGTAGTAGCATTATTATTATGACTATTATTATTTTTATTATTATGGTAGGTGGGGGCGCTCACCACCAACTCACTCGATGTAGTGCTGCTCTCGGGTGTCTGCCCTTTCCTCTCTTCCATCCTTCTTTCCTTCCATCCTCTTCTGTCTTTCTTTCCTTCATTCTTTCCTTGTCCTTCTGCCTACTGGTGACTTTACAATCCCTCTTCTGTCTTTCTTTCCTTCATTCTTTCCCTTTCCTTCTGCCTGTGGGTGACTCTGCACTGAGTGACAAGCCAAATGGTTGTCTGTACACCAGTAAGCCATTTACCTCGCTGGGTGGTAACCATATAGCCATATTTTGGCACCTGGTGGTTTAGTGGGTAATTATTGCGCTCCAGTCGGATTGAGGCGGTGAAAGTTTATATCCAAGGGGTGGTTGGGGTTGATTGCTCATGTAATGTCACTCAGGGATAAGTGAGGCTGGTCACTCTCATCTTAAATGTCGAAATCAACTGCCTAGTCCCGGGCTCCAACGCTCCTCATGGGGCAATGTAGGATTGGATGATGGATGGATGGATTATTATTATTAGTAGTAGTAGTAGTAGTAGTAGTAGTAGTAGTAGCAGTGGCAGTAACAATGGTAAGCAGTGGTAGTAGTAGTATGCAGTTATAGTAGTACCAGTAGTGATAGTTGTAGTACCAGTAGAAATAATCATCATCATCATCATCATCCGGACCTCCTTTCCCACCCAAGGGCAGGGTGAGGAATAGCAATGTCCAGACAGCCCAGATTTGCCCAATCCAATGGGCCACGCTTCCATTCACTCATCATTCAAGCCCCCAGAATTCTGGCTCTATCGGATAAGCCAAAAACATTCACAAAAACGTATCCGATTAAGTCAATCCGGATGCTGCCAAGTTAAAAAGGGGTGCCAAAATCGCTGCTCACGCACTTCTCACAACATTCATCCAACCAGTTCGATCTCTTGTCAGTTCCCTAGCCTCACCGACTTCCAAACCTCTCTTCCTCACACACTCATCCACCATATCTCTTCACCTTCTCCTGGCCTACCTCGCCTCTTCCCTCCTTCAAATTCGCTCAGATATACCTTTTTCACCACTCTATTTTTATCCATTCTCTCCACATGACCATACCATCTCAGTACACTCTCTTCGATTCTGGTGTCCACCGACTTCCTCACTCCACATTTTTCACGAATCATATCATTTTGTATCCTGTCCACCCTCTGTACTCCACATACATTCCTCAGGAGTCCCATCTCCACTGCTCTCACTCTTGAATTTTCATTTTCATGCCACACCATAGTCTCACATCCATATGTCAAAGTTGGCACTAACACTCCCTCATGTAAGCTCATGCAGCTGCAACACTGAAGCCTCTGCTTCTTATCAAGGCCTTCATTGCACCAGCTACTTTTCTTCCTTGTGTCACTCTACTTTCAACTTCTTTTGCACATTTTCCTCACTTTTCTATCACTGTACTCAGGTATTTGAACTCTCTCACCAATTCCAGTCTCTCTCCATTCACTGTAACATCACACTGTGAGTCACCTTCTCTGTCAGTAACCAGCACTTTACTCTTTTCTACATTTACTCTCAAGGAACGACGCCCACAAACATCAGCAAAACTCTGCACTAGCCTTCCAAGTTCTTGTCCGGTACTTGCAAGCAGTACTGCATCATCAGCATACAGCAAATTTGAGATATTCAATCCATCGCCATTCATTACCAACGCCATCCCTCTCTCCATTACTCGTGTTTTTACTTCTCTTATCACCCCATCTATATAGAAATTGAACAGCCATGGGGACATTACCCAAACTTGTCGCACGCCCACACCGATCGTGAACCATTCATTTAGATGCCCATAAACCCTTACAAATGATTTGCTACCATCATAACATCTCTTGACAGCACCTAGCAGCTTACCATTTACACCGTACATGAGCAGAACTTTCCACAATCCCTCCCTGTCTACTTTGTCGTATGCTTTTTCCAGTTCCATGAATGCCATAAACACCTTATGGTCCTTCTCACAAGCTTTCTCTGCTATGTCTCACTGCAAATGTCTGATCCACACATCCTCTACCACTCCTAAAGCCACCCTGTTCATCACATAATAATAATAACAGCAATAATAATACCGGGAATAATAATAATAATAATAATAATAATAATAATAATAATAAATAAATAAATAAATAACCACACTGACTAGGAACAACACTCAGCCTGTTTTTGGTCAGAGCACATCCCATCCGTCTTCATCAGTCAGTCAGAATTCCAATGGTATGTAAAAACATTGGAAAATTTTCAGTGGATTTATGTTAATCTTTGGTTATGTATATTATTTTACATCAAACGGTCATACGTAGTCATGAGAAAACGTAAGCTGACAGTCCTCTGCCAGCACTGTATAATGTTTTCCATATTTCTCATTCCTTTCCGAGGGTGAGAGAGCGTCGATACATCTCACACTCTTTTGTTGTGTGCTTCATATCACTGTCAGATTAAAAAATAAAATAAAATAAAAGAGAGACATTATTTCATGTAATATCTTCCACTGACATAGCTGGCAGTGAAATGTGGACGAACCTGAGCTCATGCCTGTACCAGTGAAAGGATGATGGGGAATTGTTCAGATAACTGAATGTTTTCTATGATTCAGTATAATATTTTACACGCGTGTTAGTTCAATCTAATAAATGATAAAAGCTATAAAGTTAGTCACATAATAATAGAGTTTAACATAATTTTGTGATTACTATTTCCATTAACTAGTTTCATATTAGAGAGAAGAAGGATAGTCGGCAGTAAAAAAGCAACAACACATTAACTGACCAAATGAATAGGATGAAACGTACAAGTTCATTCAGTAACAACGACAAAAGAAACCCATCGACCTCACGTGGCATTCAAACCTGGGTCTCAGTCACACATGTCATCTCAGAGGATTTGGACACCGGCAAAGAAGTAGCAAAACAATTATTAAGTCTTTCAGTACGATGACGCATATTTATTTCCTTCATAGTACAACCATTGGACTGTATTCAGCTTAGACAAGATCTTCAGTAATGAAGAGGTTGCAAACAGTGTCCATTAACCGTGTCAGTCTTTTGATGTCTTTTTATGTTATGCCTCTGCCACCACACTGTATTACTCAGCTTGGCAATGACCCGTCTTGGTGAAGGCATTACTAAATTTGCAGTTACCCCGTGTACAGTCACGGAAAAAAATTACTGGTCCCTGGTTCTGACGCCACTGGCAAGGAACACTGGGACGGAAGCCGTGTTTATTTGGTAAGGTTGGTACTTGTGAGTGTGAGATGCAGTGTGCAACTAACAGCAGGTTTTATGTACCATATAGAGTTATTATTTGGTGGGATTGTTACGTGTGAGTGTGTGAAGCAGTGTGCAAATAATGGGAGTTTTAATGTACCACGTAGAGTTATTTTTGGTAAGGATTGTATTTATGACTGTGTAATGCAGTGTGCAACTAAATAGAGGATTTCTGTACAGTTATAAAGAGGTAATAGCAGCAATACATAAAGTGGTGGTCACCTTGTTTGCTATATGCGTATCTATCAATGTATTTATCTGCAAGTCTCGGTGTCTGTCTGACGACAGTCTGTTCATATACTGTATATAAATCTGCCCCAGTGTCTGAAACAATGTTTCCTATAAAACACATACGTAACGGTTAATACCCAGATATACATAGGTTTGTCTTAAGTCTGTCTGTCTGTCACTGTATACCGGTATCTATGTATCTGCTTACCTGTAAGTATTGATGTCTGTCTGCTATTATTCTGTTTTTATATCTGTGTCAGTCTGTCAATTGATATGATGCTTTCTGTATCATTAGTAGCATTTAAAAGGTAATAAAACGAGTAATGGAACAACTTTTTTTTATCAACCATATAAATTCCACACCAATATAGACAAATATATTCTTAACCATGTACTCCTTCACTGCCTGGGAATCAAGTGAATGAGACAATGAAGAGAAATTTCTTACTTGTTATACACTGAAATACGACATCGCTTAGAGCCTCGTTATTAGAAACTGTACAAGATGGAAAGTATATTTGTAGGAGCGAAATTATTAAATAAGGAAAACACTAAGGAAGACAACTATAACTCACGTACCGAATATGACGTAATATGAGAGAAAAAAAAAAAATCAACCCTTCTTCCATGGTTTCGATCCCGGGCCCTCACTAAACACATCCGGTTACGAACCAGTGCTCAATGGTTTGGCTTCTGTCAACCGTATGTAAGGAAAATCTATTTATCTATCTATCTAAAATTATTTCTGCCTATTTATCTACCTATATACCTTAACTGTTCACCTACAATCTACGTATCTCCTGTCTGTCTGCTAAAGTACTTATGTATATCATTCTGCTTGTCTATCGCTCTGCTTTTAGCTGATATTTTACATTTTTCTGCCTATCCGCTCATCTGTCTATTTATCTTTCTATCAACATATCGAGCAGTCTAGGAACCATTCAACCTACCTGTCTATAAACATATTAATCAATCAGTCTCTATTTATCTATCTACCTGTCTCCCTATCTGTCTCTCTGTCCTATCCACAGTTTCCACATCATCACCTCTTTATGTTTTTTTTTTTTTTTTTATGTGCTCCACTCTGGACATAGGCTTCACAGCCTGCTCTCAAGGCCCAGCAGTCCTCCTACATATCATACACCTCTATATGTCACCACTTGGGCCCTAACACCCACCGTCCATACTGAATACATGCTATGGCTGTCTCATACAGGACTGGTGTATTGGTATCAATAATGTCTTAATAAACTGATATGGATAATTAAAAACAAAGCAAGTCACTGAACCAATAAATCAGATATGAAAAACGCTGTTTGCACTTAGGCTGTGTGTGTGTGTGTGTGTGTGTGTGTGTGTGTGTGTGTGTGTGTGTGTGTGTGTGTGTGTGTGTGTGTGTGTGTGTGTGTGTGTGACAACTTGTTAACAAAAGTAACAATGAGACGGGTCTGGAAGCGAAACCTAAATCTCAGTCACGGATTAGGGCCCTCTTCCTCTGTGCCCCTGAGATTTCTGTGTAATCTGTTCTATTTATCATGTAGGTACAGTTTTCTTATTAAATGCTTTGGCTCATGCCCTTACATTAGGAGTTTCGTACATACATTCTTAAATACATGTAAAGACTTGTACGAGTAATTCATAATCATCAACATTGTTGCCATTTATATAGTCATCTCCACTGTGATCATCATCAGCATCATCGCCCTCATCCTCATCTTCATCATCATCATCATCATCATCTCTACCCTATTCTGATTTAGCAGAAACAGATAAAAAGAAAGAGAAAGAAACAGACACTCTTAGCCCTTCAACACTATCCTTTCCTACTCTCTCCTATCGTCGGTTCTTCTCTTTGTTCTCTCATTATCCTGATACACTTCTATTGTTTTTGCAGGAAGAAAATGGTAGCAAGTAAAATGAAAAATGAATCAACGAACTTGTGATGATAAGGTAAAAGAAACCTTTCTCCATAGATAGTTTTGATCCCAAGCCCTCACTAACCAGACCCAGTTATCTACCAGTGTTGGCTGTTGTGGTTTCTGTCAGTCATATGTAGAGAAAATCTACCTATATATATGTCAGTCTATAACATTTCTATCCATCTATTTATCTGTATAGCTATTCATCAGTCTGGTTACCTGTCTATACTATTACCCTTTCTACTTGTTTCATTGTCCACCTACGTACAGCAAAAAAGCAAATGTTTGTTGACAATCCTCTGCCGGGATTATGACCTTCCTTTATTATTTTTGTCCCTCACATATAAGAAATATCAGTTTACCTATATATCCGTCTGTATATTTGTCTCCTCTCTGCCTACTTCTACCATTGTCCATCTACTTATAGTGATAGGCAAAAGCTTGTTGACAGTGGTCTGTAGGCATTATGTCCTGCCTTCCACATTTGTCCTTTCCCCCCAAATGACAGAGACCACCGGTATCCTTCTTTGAAATTCCTTTTTATTTTTGCTTCATATTGTTATCGCATAAAAATAGTTCATGTAATACCCTCCATTGCCACAGCCTGCAGAGAAGTGTCAGTGATTTTTTATTCAAAGCTGCACATGTTCCCCATTACGATATTTAGCCAGTCTGTCAGTCAGTCATCGTATGATTCTCTCTCTCTCTCTCTCTCTCTCTCCAATATCTGTCTGTGTGTTTCTACCTACCTATCTTTCTATTTGCACATCTGTTAATCCATCAGCTCTCTTATTTTCAATCACAATCCCAGAGTTCACCAGGGTGGCCCCAGCAAAACGCATTTAACTCTTTAGCTGCCAATTACCCACTTGCAGTTTATTTCCAATGACGTCACATGACGTAGGTGGTGGCGACCATCATCCACTCACTTGATGTAGTGCTGCCTACTTCTTCCTTATCCTTTATCATTCTTTTTCTGTGCCTTCCCTTCTCTCTTCCTACATCTCCCATCTTTCCTGTCACATCTTATTGCTCTTCTTTCCTTTACAGGTGGCTTTACATTGAGTGACAAGCCAAATGGTTTCCTGTAAACCAAGAAACCATTTACAACGTTGGGTGGTAACTATATAATCAACCCATACGTGCTCCCTACTTGTCAACAAATGGGTTGGTTGAGGGTTAGTGCCCCTCCCCATAAAACCAATAACTCAAAGTCAAATGGCCACCCCTTACAGGATTATGGCATCTGGGAATAGATAGATAGATAGATAGATAGTCCCATGACGTTCTGTGCTAATAAGGGACATCTGAGGCACCAGAAATGTCCAAACCATAACATTTAATGTTTTGCCTGAGGATATACGACTTCATGCGTTATTCTGGCTTACGACGAACGATTTTCTTCTTCTTATAGAGCCTGTGATTATGAAACAAGACTACAGAACAGAAACAAAGATAAAAATTTAGCTCAATTGTCTGGCATGAAATACAAAAAAGAAACCCATGTCCAGTCTTGGTTCGATCCTGGGCCTCACCACAAGACACAAGTTATCAACCAGTGTTGGCTGTCGTCGTGTCTGTCTTTTTGCCGGATTTGCTGCCTACTTTTTGATCTTTTATACAGTATGTTTGATCAGTTACGTATCTTCTTAATAAACCGATAAATCTATTGTCACATGTCTATTATTGCACCCTCTAACGTATTTCACTCTTTCACCAAGTCCCCAACTTCGTCGGAGGAGGTAAAAAGAAACCATCACCGAAGCGAGAATGAAATCTTAGATGATAGTCATGGATCAGGACCCACTTCCTGTCTGTCTGTGAGGTTTTTGATTAGTCTGCTTATGTGAAAGCATTTATCCTAAATTTTTCTCGCATATATGCAGACATGACACATTGTGATGGAGATAGTGTAGTGAACTGTCTGTGCGTAATATGTCAAAATGCCTGGATTAATAAAACTTTACCCTTGGAATTGAAAAAGATTGTAATATTACTTTCGTACATGAGGTGACAGAAGAGAGTGCTGAAGATATTATGGAGTACTTCTGTTGAGATTTGCAGTAAAGGAGTTTGGAAGAAGAGCGCTGACGATGGTAAGGCAGATATCCGGCTGTTTGATGAGTGATTAAGAGGGTAATTTCTGGCAATGTAATGCATGCATAGATTGCATATTAGTTGCAGTACCGGTAGTGGAAAAAGCATACTTGTATATAGATGTATTTGGGTATTATATCTGAGAAATGAAATAGATATGAATTATACAAGGTGATAGAAATGTTTAATGAGAATGGACAGCTGATGAATATTGCACATATTAGTTAATGGATGAAAAAAAAAAACAGAACAAATTACTCGCAGAAAATTTTAGAAAACAATCCCCATTGCCAGTTTGAAGCCGAAACTGGTCGAAACCTGGTTCTCAGTCACACATCTGAGTCTTTCCTTGAATGAAATGTTTTTCATATGTCTGGTGTGAAAGGAAATTTTTGGAATGTTGTATAGAATGTTTATCATGTGAAGTAATGGTGTAAATTATTATATGGTAATTTAAAAACTAACCTGCTGTTCAGCGTGCTTGGTACTTGGTTGTGATGGTTTCTGTTCAAGGAACGACCACAGCCTGATAAAACTTTACTCCTTATATTGAGGAAAACAAGATAGAGAAGTGTGTGGCAATCATAGGAGTGATTGAATTTTCAGTACAACAGGCAAAAATATACAGTATATGATAGGATACCTATCCATGATGTTAGGGACTTAATATGTTATGGAAAGTGTTATACACGTGTATACTTTCAGTCTAGTAAATGATGAAAGCTATAAAGTTATTCAGTTACATAATAAAGTTTAACATAATCATGTGATTGCTCTTTCTATTAACTAGTTTCATATTAGAGACGATGAGGGTAGTCGGCTTTCTTCACGAAAGCAGTAAAAAGGCAACAACACATTAACTGACCAAACGGATAGGATTAAAAGTAAGAGTTCATTCAATAACAAAGACAAAAGAAACCCATCGAGTTCACGTGGCATTCAAACCTTTTTCTCAGTCACACATGTCATCTGAGAGGTTTTCTTTTAATTAATGACACCGCCAAAGAAGTAGCAAAACAATTATAAAATCTTTCGGTACGATGACGAGTTTTTATTTCCTTCATAGTACAACCGCAGGATGGTATTCAGCTTTGACAAGATCTTTAGTAGTGAAGGGGTTGAAAGCAGTGTCCATTAACAGTGTCAGTGCTTTGATGTCTTTTTATGTTATGCCCCTGCCACAACACTATGTTATTCAGTTTGGCAATGACCCGTCGTGGTGAAGGCATTACTACACTTGCAGTTACCCTGTGTACAGTCACGGAAAAAAATATTCTGTACAATGGTTCTGAGACCACCAGCAAGGATCACTGGAACAGAAGCCGTGATTATTTGGTGATGTTGGTACTTGAGTGTGTGATGCAGTGTGCAACTAACAGCAGGTTTTATGTACCCCGTGGAGTTATTATTTGGTGGGGTTGGTACGTGTGAGTGTGTGACAGAGTGTGCAAATAATGGGAGTTTCTGTGTACCACGCAGAGTTATTATTTAGTATGGATCGTGTTTATGATTGTTTGATGCAGTGTGCAGCTAACAGGATGGTTTCTGTACAACTACATGTGTATCTACCAATGTATTTATCTGCAAGTCTCTTTCTGTCTGACTACAGCCTTGTCATATATATAAATCTGCCCCAGTGTCTGAAACAGTGTTTTCTATAAAACTCATTGTAATAGTTAATATCCAGAAATACATAGGTTTCTCCTCAGTCTGTCCATCTATCACTATACCGGTATCTATACATCTGTGAACCTATAAGTATGGGTATTGATGTATGTCTGCCTATTATATATATATATATATATATATATATATATATATATATATACAGTACGTGTGACTGAAAGTGTGTCTGTATATATACATGGAAGTGTGTGTGTGTGTGTGTATATATATATATATATATATATATCTGGCCTTAATGACCATGGGCTTTGCCCCAATGGTCGATAGGCAAAAAAAAAAAAAAAAAAAAAAAAGTCTGCCTTTAGCCTATTTGGATAACTGTCTGTGTTACTCTGTCAATTATTTTTTTTTTATCGTTAATAGCATTTAACAGGTCATAAACCGAGTAATGGAACATTTTTTTTATCAACAATATAAATTCCATACCATTACAGAAAAATGTAACCTTACCCATGTACTCCATCACTGTCTGGGAACCAAGTGAATGAGGCAACGAAGAGAAATTTCTTACATTGTTATACACTGAACTACGACATCGCTCATTATTAGAAACTGTACAAAATGGAAAGAATATTTGTTAGAGCGAAATTATTAAATACGGAAAACTTTAACGAAGACAACTATAACTCACATACCAAATATAACGTTATATAGGAAAAAAAAGAAACCAACCCTTCTTGCATGGTTTCGATCCCGGGCCCACACTAAACACACCCAGTTAGGAACCAGTGCTCAATGGTTTGGCTTCTGTTAATCGTATGAAGGAAGATCTATTTATCTGTCTACAGAGAAATATTTCTTCCTATTTATCTACCTATATGCCGTAAGCATTTACCTACAATCTACGTCTATCCTGTCTGTTTAACTATTAATGTATATCATTCTGCTTGTCTATCGATCTGCTTAGCTGATATTCTACATTTGTCTGCCTGTCTGTTCATCTGTCTATTCATCGTTCTATCAACATATCAAGCAATCTAGTAACCATTCAACCTATCTGTCTATCAACATATCAATCAGTCAGTCTCTATCTATCTATCTACCCATCTCCTTATCTGTCTCTCTGTCCCATACACAGTTTCCACATCATCACCATTTAATGTATCAATAATGTCTTAGTAAACTGATATGGACAATTAATAACAAAGCAAGTCACTAAACCAATAAATCAGATATGAAAAACGCCGTTTGCACTTAGGCTCTTATGACTTTCGTCCAGATGAATAAATTGTCTGGCGTTTGGGGAATGCCTTTGTCTAACACAGAGGTTATTGTAAGAGAATTCACACTCAGGCTCTTATAACTTATTTTTACCTGAATAAAATCGTCTGAGTTAGCTGGAATGAAATACCAGAGCTGACCCGACTGTAAGCGGGGCAATGGTGCCGTTATTGACACGCAAGATCCTATGATGCACACATAGCTGAAAAATATCGTCTGCGTTAGTGGGTATTAAATACTACAGGTTTCCCGTCGGTGATAGTATATATATCATGTGAAGTGGATGGAGGAAAAAGAATGACTGCACGAGTGTATGAAAGTGAGGTGGAGGAGGAGAGGAAAAGGGGGAGACCAAGAATGAGATGGATGGATGGAGTGGAGACTTATACGAAAGCGGTATGATTTGGAGAGAGGGCAGCCAAATGATAAGGAAAAGGTGGCTTGGAGGCTATTTATTTGTGGCCTCCCCTGACGGGATTAAGGCGTCTGGCAATAGATAGATAAATATATAGTACAAGCACCAGTATTAACCTGATATGGCTCATGTGACTCACTCAAAGCTGAATACAATCGTCTGTGGTTACCTTGAATAAAAAATGCTAGACCTGACCTGACCATGAGAGGGTTAACTTATAAAGCCAATATTATTCAGGAATGAGGATCGATATCTGGTTCTCTGTCCGGTTTCTGGTTCCTGTGCCCTTCAGTACGATGACATGGTTTTAACTTTATTCTTGCTATTACCAGAGGATTATATTCATGCTTTTCATTGGAGTGGAGTAGTGAAGGAGTTGATTAAGGCCGTATCTAACTCCTCCAGCTGGAAATATCTCTCCTCAGCTGAATAAGGTCATCTGGGAGTAGAAAAATACAATGAAAAATAAAGTAATTGCCGTGAAGGGGTTTTTCTTTGTGTGTGTGTGTGTGTGTGTGTGTGTGTGTGTGTGTGTGTGTGTGAGAGAGAGAAAGAGAGAGAGAGAGAGAGAGAATTATTTTTAAGCAATAATAATCGCACCACAGCAATAATGATGACCAATCTTCTGCAACAACAAGAACCAAGCATTTTCAGTGTGTGTGTGTGTGTGTGTGTGTGTGTGTGTGTGTGTGTGTGTGTGTGTGTGTGTGTGTGTGTGTGTGTGTGTGTGTGTGTGTGTGTGTGTGTGTGTGTGTGTGGAGACAACTTGTCAACAAAAGAAACCATAAGACGGGTCTGAAAACGAAACTTGAATCTCAGTCACGGATCAGGGCCCTCTTCCTCGGCGTCCCTGAGGTTTCTGTGTAATCTGTTCTACTATATTTATCATGTAGGTACAGTTTACTTATCTTATTAAATGCTATGACTCATGCCCTTTTATTAGGAGATTTGTCCATACATCCTCAGGCATATGTAAAGACTTGTACGAGTGATTCAAAATCATCATCAACATTACTGCCACTGTTATAGTCATCTCTATTGTGATCATCATCATCATCATCATCATCTCTATCCTATTCTGATTCAGCAAAGACAGATAAAAAGAAAGAGAAAGAAACAGACACTCTTAGCTCTTCAACACTATCCTTTCTTACTCTCTCCTCTCCTCGTTTCCTCTCTTTGTTCTCTCATTATTCTGATACACTTTTATTATTTTTGCATGAAGAAAATGGTAACAAGTAAAATGAAAAATGAATCAACAAATTTGTGATGATAAGGTAAAGGAAACCTTTCTGCATGGATAGTTTCGATCCCAAGCCCCCACTAACAAGACCCAGTTATCTATCAGTGTTGGCTGTTGTGGTTTCTGACAGTCATATGTAGAGAAAATCTATCTATATATCTGTCAGTCTATAACATATCTATCCATCTATTTATCCGTATACCTATTTATCAATCTGCATAACTGTCTATACTATTACCCTTTCTACTTGTTTCATTGCCTACCTACGTCGAGGGAATAAGCAAATGTTTGTTGACAATCCTCTGCCAGAATTATGAACTTTATTATTTTGTCCCTAATATATAAGGAATATCAGTTTAATATAATATCCGTCTGTATATTAGTCTCCTCTCTGCCTACTTCTACCATTGTCCATCTACTTATAGTGATAGGCAAAAGCTTGTCGACAGTGGTCTGCAGGCATTATGTCCTGCCTTCCACATTTGTCCTTCCTCCCCAAATGACAGAGACTAGCGGTATCCTTCTTTGAAATACTTTTTTTTTTTCTTCATATTGTTATCGCATAAAAATAGTTCATGTAATACCTTCCATTGCCACAGCCGGCAGAGAAGTGTAGGTGATTTTTTATTCAAAGTTGCACATGTTCCCCATTACGATATTTAGCCAGTCTGTCAGTCAATCATCGTATGATTCTCTCTCTCTCTCTCTCTCTCTCTCTCTCTCTCTCTCTCTCTCTCTCTCTCTCTCTCTCTCTCTCTCCAATATCTGTCTGTGTGTTTCTATCTACCTATCTTTCTATTTGCACATCTGTTAATCAATCAGCTCCCTTATTTTCAATCACAGTCCCAGAGTTCACCCAGGGTGGCCACAACAAAACGCCTTGAACCCTTTAGCTGCCAATTACCCACTTGCAGTTTATTTCCAATGACGTCACATGACGTGCTGTGCTGATGAGACCTCTGAGGCACCAGAAATGTCAAAACCACAACATTTAATGTTTTGCCTGAGGATATACGACTTCATGCGTTTTTCTGGCTTACGACGAACGATTTTCTTCTCATAGAGCCTGTGATTATGAAACAAGACTACAGAACAGAAATAAAGATAAAAATTTAGCTCAAGTGTCCATCATCTGGCATGAAATACAAAAAAGAAAACCATGTCCAGTCTTGGTTCGATCCTGGGCCTCACCACAAGACACAAGTTATCAACCAGTGTTGACTGTCGTCGTGTCTGTCTTTTTGCCGGATTTCCTGCCTATTTTTTTATCTTTTATACAGTATGTTTGATCAGTTACGTGTCTCCTTAATAAACCGATAAATTTATTGTCACACTTCTATTATTGCACCCTCTAACGTATTTCACTCTTTCACCAAGTCCCCAACTTCGTCGGAGGAGGTAAAAAGAAACCATCACCGAAGCGAGAATGAAATCTTAGATGATAGTCATGGATCAGGACCCACTTCCTGTCTGTCTGTGAGGTTTGTTTAGTCTGCTTATGAGTAAGCGTGTTTATGTTAAATTATTCACGCGTATATGCAGACATGACACATTGTGATGGAGATAGCGTAGTGAACTGTCTGTGAGTAATATGTCAAAATGCCTGGATTAATAAAACTTTACCCTTGGAATTGAAAAAGACTGTAGTATTACCTTCGTACATGAGGTGACAGAAGAGAGTGCTGAAGATATTATGGAGTACTTCTGTTGAGATTTGCAGTAAAGGAGTTTGGAAGAAGAGTGCTGACGATGGTAAGACAGATATCCGGCAGTTTGATGAGTGATGAACAGGGTAATTTTTGGCAATGTAATGCATGTATAGATCGTATATTTGTAGCCGCACCGGTAGTGGACAAAGCATACTTGTATACAGATATATTTGGCTACTATGTCTGAGAAAGGAAATATGTATTTTTTTTTTTATGTGAGGAAGAAAGAACCAAAGGCAACGAGCCCGCAAAACTGTTCCTTACAAGAGAAAAACAAAATAAAAGAGAGAACCAAATTCAAGATCCATTCATTTCGAGATGCCTAGACACACTGCGTTTGAAAGACTGGAGATCGTAGGAAGCAGGAAATACAGACAGAGGGAGACAGTTCCAGAGCTGACCTGTTGCATAAATGAAGGACTGGGAGTAACGGTTAACTCTTGCATTAGAGAGTTGGACAAAAAGGGTGATAGTTTGCTGCTAGACGGGTGCTAGGCGCCCGTCGTAGAGGTGGAGGAATGCATGCAGACAGTTCAGAGGAACAGTGACCATTGAAGTAGCGATAGAAAAGAGATAAAGATGAATCAGTGCAGCGAAGAGACAGAGTTTTTCTTTTTTTTCTTTTTTTTAATGCGAGGGAGAAGGAACCAAATGCCATGAGGCAGTCAGTAAGATGCGGAGAGTTAATGAGACGGAAAGCCTTTGACTCCATCCTATTGAGAAGAGCTGTATGTGGGGAGCCTCCCCACACATGAGAGTTGTACTCCACACAGAGGCGGATAAAACCTCCGTATAGGGTCAACAATTGTGCAGGGGTAAAGAAGGAACGGAGTCGGCTTAGCACACCCAATCTCTTGGAAGCAGATTTTACCAGAGATATAATATGATGTTTCCAAGATAAGTCCCGAGTAAATGAAACCCCAAGCATGTTCAACAATGATGCAGGACTAAGCTGAATATTATTAAACATTAGTGGGTATACCTGTGGAAGATTGTGTCGGGTTGATAGGTGCAAAAACTGAGTCTTCGATGCATTAAAAACAACCAGATTATTTTTACCCCAGTCAGAGATACAAGCCAAGTCAGACATTAGGTGTGCCATAGCTTCATCCCTTGTTTGTTGAAGTAACTGCTGAGATGGATGTTGTGGGAATCGAATGGAAAGGTGAAGGGTGGAGTCATCAGCATATGAGTGGATAGGGTAAGATGTACAGCTTAGAAGATCATTAATGAATAAAAGGAAGAGAGTTGGTGATAGGACAGAGCCCTGAGGAACACCACTGTTAATAGATCTACGAGAAGAACGATGGCCGTCTACAACGGCGGCTATAGAATACCCAGAAAGGAAGCTAGAGATGAAGGCACATATAGAAGGATAGAAACCATAAGAGGGCAGTTTGGAAATTAAAGATTTATGCCAGACTCGATTGAAAGCCTTTGAGATGTCAAGTGCAATGGCAAAGCTTTCGCCAAAGTCCCGAAAGGAGGATGACCAGGAGTCTGAAAGGTAGGTGAGAAGATCGCCTGTGGAGCGTCCCTGACGGAACCCATACTGATGATCAAAAAGAAGGTTGTGATAGGAAAGATACTTTAAAATTTTTCTATTAAGGATAGACCCGAAAACTTTTGAGATACAAGATGTTAAAGCAATTGGACGATTGTTAGAGGGTTGGGAATGGTCACCCTTCTTTGGGACTGGCTGAATGAGAGCAAACTCCCAGCAAGAAGGAAAGGTACAAGTTGATTGACACAGGCGAAAGAGTTTGCCTAGGCAGGGTGTAAGCACAGAAGCACAGTTCCTGAGAACAACAAGAGGGACTCCATCAGGCCCATATGCCTTATTAGTATTGAGGCCTGTGATGGCAGAAAATATATCAGCTGAAAAAATTTTAATGTTAACCATGAGGAAGTCAGAGGGGGTAAGTGATGTAGGAACAGCACCGGCATCGTCTAAGGTGGAATTGGAGGAGAAAGTCTGAGCAAAGAGATTTGCTTTATCAGTAGAAGAAATAGCTACAGAGCCATCAGAGTAGAAAAGAGGAGGGAAGGATGATGAGGTAAAGTTGTCAGAAAGGTTTTTGGCAATGTGCCAGAAGGAGCGGGAAGAATTCGAGTTAGAGAGTTGAGAGCATTTTGTACGGACGAAATTATTATTAGCAGAGCGAAGAACAGACCTAGCACGATTCTGGGCAGAAACGTATAAAAGATGTGATTCAAAGGTGGGTTGGCTCCAGTACCTTTTATAGGCTCACTCCTTGTTGCGAACAGCATTAGAACAAGCGTGATTAAACCAAGGTTTTCGTGCATTAGTCAAAGGATATGAGAATTAATGTATGCTTCCATGCCTTAGAGAATAACCTCCATAATGCGCAAGGAACACCCAGATGGCTCCCAGGCATGGAAGCAATAATCATTCCAGGGAAAATCAAAGAAGTACTGCCTGAGGGCCTCCCAATCCGCAGCTCCAAAGTGAAACAGACGACGTTTCTTTGGAGGGTCCACAGGCCGTACCAGAGCAATAGGACAGGTTAAGGTGAAAAGGTTGTGATCGGAGGAGCCCAACGGAGAGAAAAGATTAACAGTGTAAGCAGAAGGATTAGTTGTGAGGAAGAGGTCAAGTATGTTGGGGCTCTCTCTAAGGCGGTCAGGGATACGAGTAGGGTGCTGTAGAAGCTGCTCTAGGTCATTAAGGATAGAAAAGGTGTAGGCTTGTTCACCAGGTGGATTAGTGAAAGGAGAGGAGAGCCAAAGATGGTGGTGAACATTGAAATCTTCAAGAATGGAGATTTCAGAGAAAGGAGAAATGGATAAAATGTGTTGTAGAAGTAAGATAGTCAAAGAATTTTTGATAGTCAGTAGAATTAGCAGATAAGTGAACAGCACAGATATATTTAGTCAGAGAATGACCGGAAAGCCTAAGCCAGAGTGTAGAGAATTCAGAAGAATCGAGTTCAGGAACATGAGAGCAAGATATGTTGTTGCGTATATATACATATCAGCCACCTTTGGCTTTGAAATGAGTATTGAGAAAGTAGAAAAGGGTCTGCTGTCAGTTGCCTCAGACAAAGGTGAGGTTTAGAGAAGGAAAGGTGATGCGCAACAGAGCGAAAGTTAGAGGAAAGGACACGAATGTTGCAGAAATGAAGAAGAAGAGAGTCAGACAGTGGTTCCAGGCATCTTGAGTCGTCACCGGGAGAGGGGCAGAAGGTCCCCCCCCCCCCCGGAGACTCCGAAGCTACGTTATTCGACGCCTTTTTTTTTTTTTTTTTTTTGAAAAGGAAGTGTCGAGTGTACAGGTACTGTGCATGTAGTTAAGTGTTGATAGTTAGAGAAACTTGTATTGGAGAGCATGCTGGCCTACTCTCTGTGATACTGAGACACCGAAAAAGTTCAGCAAAGGGGGATGGTCGGGACCTAGTCCCGAGGGCTGATGAAAGGGGAGCTCCAGCTCCCGTTTCATCAGCCCAGCCCTCGGGTGATAGAAAAGTTTGATGTGAATGGACAGCTGATGAATATTGCACATATTAGTTAATGGATGAAAAAAAAAGAAAACAGAACAAATTACTCGCAGAAAATTTTAGAAAACAATCCCCATTGCCAGTTTGAAGCCGAAACTGGTCGAAACCTGGTTCTCAGTCACACATCTGAGTCTTTCCTTGAATGAAATGTTTTTCATATGTCTGGTGTGAAAGGAAATTTTTGGAATGTTGTATAGAATGTTTATCATGTGAAGTAATGGTGTAAATTATTATATGGTAATTTAAAAACTAACCTGCTGTTCAGCGTGCTTGGTACTTGGTTCTCAGTCACAGATCTGGTTTCTCTCCCTGTCGGTTGTGATGGTTTCTGTTCAAGGAACGACCACAGCCTGATAAAACTTTACTCCTTATATTGAGGAAAACAAGATAGAGAAGTGTGTGGCAATCATAGGAGTGATTGAATTTTCAGTACAACAGGCAAAAATATACAGTATATGATAGGATACCTATCCATGATGTTAGGGACTTAATATGGTATGGAAAGTGTTATACACGTGTATACTTTCAGTCTAGTAAATGATGAAAGCTATAAAGTTATTCAGTTACATAATAAAGTTTAACATAATCATGTGATTGCTCTTTCTATTAACTAGTTTCATATTAGAGACGATGAGGGTAGTCGGCTTTCTTCACGAAAGCAGTAAAAAGGCAACAACACATTAACTGACCAAACGGATAGGATTAAAAGTAAGAGTTCATTCAATAACAAAGACAAAAGAAACCCATCGAGTTCACGTGGCATTCAAACCTTTTTCTCAGTCACACATGTCATCTGAGAGGTTTTCTTTTAATTAATGACACCGCCAAAGAAGTAGCAAAACAATTATAAAATCTTTCGGTACGATGACGAGTTTTTATTTCCTTCATAGTACAACCGCAGGATGGTATTCAGCTTTGACAAGATCTTTAGTAGTGAAGGGGTTGGAAGCAGTGTCCATTAACAGTGTCAGTGCTTTGATGTCTTTTTTATGTTTTGCCCCTGCCACGACACTATGTTATTCAGTTTGGCAATGACCCGTCGTGGTGAAGGCATTACTACACTTGCAGTTACCCTGTGTACAGTCACGGAAAAAAATATTCTGTACAATGGTTCTGAGACCACCAGCAAGGATCACTGGAACAGAAGCCGTGATTATTTGGTGATGGTACTTGCTAGTGTGCGATACAGTGTGCAACTAACAGCAGGTTTTATGTACCACGTAGCGTTATTATTTGATGGGGTTAGTAAGTGTGAGTGTGTCATATAGTGTGCAAAAAAATGGGAGTTTTAATGTACCACGTAGTTATTATTTGATAAGGAACGTATTTATGGATGTGTGATGCACTGTGCAACTAGTAGGATGTTTTCTGTACAGTTATAAAGAGGTAGGAACAGCAATACATAAAATGCAAGTCCCCTTCTTTGCTATATGCTTATCTACCAACACATTTATCGGCAAAGTCTCTTTCTGTCTGACTTCAGCCTGCTCATATATATAAATCTGCCCCAGTGTCTGAAACAGTGTTTTCTATAAAACACATTTGTAATGGTAAATATCCAGAAATACATAGGTCTGTTTTTAGCTTATATTCTACATTTGACTGCCTATCTGCTCATCTGTCTATTCATCTTTCTATCAACATATCAAGCAGTTTAGTAACCATTCAACCTATCTGTCTATCAACATATCAATCAATCAGTCAGTTTCTATCTAATTATCTGTCTATCTACCTACCTATCTACCTATCTGTCTCTCTGTCCCATCCACAGTTTCCACATCATCACCACTTTATGTATCAATAATGTCATAGTAAACTGATATGGACTTATAATTAATAACAAAGCAAGTCACTGAATCAATAAATCAAATATGAAAAACACTTAGCACTCAGGCTCTTATGACTTACTATACTTCCAGATGAATAAAATCGTCTGGCGTTTGTGCAGTGCCTTTGTCTAACACAAAGTATGGTAGCAGGATTCAAACTCAGGCTCTTGTAACTTATTTTAGCTGAATAAAATCACCTGAGTTGGCAGAATTGAATTATATGAGTTGAACCGACTGTAAGCGGGGCGGTGGTGCCGTTATTTACCTGCAAGATCCTATGATGCACACTTAGCTGAAACATATCGTTAGGTGAATCATATCGTCTGCGTTAGCGGGTATTAAATACAATAGGTTTCCCGTCGGTGATAGTATGATGTGAAGTGGATGGAGAAAGAGACTGACTAGAAAAGTGTATGTGAGTGATGTGGAGGAGGAGAGGAAGAGAGGGAGACCAAGGATGAGATGGATGGATGGAGAGAATTATATGAGAGCCGTGTGATTTGGAGAGAGGGCAGCCAGATGATAAGGAAAAGGTGGCTTGGAGGCTATTTATTTGTGGCCTCCCCGGGATTAAGGCGTCTGGCAATTGATAGATAAATAAACAGGACAAACCCGAGAGGGCTCCTGTGACTCTCTCTAAGCTGAACAAAATCGTCTTGCTTTGCCTTGGAAAAAAAAATGCTAGACCTGACCTGACCATGAGAGAGTTAACTTATCTATCTATCTATCTATAGCCCGACCCCCTAATCCCGCAAAGGGTGGCCGCAGGAGATACGTCTCCAAGTCGCTCTGTCACCCACCATTTGACTACCCTCCCCCCAACTCACTCCTCCCTCCCTCATATACCTCTCAACTCCATCCCTCCACCTCATCTTCGGTCTACCCCTCCCTCCCCCTCCCTCCACCTCATCGACACACGCCCTCTTAGTCAGTCTTTCATTCTCCATTCTCTCCACATGTCCAAACCACCTCAGTGTATTTCTCCTAATCTTCTCAACCACATCCACATCCACCCCACAACGTTCCTTCACTTCTTCATTCATCAACCTGTCCCTCCATGTCACTCCACACGCTCCTCTCAAGTAACTCATTTCCACTGCTCTCACTCTTGACTTGTTCCCCTCTTGCAAGGTCCACGCCTCGCTTCCATACGTCAGGGTAGGGATCACAATACTATCATGCAATGACTTCTTAACTTCCATACTCACCTCCCTATTTCTCATCACTGGTTTCAGTGAACCAACAACCTTCCTTCCCTGCTGTACCCTTTCACGCACTTCATCCCCCAAAGTTCCATCCTTACTCATCACACTACCCAAGTACTTGAATGCACTCACACTCTCCATATCCTCACCATCCAACCTCACTCTACATTCTGTGACTTCATTCCTCTCAAACACCATAACTTTACTTTTGTTTACATTAACTTTCAGCTTCCTCCTCCTACACACTCTCCCAAATTCATTAACCAAACCTTGCAACTCCCATTTATCTTCACTCAACAATACTGTATCATCAGCAAACAGCAACACCGGAATCTTCCAAATCTCACCCTCATTCATTAGAGCCACCCCCACATCCACTGCCCTACCCTGCACCTCCTTTACAACCCCATCCATGTATATATTAAACAGCCATGGAGACATCACACAACCCTGTTTCAGTCCCACACTGAGATAAAAAAATTCACTTAGCTCACCATCCACTAGCACCGTAGCCCTAGCTCCTTAGTAGATACTCTTCACAGCATTCAACAATTTCCCATCCACTCCATATATTCTTAATACCTTCCACATACCTTGCCTATCTATTCTGTCATAAGCTTTCTCTTAGTCCATGAAGGCAGCATACACTTTCTTTCCCTTCTCTAGATACTTCTCCACTAAACATCTTAGAACAAATATCTGAACTACACACCCTTTTCCCTTCCTAAATCCCCCTTGTTCTTCTCCAACTAGCTCCTCTGTCATATGCCTAACCCTATCAATGAGTATTCTACCATATATTTTACCAGTCACGCTAAGAAGGCAAATACCGCTATAGTTACCACATACTTCTCTCTCCCTTTTTCCTTTATATAAAGGAACAATTATACCTGATTTCCAGTCCTCTGGAACTCTTCAGGAATGAGGATAGATAACTGGTTCTCAGTCTGGTTTCTGGTTCCTGTGCCCATCAGTACGATGGCGTGGTTTCAGTTTTATTCTTGGTATTACCAGAGGATTTTATTCATGGATTTCATTGGAGTGAAGTAGTGAAGGAGTTGATTAAGGCCGTATCTAACTTCTCCAGCTGGAAATGTCTCTCCTCAGCTGAATAACGTCATCTGGAAGTAACAAAAATACAATGAAAAAGAAAGTAATCGCCATGAAAGGGTTTTTCTGAGAGAGAGAGAGAGAGAGAGAGAGAGAGAGAGTGAGTCATTTTTAAGCAATTATAATCGCACCACAGCAACAATGATGACCAATCTTCTGCAACAACAAGAACCAAGCATTTTCAGTGTGTGTGTGTGTGTGTGTGTGTGTGTGTGTGTGTGTGTGTGTGTGTGTGTGTGTGTGTGACAACTTGTCAACAAGACTCCATGAGACAGGTCTGAAAGCGAAACTTGAATCTCAGTCACGGATCAGGGCCCTCTTCCTCGGCGTCCCTAAGATTTCTGTGTAATCTGTTCTATTATATTTATCATGTAGGTACAGTTAAATATCTTATTAAATGCTTTGGCTCATGTCCTTACATTAGGAGATTCATACATACATCCTCAAATATATGTAAAGACTTCCACGAGTAATTCATAATCATCATCAACATAACTGCCAATGTTATAGTCATCTCCACTCTGATCATCATCATCATCATCATCATCATCATCATCTATACACTATCCCGATTTAGCAGAGACTAATAAAGAGAGAGAGAAACAGAGACAGACACTCTTAGCCCTTCAACACCATCCTTTCATACTCTCTCCTATTGTCATTTCCTCTCTTTGTTCTCACATTATACTGGAACATTTTTTTTTTTTTCATGAAGAAAATGGTAACAAGTAAAATGAAATATAAATCAACGAATTTGGGATGATAAGGTAAAAGAAACCTCTTTCCACTGATGGTTTCGATCCCAAGCCCACACTAACCAGACCCAGTTATCTACCATTGTTAGCTCTTGTGGTTTCTGTCAGATATATGTAGAGAAAATCTGTCTATATATCTGTCTGTTTATTCCATTTCTATCCATCTATTTATCTGTATACTTATTTATCAATCTGCCTATTTGTCTATACTTTTACCCTATCTACTTGTTTTATTATCTACCTACGTACAACAATAAGCATAAGTTTGTTGACAATCCTCTGCCGGAATTATGACCTTCCTTTATTATTTTTGCCCCCCATATATAAGGAATATTAGTTTAACTGTATATCCGTCGTCTGTATATTTGTCTTCTCTCTACCTACCTTTCTCATTGTCTGCCTATTTATGGAGATAGGCTAAAGCTTGTCAACAGTGGTCTGCAGGCATTTGTCTTTCCTCTCCAAATGACCAGTATCCTTCTTTCTCATACTTTTTTGTTGTCTGCTTCATATTACTGTCACATAAAAATAGTTAATGAAATACCTTCCAATGCCACAACCGGTAGAGAAGTGTCGGTGATTTTTTGTTCAAGGCTGTACATGTTCCATAATACGATATTTAGGCAGTCTGTCAGTCTATCATCGTATGACTCTCTCTCTCTCTCTCTCTCTCTCTCTCTCTCTCTCTCTCTCTCCAATATATCTGTGTGTTTTTATCTATTTATTTTCTATTTGCACATTTGTTAATCCATCAGGTACCCTATTTTCAATCACAATCCCAAAGTTCTCCCAGGGTGGCCACAACAAAACGCCTTTAACCCTTTAGTTGCCATTTACCCACTTGCAATTTATTTCCGACGATGTCACATGACGTTACTGTGCTGATGAGAGACATCTGAGGCTCCAAAAATGTCAAAACTGTCACATTTAATGTTTTGCCTGAGGATACACGACTTCATGCGTTATTCTGGCTTACGACGAACGATTTTTTTTTTTTTTTTTTTTTGTGTCCGACTCTGGGCAAAGGCTTCAGGGCCTATATCTCGGGGGCAGTAGCCTATCCCAAGGCCCAGTAGTCCTCCTACACCTCCACATGTCACCACTTCGGCGCTAACACCCACCGTCCATATTGAATACATGCTAGGGCTGTCTCATACAGGACTGGTGTATTGGTATTAACGGGGGTATTTTTACGACATGTCGGCGGGTCATCTGGTAGATCAGGAAAGTCTGCTTCTATGAAATTCAAATCCTTAAACTGTTCCCTGCCCCAGCCGGGATTCGAACCTGGGTCCATCAGGACTGCAGGCCGCCTCTCTACCGATTCAGCCACCGCCTCCCCCCTCATTAAGCCTTTAATCATGAAACAAGACTACAGAACAGAAACATTCATTCATCATTCATTGCCAGACGCCATGTATCCCAAAAGGGGTGGCCAAGGGCTCAGAGTTAATTGTTTTACAGGGAGGGGCACTAATCCTCCACCAACCCCACTTGACACGTAGGGAGAACCAAACAATTTTTTTTTTTTTTCGTCTTTTTTTGTTTATGCCTGTGTTTATTTATAATCATAAACAGGGTGGTTGTGTGTCTTTTGCAAGGGAGGAGAAAGATGATATTTTCTGTCAGGGTTGAGATAATGGGTGTAACTATGTGTTTTTAGGCATGGCCACGAGCGAAAAAATCATACATCCACTCGTCACGGCAGCAGGTGGTGAACTATCGGTTCCAGATGAGGTGTGAGAGTGTGAAGTGAAGGTCAGTCTCATGTCCCAGATGTTCATTCACTTTCCTAAAGTTTTCACGGTTTTCTGCAAGTCGCAATGCATCAAATGATCCAAACCAGTACAACAAACCTGAGCAAATAGGTTGAGATACCAAGACAAAAAAGTATTTTTCACTTACATGTCTTTTTTGTTTGTGCCTGTATTTATTCATAATCATAAACAGGTGCTTGTGTGTGTGTGTTTTGCAAGAGAGGCCAAAGATGATATTATCTGCCTGGGTCGAGATAATGGGCGAAGTTGTGTTTGCTCAGGCATGGCCAAGAGCGAAAAAATCGAAAATCCACTCATCAGAGCAGCAGGCTCTGAACTCCTTGATGAGGTGCATGGGAATGTAGTGTAGGTCTGTCTAAAGACGTTCAGAATGTTCGTTCACTTGCCAAAAATTTTCGCCGTTTTTTATAGGCTGCGCTAAAACGTTACCTGCAACCATTTATCAGCTAAACGTCATTCGACACTAGTGGCCACGGAGGGGTTAAATGTAAGGACCAACTTGCCTTGCCTTGGGCTTCTAAGCTCCTCGCTGGGCAACACATGATTAGATGATGATGATTTTTATTGCATAAACTCGTCATACTCAGGGTTCACAGTGTCGTCAGTCATCCTGGCAGAGCGCAGCAATTCGGATGTCATCAATAAATATTTATCTAACACTTTTGATCATCCAACATCTGGCATGAAATACAAAAAAGAAACCAATGTCCAGTCTTGGTTTGATCCTGGGCCTCACCACCAGACCCCAGTTATCGACATGTGTTGGCTGTTGTTGTTTCTGTCATCTTACCGGATTTGCTGCCTAATTTTTGGTCTTTAGTCCATATATTTGATTGTGCCTACCTGCAACAATATATAGTTATGGTAAATCTATTGTCACATGTCTATTCTTGAACCCTCTAACGTATTTACCTCTTTACACCTATTTCCCAGAGGTCATTCTTAGTAGGTATTGCTTGGTGTGTCTTGCCACTGAGGTCACTACGACGCACTGTCACTTGAAAAATATCTGGCATTACTAGAAATAGAAATATAGGATACTAGAATTTTTCCTGAAATGAGAGTTTTTATGGTGACAATATCAACACTCTCAGGCTATTATAGACTATTCATTGTGTATTTCCATAGTTGGTATAGAATTAGAGCTGTCAGTACTGTGACTGACAAATATTCGCCTTCTCCTGCATATGTTCAGAGGGTAAATTGGCCAGTGATTTCCTTGTCCGACTCTGTGTTGTAATTCATTATCTTTGAGGCAGACCGAGAACAAGATAGAGAGGCAAAGTAGGGGAGGATATGAGGAGAGTTGGGGGGTATAAGAGAGAGAGAGAGAGAGAGAGAGAGAGAGAGAGAGAGAGAGAGAGAATTAGCTGAAAGGAAAAAAAAAACTGATTCCCGTGACAAATTATGGCATAAAGGAAATACTGTAAAAGAGTTAACGAAACCCTCCCGTGACAAATTATGGCATATAATAATTTTTTCTTTTTGTTTTATACGAAGAAGAAGGAACCAAAGACTAGGAGCCCGCAAACAGTTCCTTCCAAGAAAAAAAAAAAAAACAGTATAAAAGAGTTAAAGAAACCCGACGCGACTGATGGTTTCGATCCCAGGCCTCACTAACCTGACCCAGCTATCAGCCACCGTTGGCCCTTGGGCTTCTGTCTGTCATATGAATGGGCAATCTGTATGTTTATCTATTTATTTATATATTACCTCGAACAATTCGTCAGTGTACTTTACAGAAGTGTAAAATGCTAGCCAGATGGACAGCCGAATTGAAATGTGGATAGAATAAAGAATGAGTGACTAATTACATACTTGACTAATAAACTAACTAATGACAGACGCCCTAATACCGTAAAGGGTGGCCACAAACAAATCGTCTCCATGTAGCGTTTCCCCCTCCATTCCACTGTCTTCTTTCCAGTTCACACCCCTTTTCTCTCATATACCTCTCCACTCCATCCCTACATTTCATCCTTGACCTCCCCCTCCCTCTCCCCTCCTCCACCTCACTCACATACATTCACCTTGTTAGTCTTCCGCTCTCCACCCTCTCCATATGCCCAACTCTCCTCAGTGTATTTCTGTTAACACTTTCTATCACATCCACATCCACACAACAAAGCTCCTTCACTTCCTCATTTGTCAATGAGTCTCTCGATGTAACTCCACATGCTCCTCTTAGATAACTTATTTCAAGAGTGACAGTAGTGGAAATGACTTCTTTGAAAGGAGCATATGGAGTTACATGGAGAGACAGACTGACAAATGAGGAAGATAAGGAGCGTTGTGGTGTGGATGTGATAAAAAGTGTTAGGAGAAAATTACACTGAGGTGGTTTGGCCATGTGGAGAGGATGGAGGGAGGGAGACAGACGTGGAGAGTGTACGTGAGTGAGGTGGAGTGGGGGAGAGGGAGGGGGAGGCCGAGAATGAGATGGAGGGATGGAGTGTAGAGGTATATGAGAGAAGGGGGTGTGAGACGGGAAGAGGACAGTGGAATGGCAGGGGACAGGGCGACATGAAGGAGATTTGTTTATGGTCACTCCTTACGGAATTACGGCGTCTGGCATTAGATAGACAGATACTTTACCTACCGGTCAAGTATGTAATTAGTCACTCTTTGTTCTAGCTACATTTCATTTTTGCTGTTAATTTGCTAGCTTTGATACCTTTGTTTCAGTGTCTGTCTCTTTTCAAACTGTCTATCCACCAAGTTTTCGAGGTGCACATCGTTGAACACTTGAACCATCATTTTCTAAGACAGTTTATCAGTTTTTATATCTGTCTATCTGTTATCTATCAATTTATCAAAATATTTATATATTTATTTACTTTTTACTACTTTTTCAAGAATGTGTCTTTATTAGTTTCTCTCTTATACAACATTTTGATCTCATTACTATTGTTCTTCCCACTTAGCTACTTATTTACGATTGTATATAGAGTATTTATGTATGTATCCTATGCAAGGTTCCTCGACTTCAGTATTGCACCTAATAAATAGTGCTGGTAACCTGATATGAATAATTATCTCTTTGATCATTAGAACAACTCCATTAATTTATTCTATTTAACTACAGACGATTTAATTCCGCTGAGATTAATCCAGTGTAACTGAGGAAGTTGTGGCCATTAACAATCTCTAGGTGAAGACACTCTTGTATTCCACTGCAAGTAGAGACAAGCGATTTCATTTTGCTGAGACCAAATCATAGAAGGCTGAGATTGTTATAAATATGAAAGAAGCCAATATCCACCCAATTCCGAAGAAAGGAAGTTCGTCTGACCCCTCCGATTACAGACCAATAGCTGTCACATCTTCTCTTGGTAAGGTATTTGAAACTTTAAATAATAAGCACATTGTTAAACATCTTGAATCCAACAACTTAATTAGTGATAGACAATATGGTTTTCGCCACGAAAGATCCACCATTGACATACTCAATCTCTTAACTCATACCATCCATCAATCAATTGATCTTTTTGGAGAAACTCATGCAGTAGCTGTTGATATCTCTAAAGCTTTCGACAGAGTATGGCACCGTTCCCTGCTGTCCAAACTCCCTTGCTATGGACTAATGTCTTTTGTTCCTTTGATTTCTTCATATCTTAGTGACAGGAAAATAAGAGTAAAAGTAGATGATGTATATTCCAATTTCCACTCAATTAACGCCGGCGTGCCGCAGGGATCAGTTCTGGCACCAACCCTATTTCTGGTTCATATTAATGATCTCTTATCTGTCACCCACAATCCCATTCACTCATATGCAGATGACTCAACACTACATAGTTCATTCACACTCAGACACCCATTTACAAAGTCTAATATCTCTACCTCTCAACTCAGTACAGCCATCTCCATAAATCAAGATCTATCTACGATCAGTGAATGGGGACAAAACAACCTTGTCTCTTTTAATGCTAGTAAAACTAAATATATACAGTTTACTAATAGACAGATATTGCCAGATTCGTACATTACCTTTAGTGGTACTAATATTCCCATCTCCAAAAGTATTGAAATTCTTGGCGTCTCACGTAACAGTGCCCTCAGCTGGACCTCTTTTGTCAGATCACTTGCTAAAACCGCTTCAAAGAAACTTGGATTATTGTACAGATTATGTAACTTCTTCACCGATGAGCAGTCAGCTATAATTTATAAGTCATGTGCGCTTTCAGCTTGAATGTTGCTCACCCTTTTGGAATGGTTGTGGAGAGGTTGCATTAAGAAAACTAGACAAAATTCAGAACAAAGCTGTTAGAATAATTAACAACCCTGTCATTACATATAAACTATCTCCCTTGCAAGTAAGAAGGAATGTTGCCTCCCTTGCATGATTTTACAGATATTTTTTTGGCAAATGCTCAGACGAAGTTGAGTCCATGGTGCCACCTCTCCATGCCTTCCCTCGTGCTACACGGGCATCTGGTAGCGCTCATGACTGGAATGTCATTCGGCTATATTGCAGAACTTCTGCCTATCAGAATTCTTTCATTCCCTGAACTGCATCTCTCTGGAATTCAATTCCCCAGAGTTGTTTCCCTCCAAATTTCAACCCACAGCTGTTCAAGTCTAATTGTTACAGATATTTTATGAACGGAGGACGCCAGTAATCTGGTGTATGGATTTTTTTTTTTTTAATTCATTTGTTTTTCCTTCCTCCATTCTGTTATTTATGAAAAAAAAAAAAATGTAGTGACAGACCAATATGGATCTTGGTATGTACCAAAATATGCCATGGAACAAAACGCGTTATCCGAAAAAAATATGTAGGAAAAAAAAAAGTCCACCCAGTGCTGGTTTCGATCCTGGGTCGTCACTAACCAGACCCAGTTATCTACCAGTGTTAGCTCCTGTGGCTTCTGTCCGTAGAATGTAAGGAAAATCTATCTGTATAACTGTATATCCCTTCATACAGGCCATCAATTTACTAATCAGTTTATTAGTATGGAATCTTATCTATCAAATTATAATTCTCCTTAACAATTCATCTTACACTCCATCCATTATCCGTGTCTCTGTTAGTGTCCAATAATTTTCATTATATCTTTTCATATGCCTTTCTTGGTGTCTGTCTTCTATCTATATGTTCATTTATCTTTCTGTCGTCAAGTCTACATATCAGTGCATTTGTGAACATAGTTACTTACATACCTTTATGTCTGCCTGTCTTTCTGTAACTCTGTATCTATCTACTGATCTGTCTGTCAGTCTGTCTCTTTGTTATTCTGTCTTTCTATCAATGTGTTGTACAAGGTAGCCACAACAACTTTATTCCATTCAATAGTAAAGCCGTAATCAATTGAGAAGAATAATAACTTTAATGATCACAAGTACTCTACTATTTTATTCCTGCTAACGCCAGACGATTTTATTTTTAACAGCCTGAGAGGTAATAACACCATTAACCTTTTCACGACCAGGATAACTCTAGCTCTGAAATGCAACTAATACCAGACGATTTTATTCATCAAAGAGCAAGTATATGAGGCAGAGAGTGTCAATAAATGAAGTCAGTAAAGCAGTACCCTCAGGCTCGTATGAATCGCTCAGTTCAGTCAAACCGTCTGCTGTTACCTGCAGAAATGTAGTATCGTGACAGGGTTAATGCTGCCACTGAGAAAAAAAAAAAAATGTGGCTCCTATAGCTCGCTCTCACCTGGTGTCAGCTGGAATAGAATACTAGAGTTGCCCGCACGATGAAAGGGTTAATGACTAATATTTAGAGGCTCAAGCTCCTACGGCATACTCTCAGCTGAACAAAATCATTTGGCGTTACCTAGAAAAAAAATAATTGAGTTATTCCAACCATGACAGGGTTAACTTATAAAGCCAATATTATTCAGGAATGGGGATCAATATCTGGTTCTCAATCAGGTTTCCGGTTCAAGTGCCCTTCACTTCGATGGCGTGGTTTTTATTCAAGGATTTCATTGGAGTGGAGTAGTGAAGGAGTTGATGAAGGCCGTATCTAACACCTCCAGCTTGAATGTCTCGTCTCAGCTGAATAAAGTCATCTGGGAGTAGCAAAAATACAATGAAAAAGAAAGTAATCGGTGTGAAGGGGTTATTCTTGTCAGAGAGAGAGAGAGAGAGAGAGAGAGAGAGAGAGAGAGAGAGAGAGAATGATTAACGATATACGAAAACACTGATAAATAAGAACTAAGGTAACGGATGCATCACGTGCCTGAAAAAAGAAGCCTGCATTTTTTATTTTGGATTCGACTTCGGACCCTTTCTAACAACCGTATCCGGTGCCGGCGCTGTTATATACGAGAGAGAGAGAGAGAGAGAGAGAGAGAGAGAGAGACGGCGTATGAAACCCCTTGCGAAACAAGGAAGATCTGTGGCATAGGGATGTTATAGGAAGAAAAAAAAAATTAAGTCTACTATAGTCGCGGCGCACGACTCTGAGGTTGTCATTATCGTACCCTGACAACCCACCATTCAAAAGTGCATCCAATTTTGTATCATATTATACACGAATCATATTATTATGGACGAATATATTATATACACGAATCACATGCGTCTCATATTATACACGAAATCAGACGCATTTTTTAAGGTACGTTGCCAGGGCACGATAATAACAACCTCAGAGTCGCGCGTCGCGACTATATGACCATTGCATTCGATTCCAGGCTTCATTAAACAAACCCAGGTGTCTACCAGTGCTTCCTTTTATAGCTTACGGCTAGGTCCTTGGCTGTATACATAATTTTTCTCCTTCTCTCGTGTTGAAGTTGTAAATAGAATAGTAGTAGTTGTTGTTGTTTTTGTAGCTGCAGTAGAAGTACCAGAAGTAATAGTAGTAGTACGGTAGTAGCAGAAGTGGTAGGAGTAGTGATGGTAGTAGTAGTAGTAGTAGTAGTAGTAGTCGTAGTAGTAGTAGTTTTAATATTAGTAGTAATAGTATTCATACTACTGAATGTAACAAGACAATAAGAAGATTAACACTGTTTAAAACTATAACTAAGAAGAATTCTTGCCCTTTCTCTGTTCAGTGCGCATCACACCCATCTCCATCTGCCAACCAGAATACCGTACGTACCTGAGAATGGAAGAAGGGAAACGTTTGTTACATTTATATTTATCTGTGTTTTTATCATTTACATCAAATAGCCACACATAGTCATGAGCAAAAGTTAGCCTGCAATCCTTTACAGAGTGCGCATTTGCCATGTCTACCACATTACTCATCCCTCCCCAAATGACAATATCCTTCCTTCTCAAATTTTGCAGTGGTTTCATGTTGCTGTCACGTAAAAGAGGGTTAATATAGCCTTATCCATTTCTTAGCCAGCCGAAATGTGTCCGCGAAGCTTTGCTTCATCTAAGTTTGCTTTTATTTTAGTTGTGCATTAATTCATTGACATTCAATGCCAATATTTTGAAAGCCTGATGAATGGGAATAGAGAGAGAAGACCACTGAAAACATGATTGGTTTGGGGGGTGTGCAGAGAAGAAATGCAGTGCCAGGAAACGTGACACTGGCACAGGTGAAGAGCGCTGTGAAGTGGCTGAAAAATGGGAAAGCAGCTGGAATTGATGAGTTGAAAGCAGAGATGATTAAATGTAGTGGACAGAGCGGAATGAAGTGCATGTTGGAGATATGTAAGAAGGCATGGTTGAGTGAAACTGTGCCAGCAGAGTGGAAACGGGTTGTGATTGTACCCCTGTACAAAAATAAATGTGAGCGAAATGAGTGCAAGAATTATTGTGACATAAGTTTATTGAGTGTGGTAGGGAAGGTATATGGAAGAATTATTATAGAAAAAAAGTAGGAGAGATATCAGAAGTCCCAGTGAGTGATGAACAGGGTGGATTGAGGAGTGGCATGTGTGATTAAATATTTGCAGTGAGACAAATAGTGGAGAAGGCTTGTAAGAAGGACTATAAGGTGTTTATGGCATTCATGGATCTGGAAAAGGTATACAACAAAGTAGACAGAGAAGGATTGTGGAAGGTTTTGCTAATGTACTGTGTAGATGGTAAGCTGCTAGGTGCCGTCAAGAGTTTTTATGATGGTAGAAATGCATGTGTAAAGGTTAATGGTCATGTAAGTGAATGGTACACGATAATTGTGGGCGTGCAACAAGGTTGTGTGATGTCCCCATTGTTGTTCAATATATACACGGAAGGGGTGATGAGAGAAGTATAAACACGAGTAATGGAGAGGGGGATGGCGTTGGTAAAGATTGGTGATGGATAGAATATCTCAAATTTGTTGTATACCGATAATGCAGTACTACTTGCAAATATCGGACAGAACTTGGTAGACTAGTGCAGAGTTTTGCTGATGTCTGAGAGCGTCGTGCCTTAAGAGTAAATGTAGAAGAGTAAAGTGATGGTTACTGAGAGAGAAGGTGACTCCCAGTGCGATGTTGTAGTGAATGGAGAGAGACTGGAATTGGTGAGAGAGTTCAAATACCTGGGTAGAGTGATAGAAACGAGAGGAAAATGTGCAAAAGAAGTGGAAAGTAGAGTGCCATAAGAAAGGAGAGTACCTGGTGCAATGAAGGCCATGATAAGAAACAGAGGTTTGAGTGTTGCAGCTGCACAAGGCTTACATGAAGGAGTGTTATTGCTAACTTTAGCATACGGATGTGAGACTATGGTGTGACATGAAAATGAAAAGTCAGGAGTGAGAGCAGTGGAGATGGGACTGCTGGGGAATGTATGTGGAGTACAGAGAATGGATAGGATATGAAATAATATGATTCGTGAAATGTGTGGAGTGAGGAAGTCGGTGGACACCAGAATCGAACAGAGTGTACTGAGATGGTGTGGTCATGTGGAGAGAATGGATAACAAAAGAATGGTGAAAGAGGTGTATCTGAGCGAATTTGAAGGAGGGAAGGGGCGAGGTGGGCCGGGGAGAAGGTGCATGGATGTGGTGGATGAGGGTGTGAGGAGGAGTGGTTTGGAAGTCGGTGAGGCTAGGAGACTGACCAGAGATCGAGCTGGTTGGATGAATATTGTGAGTAGAAGCGCATGGTCAGGGATTTGGCAGCCTTTGTTAACGTGACAGCTTCCGGACTGAGTCTATCGGATACGTTTATGTGAAGCTACAGAACATGGTGAATGTTTTTGGCGTATCAGATAGAGCCAGGATTCTGGGCTTGGATGGAAGGTGAATGGAAGTGTGGCCCATTGGACTGGGCAAATTTGGGCTGTCTGATGTTGCTACTCCTCACCATGCCGTGGGGTGGGAAAGGAGGTCGGGTCTCATATTGACTCTGTAATAAAAATTCTAAATATTGAATTAAATGATGTCTCAACCTGGCTCTCCAGTAATAAGTTATCGCTTAACATAGAGAAAACCAAATACCTAATATTTGCAGGAAAAAAGAAATTTCAAGAACGTGAAATAAAAATAGCTAATAATAAAATACAAAGAAGTAGCTCAATAAAATATCTAGGTATATATATTGATGATAAACTCACCTGGAACGTTCATATAAATCATATACAATATAAACTGGCCAAATTACTGGGAATATTACACAAAATAAAATCATTGTTAACTATATACACACTACTGATGCTGTACTATACATTGTTTTACCCATATTTACAATATTGTGATGTTGTCATGGGAATGGCTAATAAAACTACGATTAAATCTTTAGTGCTGCTACAAAAAAGACTCATATGAATCATAGGTCAAATCAGTAATCATGAACACACTACTCCAATATTTGAAACCTATAATATTCATATGATTCCTGGTATATATAAACTTGAGTGTTTGAAAATTATTCATGACCAGCTTCACAGACATAATCTTATTCAATTAACAACAAACAGCCTTTGATGTACATAACAAACACTAGACACAGACACAACCTCAGACCAGCATTTCCCAATCTGGAAGCACAGAGGAGATTTGTAGTCTATTATGGATGTATAGAATATAATGAACTTCCTGACAACCTCAAAAATAATGCTAATAAAGACACATTCAAAATTAATACAAAGAAATATTTAATAAATTTATATTGAATACAATGTTGATGTATATGCAGATTCGATTATATAAGTGTGTCAAATGGTTTGTCTGAGAATGCATATTGTGTATTATATACGGTGTACTTGTACTGTTTTGTGTAAAGCGTAATCGCATGCCTAAGTAGGTGACCGTATTATGTATGTGACCGTTCCTGTGATGGTATCTGTGTTTGTACGTGCCAGTGTATCGGAGTGTGTGTGTGGGTGCTTTGACATACTTATTATATGTAACAAGAGGTCGATATATTACCTTGCCAAATTTTGTGTGCATACATATCAGTTAAGTAATATCAGATATAATAGGTGTTGTTTGGTTGTGTTGTGCATGGTTGTGTGGTTTACATATGTCTGATATGGTGGTGTTTGGTTATGGACGGTGTTTGGTTATGGAAGGTGTTTGGTAATGGAAAGTGTTGGTAATGGAAGGTGTTTGGTTACGGAAGGTTTGGTTATGGAAGGTGATTGGCTATGGATGGTGTTTGGTTATGGATGGTGTTTGGTTATGGGTGGTGTTTGGTTATGGATAATGAAGAGTGAAACCTGTACTATACACAGGAAAAATCATCTGGTAAATTACCAATATGCTGGGAATCGAACCAGGGACTCTCAGGTGAAAGCCAGGCAGCATACCACTACACCACGACCGGGTTGAAGTTAATTCACTTTGTCACAATCTTGTAACCAACGTCCCTGGTTCGATTCCCAGCATATTGGTAATTTACCAGATGATTTTTCCTGTGCACAGTACAGGTTTCTCTCTTCATTATCCATAACAAAACACCACCCATAACCAAACACCATCCTGACTTGCCGTAAGTGCTTGGGATAGATTAAAAGCATCTACTTGCCCGAGTGCCAGGGGGTTAACTCATCCTCTTGATGCCCATAGTGGGGGCGGAGGGACGTTGGTTACAAGATTGTGACAACGTGAGTTAACTCCTACCTGGTCGTGGTGTAGTGGTATGCTGTCTGGCTCTCACCTGAGAGTCCCTGGTTTGATTCCCAGCATATTGGTAATTTACCAGATGATTTTTCCTGTGTACAGTACAGGTTTCTCTCTTCATTCTGACTTGCCGTAAGTGCTTGGGATAGATTAAAAGCATCTACTTGCCCGAGTGCCAGGGGGTTAACTCATCCTCTTGATGCCCACAGTGTGGGCGGAGGGACGTTGGTTACAATTACCTGGTCGTGGTGTAGTGGTATGCTGCCTGGCTCTCCCCTGAGAGTCCCTGGTTCGAATCCCAGCATATTGGTAATTTACCAGAAGGTTATGGATAGTGCTTGGTTATGGGTGGTTTTTGGTTATGGGTGGTGTTTTGGCTCTGGGTGGTGTTTGGCTATGGGTGGTGCTTGGTTTTGAGTGATGTTTGGTGGTGTGTTATGTAATTAATGTATGTATATATAAGTTACGTATATAAATATTTTTTTTCTATAGAAATGCCTGAATGTATGTACTGTATAGTTCTAATCTTGTAATAGATCTGACCAGTTCTAAGGCTATATTTTAAATAAATTACTTACAAGGGGCCCGTCAAAAATGATTCCATTTAACGGGTCCAGTCACGCAATTTTACTGTGTACATAAAATATACATGTAACTACTTGGGCAATAAACCAATTTGAATTTGAATTTGAGTTTGATGATGATGCTGAATCAGTTCTTTGGATACCTTTGATGCTTCTTGTAGAATAGTCCACTTTGGTGTAAAGCCTTCGTCTGATTTATTCCATGCCCATTCTATGACATTAGGCAAGATTTGTTGAACTTGCAATGCCTGTCCCCAGATATGGTATGCCTCGTATGCAATTCTTTTAATGTGTTTTTTCAAAGCAGTCTGGGTGGATGGAATATTTTCTACGGATCATCTACCCTGAAGAAACAGTGCTTGAAAAGCTTGATTCACTTGAAATAATGGGCATGTTATGCTATACGTAAGCACAGTGAACCGCTCAATTAGAACTGATTCACCAACTGTAGTTCCATTTGGGTCAATCCCAAGAGTTCAAAAGCAGGTATTACAGTACTTCAGGCACAACATCCCACGCACTAAAAGAAGTTTGCTTCCCTTTGCCTACAAAGGAAAATATGTCTGACCAAAGCTGGGCACCTCCACGATCACTTCCACAATCCGCAATTTCGGACATAGCAGACCGCATGATATCATTGTGGAAATGCGATGACTGCAAACTCGTCCAAAACCTTCGGTATTGCATTGGGGAAGTACTTCCGCAATCGCAATCCTGTCTGCAATCTCCCACTTGGTGGTTGGTGTTGGTTAGTACAGGCTACAGTATGACTCATGAATATCAAGCTTGAGCAGGATTTCTTGCCAGCAGCGGCGGCAGGCGAGGCATCACTGCGTCAGTTAGCAGTAGGGATGGGCGATACCAGGAGAAATGATATGATACGATACGATACAGTATACTATAAGCCAGCATGGCAGTAAATTTTGTGGCACGCATACCTAATCATGCACGTTTGTGACGTGTGGATGTGAAGAAGTGTCGAGTGTCACAAGTGTGAATTTCTGACCTTGAATTCTGAGTCAGTGAGGACTCTGAGAAGTGGTCCGAGTGAAGTTATGAACAGAGTCACTAGTGAGGGAGGGTCACAGTGACCGAGTATCACTGTGGGAAATTAATCTCGTAAATAGATTGTAAACAGAATAATTCACTACATTACCAATCGATTCACCCCCTATTTGTGTACTTTGTATTAAAAATTGTGAAACTGGATTGCAGTTGCGATATTGAGGCAGTGGAACTGCACATTCCAAGTTTATTGCGGAATTGCGGTAGCAGAAGGTAAGGGTCAGAGGTTGCGGAATTGCGACTGCGGAGTTGAATTTTAGATTGTAGTGCCCTGCTCTGCCTGACCGAATTAAAGCATGAAGGAATAACGCTGCTTTGAGCTTGTTCATGCCAAGTGAATTTGCCAAACTATTAACTGATATGTATGAGAAAGATTTGCCTGTTCCAAAATACTGTAGCCCAGAGACCGACACTTAACTAACTTCCATGAGCCAAATGCTAAAACAATCACATCAGTCTCGACAATTCTGATAAGGGCCTTTGTATACCCCGGCTTTGCACCATGAGCAATATGGAAGAGTATATATGTATTCTGCCTCCTCATGGTTACAGTGGCTGAGACCTTCACTGTTTAGATCACTTGAGCTGATGGTAATGCCGTTAAATGCTGAAACAAATATCACCCCATCTGGCACAGAGAAAGAAGCCTTTGCTCTGCATACAAGCTAAAAAAAAAGCAGTTTTGTTGTCACCTGATCTGAAGAAGGACTGTCATTTACTTGGTATTGAAGCACTTGGGAGAACACGTCAGCAGATACCAGCTCATCAAGAATTTCTTGCTTGTTCCATTTGATTTTCTTGCATGTATGTATCCCAGACCACATTAGCTCGCTTAACTCCTTGAGCCTTGATAATTATGTAAGGAAGAAACAAGTTTTTGAGTATTCATTAAAAAAGGTTCTTGATGTTCAGGATGTCAACATAATGACAATGGCTGCTCCATCAAACACCTTCATGTGTACAACTGGGACATTCATCTGACTGAGTGACTTTGTCAACTCACTGGAGTAATTCAGATTTCTTGCCTGGTGAAGTTTGCCAGAGGTTGAAAAGTATGGGAAATAAGCACTATTTTCATGTTTGAAAAATTCCTCTACAGAGTCATCCCTTGTTCTGCAAGCGAGATATAGTTCGGCAAACATATTGCTATCAGCCTTCGGAACTGCAGTCTTGGTTTTGCTGATGACATTTTGCTCTACTGGACTGCTAAACAAACGTATCCTGTACTTTGAACCTGTACTGGTAATTGCAGTTGTGCATTTCTCTAATCGTTCTTCCACAAACTTATTGTACTGTGATCCTCCTGGTTCATATGCAGACTTGATAGCACCTGCATTGCCATTTGGCAAAATCTCCTTGGTGTCAAGCAATAACTGATCATTATTGTCTTCACATAAAGGGTTTCCTAAGTCTTTTTTTGATGACGTGACTATCTTTACATCTTGCGTGAAAGACATCTGGACATCATGTTTTTAATCATTATGTTTTATATTCCTTTCCTTTTTTTTGAGAGTAGTAGTCTCAGTTTGTTTCACTGCCCTAGCGACCTTTGGCCCAAAACCATCCACCTTCTTATAGCTGTGGGATATTGTTTCAAGCCAACATCTCCTTCTTTTCCTTTAATTTGAGCATTCTCTTGCTCCTGGCAATGGTCTAATCCACTCATTGGGAAGGCATGGTCAGTTTTTTAACTGCGAATTCCCCATCTTTGATGCTTAGATAAACATTTAGATGCCTCTGTCTCAAGGTAACCATGTCTCTTATTGGAACTGGTAACCATTGGGTATAGTTATGACAATCTAGCAAAACATCCAAGGTATAATTTATCTCAGAACTAAAACATAATGAGGGAGCTTTCTTGCTTTACTATCCTTACATTCAACTTAGAATTAGATATCATAGTGATAGTCTACTCTGTAACAGGCAGCCTCAAAGGGACCTTTAGGTCTGTTGCTGCTTGCTTTCCTTTGTCCTCCTTTGTAAAATTCCATTCTCTTGTTGATATTACTAACTCAAGGAGAATTAGCTCAAGATCAAGGACAGTGTCCCACTAAAAAAAATCTGCAGATCGCCTTTAGCCTTAATTTTTGCCTAATCCTCAAACTCTGGAATGGAAATAGAATTTCTTTTCTTGTCATCATCATATGCTTTGATCTTGAACATGTTTAATCCTACATTATTAACTTCATGAGCAGATCATGAACGTGTTGCATGACAGTCTTTGAGAATAGCAGCTGCTTTACCTGTTGTTGTAACCTCTGCATGAACCAATACATTAGTCCATCCATTATTATTAAGCCAGATACCTAACACTCTCAACACAGCTATCTCAATATGAACGTCGCCTATCATAACAACCATTATATCCTCACCATATCCTTCAGTGTTCCACTGAACTTGCTTACTCACGGCATACAGTATAGTGGTTGATCAGCAGTAAATACAGAGATGTGTCCAGGAATCCGATGCTGAGTGGCTTCCCTGATCAACTTCATGGCATGAGTAATAATTGCTACAGAATGTGAATTTTCACAAAACAGTGGGAGCAGAACAGTGCTGGAGGACGGGATAATGGGGGCTGAACTGAAGCATGGTATGTTGACCAAGAAAATAAAGGTAATTATTTTCCACAGAGTCATTATTTAGGAAACGCCTTGCACCTTGTAGCCAGTCTTGAACATAGTCTTTATGGTTGTTCTGCTGCAGTAGCTTTACAGGTCCATAAACAGCAGGTACAAACATATCGTTTTCAGACAGTGATCTTGGCGCAGTGTCAAAGTGTAGGAGATCACACACATATTTGCTGTAGGTATGTCATTGTCTAGAGTTGTTGCTTCTCTTTCTAACCCTAACTTGCCTTCAGTGGGATTTTGGGTTGATGTTCAGGCTGTTCCGCGAAATGAATCAGTAGCATTCTTTGAACTAGGGTTATGATCAATGTTACCCATTTGACCGGTCATGAAAAGACCTTTTTTTCAGTTTAGGACAGACTACTCCTTACCTTATTTCCCAGATCAGTAGAAATTTGCAGAACTCGGTCATATGAAATGCAAAGACTAAATTCATGGAAACTGTCAATCAAGTCTCTCTCATGAGTTTCAGCTTGGATCACTAGTGCCATGTAAGAATCCAGAGGTGTTTCCTTGTTAGCAGTGCGCCTGCCAACATTGCATCACTTGATTGCTTCCTTTTAACTCTATCAAACATCACTCAGACAAGACTGTAATAGCAGCATTTGCATTCTGATCCTGCATATTCAATAGAGGGTTCTTCAAGAACCATTCGCATTACTGCATGCAGAAACTCAATAAAACATGTCTGATGGCAATCAACAACAAAAAAAGAGCATTCAAAAAATATATATTTGACCATCTCTCTTTGAACTATCCTTGCAGCTTTTGCCAAGATCATGGCATCAGAATCATGAAAATTATCTGATACAAACTTAAGAGCTTCTTTATCTTTTCATAGGTTAAAAGTATATCCTACCACTTTTACATGCCATTGATTTGGGATCACGTAGAAGTTTCCTTTCCTTAACCCCTTAACCGCAGGGTGTCACTTTCGTGATGCTCGGGAGCAAGGGATCATACCGCGGGGTGTCACATTTGTGATTCTGTTTTATTTTGAATTCACCTGGACTTTCAAGTGGTGGCTTGTATCATCTATCAGTACTACCAGTGTCCAGCTGTACTCAGTTCTGCTAATGTCACCTGTACTTCCATCCACTGTTGACAATTTAGCCATTTTTCTCCCGTTCTTGACTCCCCCCCTCCTTACCTCCCCTCCTTAACCCTCTCCTCCCACCTGATCAACTGCGCTGCGCTACACAAATGCTGGACGGATTTTTCCACTCATTTTATCCATTGAAATGTGCCCTTTGCCCTGTTCTTATACAAAATGATATATAAAAGAAAGAGAAAAGGTAATTGATACTGCCATACAACTGGAATGGGCTAATTATCACCTGGCAACACCTCATGTGCACTCGTTCGCTAATTTTCCCTGTTTATTTCCCCTTGAAATATGCCGACCTGTTCTCATAATAAAAATATATATAAGAAAGGAAGGGAGAAGCCAAAGTGATATTTACATTCACTGGAACTACCTAATTTATTATGTATTGTCTAGATTTCCTGCCAATCATTTCATAGCATATATATTAGCAGCTGTCACCACGCTGACATTGGCAGCCCTTCACTGCCCCTGTGCCAACAGCATTCAGTTTACTGTCATCTTTCAAGGTGAAACCATGTCGGATTCGCGCCTGTCCAATTCCACCGCTTTTTAGCCCCATGCAAAGGGCCCTGTGACCTCTACCCCTACTAAACCTCGTGTGGAAAGGGGTAAAGAGCTAAGTGACTGCTGTGGAACGTGAACTGGCTACTTTATCAATGATAATGATGGGCAGTGACTATGATCTTTCTGGTGACTCTAAAACAGTGCAAGTGGAAATGTAAATAATGTGTAAACAGAAAGTGAAAGCAATGAATGTAAATATAACTGAACAGTGGAAAATAGTTTTATAAGTTACTGCAAGTGACAGTGCCTAACATAGAGTAAATAAAATAGAAATATAAATAATGTAAATAAAAAAGAGAATCGTTTCGTTTTTAAAGGCTCCAACATGCTTGCATGTGTCGACCCTGGTCACCTAATGGCGGCTCTCCACGCTGCACGATCCATTGCAGCCTCCCTGTTCAGTCCCTTAACCCTAAGGTCACACTTAATGACCTCGTCCCATGTCTTTCTCGGTCTACCCCTCATAACCCCACCCCCAATATTAACACTTCTCACCTTCCTCACCCAGTTATCATCCCCCATCCTCTCCACATGTCCAAACCACCTCAATCTACCTCTCCTCATCACAACACCAATACACTCCAGTCCCATCCTACCTCTCAACTCTTCCATCATAAACCCAGCCCCTCCAGGCCTTGGACGCAGGGACGCACTGCACATCCACCTGATCATTGTCATTTCTGTACGTGTGAGCCGGCGAATATCTTCCTCCTTCACTGCCCAGGTCTCACTATCATACAGCATTTCACTCCTAACACATGCTGCATACAAAGACCCCTTAGCACGTAGGGAGAGCCCTCTCAATGTCAGGAGAGGCAAGAGCTCCCTGAACTTCTTCCAACCACTTCTCACCCTAGCCACAGAGCTAGCTCCAGCCCCACCTCCAGCACACAACATGTCTCCCAAATAACAAAACTCTTCCACACACTCAAGAGATTCACCAGCAAGTTCAATCCTTTCATGTCTGACAATCTCCACCTGCTCACCCCAGCACGCCGTACACATAAAATCAGTATTATCTCACAGTCTACCTCTGATACCACTACGTCTCTTATGCACCCATTTATCACACACACCGCACAAGATGGGATTACTTCCTACGCCCTTGTGGCAAACTGCACATGGCCACTCTCGCTCGTCTTTGACAGTACCGCCACCAACCCTAGATATCATCACTTTTGTTTTATCTGCATTTACCCTTAAACCCTTTTGCCCCATACCATCTCTCCACTTCTTAAACCTTTCCTCCGCCTCCCTTTCGTTCTCTGCAATCAACACCAAATCATCAGCATACAACTCCCATGGGAGTCCATTCCTAAAGTCACGTGAAAGGGCTTCAAGTACCATGATAAACAACATGGGACTCAAGACTGACCCCTGATGCACACCAGCATTCACGGAAAACTCATCATTCAAATCTCCATTCACTCTCACCTGGGTGTGAGCACCCTCATACGTGGCCATAACCACCCTAACCAGGCACTTCTCCAAGCCAAGCTTTCTCATTGCCCACTTCACCACCTCTCTAGGGACTCTGTCAAAGGCCTTTTCCAAATCAACAAAAACAAAATAAAGATCCCTTCTCCTACCAATATATTTTTCCTGAAGCTGTCAAACAATGAATATGGCATCAGTGGTCCCCCTGCCTGGCATAAACTCAAACTGCATCTCATCAATATTCACTCTTTCTCTAATCATACCTTCTAAAACTCTCTCCATTACCTTCATTATCTGATCTAAAAGCTTTATACCTCTATAATTTCCTCTTTCCAGGGCATCACCCTTCCCTTTATATAAACACATTTACAATTACACTCTTCAGCCAATCATCTGGGACAACACACTCATAAATAATCCTATTTATCAGGTCAGTGACTAAACTCACACCTATATCGCCTGAGGCCTTCAACATTTCGGCAGTCAACCTAGACATACCTGCTGCCTTTCCCACCCTCATCCTGCCTATTGCCTCACTCACAGTAGCAGTATCAATCAAAGGCCAAGGGCCAGACACTGGATCTACTGGCTCCAAACCTTCCCTGTCCCAGTCAAACTCCTCATTCAACAACCGGTTATAATGCTCTCCATGCATCTTTAATATCCTCACTGTTCACCACTACCCTTCCTTCATCATCCTTCACACACTGCTCACCTATAATATCCCGATTATCCCTCTTCACCTGACCTGCCACCCTAAATATATTTTTCCTTTCCCCATGATTTAGGTTATCAAGTAATTGTATCTGTGACTCATACTTTGCCCTGAATACCTCTCTTCTAGCCCTACGCTTGGCAGCCAAATATTCCTCTTTGCTACCACCCTTCTTCCATTCCCGGAAAAGCCTTCTTTTCTCCTTAACTGCAGCTTCTACACCCTCATCCCACCACCAAGTTACTTTATGTCTTGGTGGTCCTCTTGTACAACTGCATGTTACATTAGTAACTCTCAAGAAATTGTTCTTGAGGACTCTGTACTGTTCATTAACGCCTCTGTCTACAGCTCCCTGTTCAGCCACCACTCTCCTCAACTCGCTATAGAAGGGATCCCTTACTACTTGTTTTTTCAGTTTCCATGTTTTCCTCCTATGTATATAAGTCCTCTTTTTCATCACTTGTTCTTTAAGCACCATATCACAAATCAATAGCTTGTGCTGCTGCACACACTCCTCACTTCCTATAACTTTATCATCCCTCATGAACCTCCTATCGGCCCTCCTAACCAGAAAATAATGTATCTGACTGCTATTTCCCCCAGACTCATACGTAATTAACCAACTGTCTCTTTTCCTAAAATATGAGTTGCACACAATCATGTCCGTTGCCTCCCCAAACTCGAGTATCCTTTCCCCTTCTGCATTCCTTAGACCATACGCACATCCCCCATGCACTCCTTCATAACCTTGTGCCGCTTCACCTACATGACCATTTAAGTCCCCTCCCAAAATCACAATCTCATCATCCCGCATACCACCCACTACACGTATTAAATCACCCCAAAATCTATCTTTTTCTGATTCATCCAATCCTGCCTGTGGAGCATATGCCGATATAATCGTAGCTATCTTTCTTCCCAACAGAATTTTCACTACCAATATCCTATCGCTTACTCTCAAAACATTCATAACATATTCCACCCATTTCTCCGCAACCATCACACCAACACCTCCATATCCGTCTGTCCCCCCCTGCCAAAACAACTTATAGCAACAGTCCTTCCCAACAATCTTTCTGGCTGATCCATCCCTGTACCAGACTTCCTGCAAACACGCCACATCCACCCACCTCCTACTGAATGCCTCAACGACTTCCCCCGCTCTTCCCCTCAAACTTCCCACATTCCATGAACCCACCCTCATCCCCACGGGTGATTTACTGTCCTCAGGCTTGCTTTGAAACTTATTTTGTTTTGTCATCTTCAGTATTAATAAAGGGGGACAGACACAGCACAGGTCCCACTCACTGCACAGTCCCAGATCCAGGCAATGGATCTGGGACCCCTAGCCCACCAGCTTACCAGTGGCTGTGGTAGTGGCCTCGGGGCACCCTGCCAGGACAGCTGCAGGGACACCCTCCAAGCGCGTCTTGGCACTGCAACTATCCCGCCATTATACACCCACTGATAGGGCAGCCTCCTGGGGCGCTACTCCCAGGTTCGGGCCCCTCTCTATTGGGCGGAAGCGGCAGCCTGAGAACCGCAATGCCCTGTACGCTCTAGCACAGGCCCGAGCCCCATCTCGCCCTGGACCCACGATCTATGCCGGTGGAACCCCCGTCATGCCTCCCCCCAGAAGTCCGCCACTAGGTAGCGGGGGCAAAGTTTTCTGGCCGCATGCCCTTGCTGGCGCCAACCCCTGTAACGTAGTGGGATACGTTGTGTGAAATGTAAAGTGCATGTGGTGTAGTGCACAGATAGAGGAAATGTTTGGGAGAGTATGCTGGTCTACTTTCCATGTTACTGTCACACTGAAAAGGTCAGCAAAGGAGGATGGTTAGATAGCTAGTGAAACAGGAGTTCCAGCTCTCCCTATCACCAGCATTCCCATTCCCCTCGGGAGTACTACCCTGTTCGGCCCGTGCTACAGCCTCCTCCTAATGTAAATAGAAGTGTAAATAGAAATATAAATAAGTAGTAATATAAGAATATGGGTATATATACTAGGAGTAATGAAAGTGAAAGTTTCACTCTAGCACGTATGAATATTGGGAGTTATGAAAGTGAAAGTGATAGATTCATTCTCCACGCTAGTACACAGGATGAGAAAGTGAATGCTACGTATTTTACTGAAAGAGAAATTGAATGTTTACAGTGACAATAAACTACTATTACTGAAGGAAACTTATGGATAAAAACTGCAGATATATATGTGTTATATAGTAAGAGGAATATAAAGTGTGAGTGTTTTTATGAATAATAAATGACAATACCAGCGGGGAACGAGTGCAAGTGGGAAGCTCGTATGTGCTCATAATTTTCATTGCTTTCACAGTGTTTTTTGTTGGGAGTACGGATTCCAAACTATTTGAAAATCAAAGAATAGTGTTTCTAGTGATAATATCAGGCTGTAGTAATCATATTACCGGGTGTCGGGAAGTGTAAAGTGTAGACTTAGTTACCCAACTTCAGAAGTCTCCACAAGTCCTACGGTACTCGACGAAGGCTCAACAAACATCCCAGGAGAAAGCTAAAGGTATGTGGCATAAGCAGTTGTAATTATGATATTCTAGGATTAATAACTGATTTTTGGCAAATTTTTTACAAAGTCTGTCGGAGAGCGAATATCCTCGCGGGACACAAGGAGTGCCAAAACAACCCCGCGGTTTAGGAATTAAGTCCAGTGATATTGATTCTGTCATGAAAAACTACATGAATTTTCCCTAGACAAAATTTATACATCTTGGCCTAGACTGACAACTTAAATAATGAACCATTAACCCGTTCCTCAATATAAGCAGCTAATTCAGCTAATGCAATACTTTCAGCCCAATATGTTTGATCAACTTTGGACTGAAGGTTACTATTGTGTGAATGTAGGTTGTTGTACAACGCCACTAGACAGGCATTATGATACACTGGATCAGTTGCATGCATGTCTGTCGCCAAGAAGCTTTGCAAGCAATTTGATGTCATTAATTTTTGACGTGCACAATTTTCCATTTTCATCCATCTCAGTGGTAATTGTTCTATGTATAATTCCTCCTTTCGTTTCACAAAAGAAACAGATGTCAGACACAGTGTTTAAAGCCACAATTGAGCCAGTCTTAACTGGGCTACTTGTTGAATAATCATTGTTACATTTCCTCTTTCTTGTCCCCTCAAGTTTCAAATTACTAATCTTGTTGTAGCAAGATTTGTGCCATGATGAATTTCTTGCTTTCAGAGTTTCCTCAACTCCTCCCTCCTCTAAAAACGCTATGTTAACACTGACTGGCATATCTCCATTTTTTGTGAATTTGCATCAAATTTGTTCTGATTGTAGTGTAACCAGATCCATATGATTGGTGCTTTTTGCAGAACATGAACGTATGTCGTTGGTTGTAGTCCGACGGATAACACACTTGCCCCAGTCAATTAAAGACAACTGGCTAAAATCACCTTTGCATTCATTAACCCCTTAACCGCGGGCTTGTTTTGCTTTGACTTGCGGCTCCCGCGGGCATATTCGGACTTCGACAGACTCTAAAAATATTTGCCAAATATCAGTTATTAGTCCTAGAATATTAAAATCATATATGCTCATGGCACATACCTTCAGCTTTCTCCTGGGGTGTTTGTTGAGCCTTCGTCGTGTACCGTAGGACTTGTGGAGACCTCTGAAGTTGGGTAACGAAGTCTCCACTTTACTCTTCCCGACAACCCATAATATGATTACCACAGCCTGACGTTATCACTAGAAACACTATCCTATGATTCTCAAATAGTTTGGAATCCATACTCCAAAAAAAAAATAACACTGTGAAAACAATGAAAATTACCAGTGCGTATATGACCTTCCCACTTGCGATCGTTCACTGCTGGTGTTCTATCATTTATTATTCATAAAAACACATAGTTTATATTTCTATTACTATATAACACTTATATATATCTACAGTCTTTATCCATAAGTTTCCTTCAGTAGTAGTAGTTTCTTGTCACTGTAGGTATTCAATATCTCTTTCAGTAAAATATGTAGTATTCACTTTCTCGTCCTGTATACTAGCGTTGAGAGTGAATGTCACTTCACCTTCACTCTCATAACTCATAGTATTTATACATGCTAGAGTGAAACTTTCACTTTTACTCCTAGTATATATACTCGTATTCTTATAAAACTACTCATTTACATTTCTGTTTACGTTCCCTATTTTATTTACATTATTTACAATTCTATTTTATTTACACTGTTAGGCACTCTCACTTGCAGTAACTTATAAAACTATTTTCCACTGTTCACTTATTTTTACATTCATTGCTTTCACTTGCTGTTTACACATTATTTACATTTCCACTTGCACTGTTTTACTCACCAGAAAGATCGTAGTCACTCTCTATCATTTGTCAGCCCTTTACCTCTTTCCACACGAGGTTTAGTAGGGGGTAGAGGTCACAGGGCCCTTTGCATAGGGCTAAAAAGTTGCGGAATTTAGCAGGCACGAATCCGACGTACTTTCACCTTGAAAGATGACAGTAAACTGATACTGGTGGGCCGGGGTGGCCTACCTAGGAAGAGTGCATTACTGCCAATGTCAGCCTTGTGAGAGCTGCTAATATATACGCAATGAAATGATTGGCAAGAAATCTAGACAATACATTATAAATTAGGTAGTTCCAGGTGAATGTAAATATCACTTAGGCTTCTCGCTTCCCTCCTTATATATATTTTTATTACGAGAATAGATTATATGGCATATTTCAAGGAGAAATAAACAGCGAAAATTAGCGAACGAGTGCACGTGAGGTGTTGTCAGGTGATAATAACCCAATTCCAGGTGTATGGCACTATCACTTACCTTATTTCTTTTTTGTATAATTATAGGGCATAGGGCTTATTTTAATGGATGAAATCAGTGGAAAATTCCAGGGAAGATTTACTTAGCGTAGAATACAGTGTGGTGGCCTGCAATAATTAGGTAGTTCCAGGTGAATACAAATATCACTTAGGCTTCTCCCTTCCTTTCTTATATGTATTTTTATTACGAGAATAGATTATACGGCATATTTCAAGGGGAAATAAACAGCAAAAATTAGCGAACGAGTGCACGTGAGGTGTTGTCAGGTGATAATAACCCAATTCCAGGTGTATGGTACTCTCACTTACCTTATTTCTTTTTTGTATATATTATTTGGTATAAGAATAGGTCATAGGGCTTATTTCAATGGATGAAATCAGTGTAAAATTCCAGGGAAGATTTACTTAGCGTAGCAAGGCCGGGCAGGCGAGAGGAGAGGGTAATGGAGGGGAGGTAGGGAGGGGAGTCAAGAACGGGGAGAAATGGCTAAATTGTCAACAATGGATGGGAGTACAGATGAGATTAGGAGTGCTGAATAGTGTTGGACATTGGCAGTACTGATAGATGATACAAGCCACCACTTGAAAGCCTGGGCGAATTCAAAATAACACAGAATCACAAAAGTGTCGCCCCACGGTATGATCCCTTGCTCCCAAGCATCACGAAAGTGACGCCCCGCAGTTAAGGAGTTAATATTACAAGGTGACATGCATTTGGCCAAATTTTCACAATTTTTATTTCAAAAATTATGAAAGTAATATCATATTAATTTTATTGTTAACTTTACAAAACATTTAAAGAAATAACACAAAAAAAGACCATGAAAATGGACAAACCACTAAAAAAGGAAACACATAGAACAGATTGTCAAAATCCTGAAGACACGTCACTAAAATAACTGCAAAAGCCAATGATACAGTTACTGAGAAATAACACAAAGTAAATGTTAAGACTTGACAAACCCAAATGAACCAAAAACACAATACATAAGAACCTGGTAAATGACAGCCCAATATCAATGATAAAAGTGAATAGCAAGGAGAAAAATTTATAGGAAAAAATATGAGTTAATTTGAGGACAGTGATTTCCAGTTCTCTTTTAACAACAAATCAGTAAGACAATGAGGTTTATTTGTATACACATTGTTACGGAACAGAGAAAGATAATGTACACTTTAAGTGAGAATACGAAGAGTCACTACTGTCCCGTAAAGTTCCAGGTTCAAAACAAAAGAGTTAGGTAAAATTACAAGTTAAAGATTAATGCTTAAATTAACAACAAAACATTCAGAACTCATAAGGATAATGTAATGGCAAAAACAGGTTAAATATATGGTTAACTGCAATAGCCTCTATTAACACGAAATTAGCAAGAATAAATTTATCTAAGTCAGCCCTGATAAAATGAGATACCAGATAATACTCAGTGAATGCCAGATAAATAATTACAGATACAAACTATTATCAAAAATGATTGACATAAAGAACCCCACACGAATCACAAAAACTTCACTAGGCCTACAAATTAAACTTATGCTATACAGTACAAGAAAAAATGTAACAACAGTTATACTCAAATTACACACAGCTGCTAGATGGTTGGAGATTTCTTGAGCACTCACAATAATAATATCTGTACAGGGGAGGACAGAGATGTGAACAAAATGAGGAGCAGATCTAAGTGGCAATGATGCAGAGACTGAGCTCATTATATAGGGGCCAGGAGAGCTTGATACAACTTGTAATGAGGACGCGCAAATGAAGCCATGGGGACAAAGAGATGACAATCCCGCAAAGTATAACAGAGATGTCGACTTACTCTACTATAACGGTAGAAGGGCGGGACTGAGGCAGAACACGCTCGTGATCAAACATGCAGCAACTGTGCGTTAAAATTACACAAAGGATGATGAAATCATAGGCTATGTAACACCTCCCCACAAAGAAAAAAGAAATTTACAAAGTAAATTTCTTATTACTCTAAAACAATCTGAATATGGCATTACAGAACATGCAAAGGTCTTTCCTAAAATTACAAAACATGACATCTCCTAGCACGTTCAGTCATAGGTACTTGCCAGTATCCCTTTAACAAATCAAACTTACTTATGTACCTAGCCTTTCCGATCTTGTCTATGCAATCTTCCACACGAGGGAGAGGGTAAGTGTCTGTTTTGGTTATCTGATTAACACGTCTGTAGTCGATGCAAAGCCTCTGTGACCCACATGGCTTAGGGACTAGAGTGACAGGAGAACTCCACTCGCTCTGACAGGGCTCAATCATCTTGTGGTCCAACAGGTAGCCAAGCTCCTTCTGGATGAGAGGAACTTTCACTGGGTTCACACGGTAAGGAGGCAATTTAATTGGCTTTGCGTCTCCAACATCGACATCATGCATCAACACAGTGGTTCTTCCTGGCGTAGCACGGAACACTTGCGGGTACTCCTGCAGTAATGCCGAAAACTCCTGCCTTTCCTTAGGAGGTAGATGAGAAAGCTTAGTCTGGAGATCATTCATGATATCAGGATTCTTCCCCAAACTATCACTCAGGCTCATACTGCATGGGAGAGCTTCACTTGCAGACTCGGGTGGAACAGCTACAGTGCAGACTGGAGTATTTTCGTCCCGCCTGTGATATAACTTTAGCATGTTGATGTGACATAGTTGCTTGCTCTTTCTACGATCTGGTGTGGCGATGACATAGCTGACATCACTGAGTTTCTTCTCCACGAAATAAGGACCACTAAACTTGGCTTGAAGAGGTTGCCCATGAACTGGTAGCAGAATCAAAACCTGATCTCCTGGCTGAAAGTGGCGTAACCTGGACTTCTTATCATACCAAGTCTTCATCTTCTGAGCAGCTCCTAAATTCTCTCTCGCCAGCTGTAAAGCAGTGGACAGCCGTTCTTTGAACTTCATCACATACTCCAGCAGGTTGACGTCATCTTCCTCCGACAGCCAGCATTCCTTGAGTAGCTTAAGGGGTCCTCTTACTTCATGGCCAAACAGTAGTTCAAAAGGTGAGAAGCCCAGTGATTCATTTGGAGATTCTCTTGCAGCAAACACAACGAATGGAAGACCTTTATCCCAGTCTTTCTGATGTTCCAAACAGTATTTCTTGAGCATCGATTTGAGTGTTTGATGGTATCTCTCCAACGCTCCTTGGGTCTGGGGATGGTAAGCTGAAGACGTGATCTGGGAGATGCCCAACTCTTTCAGAGACTGCTTGAAAACATTTGACATGAAATTACTTCCTCGGTCTGACTGTACCTCCTTGGGCAGACCAAACTTTGTGAAGAACCCTAGCATTTCCTTAACCACGTTCTTTGCTGAGATGTTTCTAAGTGGAATGGCTTCAGGATAACGAGTAGCCATATCAATCATGGTCAACACATAAGAAAATCCTGAAGGAGTCTTAGGAAGAGGGCCCACAATATCCACCAACACACGGGTGAAAGGCGCCTCAAAAGGAGGAATGGGAACTAGAGGTGCAACCTTTTTCGGTCTGATTACACTTCCCCCACAACTTGACAGGTGTGACAAGACTTACAATACCAGGAAACATCCCTGAAGATACCTGGCCAGTAGAAGTGTTTCAAAATGCGTGCCACAGTCTTCCTCACTCCAAGGTGTCCTGCCAAACTGGAATCATGAGCCACTCTAATGATATCCTGCCTACAAACACGAGGGATGACAACTTGATGTACAACCTCCCATTCACAGTCGGCTGATGCTGTTGGGGGTCTCCACTTCCTCATAAGTACTCCTGACTTTACATAATAACAAGTAGAAGCACTGGCTGACTCTTCTTCACTGTAAGCAGAGTTAGCTAGACCTTTCAACTCAGGGTCAGCAACCTGCAACTCAACCAACTCTTGACGAGACAAATTATCAACACTACGGGGTACTGCCTCATCTGGTGAGTGGTCCAAATTAGCAAGAAAAGTGTCAGCTAGGATAACATCATCATCATCATTATCCTCTAAATCACCAGTAACTTTAGACTTAGCCCTAGTGACAGCACATGCAGGGAACACATCAGGGACATCACAATCCTGGGACGCAGCCACTGGCTCACCAGACAACTGAGGAGCTGGACACACTTGACTTCCACCAATATCATTTCCAAGTAAGAAAGTTACACCTGACATTGGGAGTGTCTCAACCAACCCAACCATAACGGAACCATTAACAAAACCAGACTCTAAATTCACTCTGCACAGAGGAACAGAGAAGTAATTATTCCCTACACCTTGTAAGATTACAGTTTCATCAGAGGAATTAACATTAGAGCCTAGAACACCGGTCAGCATAAGGGATTGGCAAGCACCTGTATCACGATATATTTTAACTGATTTCCTGTCATTACTGTCCAGAGGACTGACAAAACCATCAGACAGGAAATTAGCACATGAACTCTTGAGAGTGTCACCCACGTTACTGCTCAAAAGAGGAGCTCCATCATGAGAATTTAAGTTACCCCTCAAAGCAGGTTCAGTTAACTCAGTTAAAGAATTCTGGGAACTCTCAAGAGTGGACACTAGACCAATTGACTGAATATTTAAAGACTCCTTTTTGTTCACATCACGCTGTCTCCTGAAACATCTCTCCGTAGTATGACCAAGCTTACTACAATAAGTACATTTACTTTTCTGAAATCTAGAGGTGAAGCTGGTATTTACTTCCTGAGAAACATCATCTTTATTCTCTTTCCTGTTACCTGTACTCTGAGTAGAGGCAACGTACTTACTCTCAGCTTTCCCTTTTTCTCTAGAATATCTCTTGTGAGTGAGAACATACTCATCAGCTAAAACTGCAGCATCAGACAAATTATCTATTCTTTTCTCATCAAGATATAGGCTTACATCTTTATAAATACACCTTTTGAAGTCCTCCAGCAAAATCATCTGCTTAAATTTACCAAAATCAGAATCCACATTCTTAGAATTTAACCACTGCTCTAACAGATCTTCTTTGATTTTTGCATACTCAACATGGGATTGCTTATCTTGCTTGTAAGTTGTCCTAAATTTTACTCTATAGGCTTCAGGAACAAGCTCATAGGCCTTAAGAATCAAGCTCTTAACTACATCATAATTATCAGACTGATCCTGAGGCAAAGATGCATAAGTTACTTGAGCTTTACCGGTGAGAACAGTTTGAAGGAGTACTGGCCAATACTCCTTAGGCCAATTAAAACCTGTAGCTACCCTCTCAAACAACTGAAAATACTTTGTTAAATCAGATTCATTAAAAGGAGGGACAAGTTTAACATTTTTAGCCACATCAAAATCATCAGAGCTAGATGATCCAGTTCCACCTTGTTTCATGCGATACTCATGGTCTGCCTGAATCCTGGCAAGTTCAACTTGTGCCTGAGCCTGTATCTGTGCCTCCTGAATCCGAACCTGAGATTCCGCCTCCTTAGCCTGAGACTCAGCCTCCTTAGCACGTGCTTGAAATTCAGCTTCCTTCACACGAGCCTCCTGCAGGGCTAGCTGTAACTTAGCTAATTCAATCTGCGTTTGCTCATTTGGAGGAGTTACATTAAACAAGCTTTTATTAATCATGCCAACAATTTGATCTTTAGAATGATGAGAGTGAACTGCAATTCCCAATTGTTGAGCAACAAGCTTAAGTTCATTCTTTGTTCTGTTTTCTATATCACACACTGTTTGCACATTTGACAAAAAAATCTTTGGCTTCATCAAGTGTAGAAATAGTAGCCATCATGAATATATCACAGTCACAAAATATCAAACAATATCCTTATGATAATATCCTGAATATCCTGGCGAGGTCGCCAAATTTATGTTACGGAACAGAGAAAGATAATGTACACTTTAAGTGAGAATACGAAGAGTCACTACTGTCCCGTAAAGTTCCAGGTTCAAAACAAAAGAGTTAGGTAAAATTACAAGTTAAAGTTTAATGCTTAAATTAACAACAAAACATTCAGAACTCATAAGGATAATGTAATGGCAAAAACAGGTTAAATATATGGTTAACTGCAATAGCCTCTATTAACACGAAATTAGCAAGAATAAATTTATCTAAATCAGCCCTGATAAAATGAGATACCAGATAATACTCAGTGAATGCCAGATAAATAATTACAGATACAAACTATTATCAAAAATGATTGACATAAAGAACCCCACACGAATCACAAAAACTTCACTAGGCCTACAAATTAAACTTATGCTATACAGTACAAGAAAAAATGCAACAACAGTTATACTCAAATTACACACAGCTGCTAGATGGTTGGAGATTTCTTGAGCACTCACAATAATAATATCTGTACAGGGGAGGACAGAGATGTGAACAAAATGAGGAGCAGATCTAAGTGGCAATGATGCAGAGACTGAGCTCATTATATAGGGGCCAGGAGAGCTTGATACAACTTGTAATGAGGACGCGCAAATGAAGCCATGGGGACAAAGAGATGACAATCCCGCAAAGTATAACAGAGATGTCGACTTACTCTACTATAACGGTAGAAGGGGGGGACTGAGGCAGAACACGCTCGTGATCAAACATGCAGCAACTGTGCGTTAAAATTACACAAAGGATGATGAAATCATAGGCTATGTAACAACATTCAGTTGATGAAATCTTCCAGCTGCATTACAGAAATAAGGAATTCAGGATATTGTAAACAATGTCCCCTTGGGGGTAGCGGGGTTTTCAAGAATACTCCCCCGGTAGCCATGCTTGTCGTACGATGCAACTAAAAGGGTTGGCGGAGGGTTAGTGCCCCTCCCCAGAAACCAGCTAACTAAAAAGACAAAGAAGAAGCCTCGGGCAAGGATTGACCAAAAGATGACGACCAAGGACCGGACAATGGACATGGTACGGATCGCAACATGGAATGTAAGGGGTGCGAATGATGAGGTGAAAGAGAGAGAGATCGTCCAGGTGCCTGAGGGTGCGAAAGTGGATGTATGTGGAGTAACTGAAACAAATTGGATAAGACAGAGTGTGAGAGAATGGGGGTATGGATGGGGTCTATGTGCAGGAGTAGGTGAGAATGAGAGGGCAAAAGAAGGAGTGTGTATTGTTGTGAGTAAAAGATGGAAGAAGAACATAAGAGAGTATGGATCAGTTGGGTCAAGGATTGTGTGGGTAAGACTGAAAGTTGGAATACAAATGTGGGTGATTGTGTGTGTGTGTGTGTATGGGCCAACACAAGATCTTGCAAGCCGAGTGAGAGAAGAGTTCTGGACAAATGTGGAAGTGTGCATGGTAAAGTTTGGAAGGAATGAGAGAGTGTTTTTGATCGGTGATATGAATTGCAAAGTAGGGAATGTGAAGGTGGATGGAACAGTTGGTGAGTGGGGTGTGCCTGCTGAGATAGATGAGAATGGCAGTGCGTTAGTGGACATTTGTGCCGGGAGGGGTTGGTGTTAGCCAATACCCTCTTTAGGCAGAAAATGATCCACAGGTATAGATGGTGAGTGATGAGAAGGGTGGGTGGTGAACTGAATGAAAGGAAGGCAATGATTGATTATGTGTGTGTGAATGAAAGGATGTGAAGATGTGTAATGGATGCAAGAGCTTATAGAGGTTGGGGGAATGGACTTTCTGACCACTACTTGGCGGTGGCAAGAATCAAGATCCAAGTAGATGGAGAAATAGAAAAAGGGAAGGACGGGAGGAAGAATTAGTTGCAAGGAGAGTGGAAAGGTTACAAGAGGATGAGAAAAAGGCAGAGTATAAGAGAGAAGTGGAGGAACGATTGGGTAAATACGAACTGGAGCAGATGGGGGACATGGAAGGTGTATGCAGGATAGTCACAGAAGAAATATGTGCAGCATGAGATGTGTGGTGTGGGGTGAAGAGAAGGCGGACGGGGGTGCAAGGAACAGAGTGGTGGAATGAAGAGGTGAGACAGGCTGTGGCACAAAAGGAGAAAGTATACAGTGAATGGATGAGAAATACGGGTGTGGAAGAAGTTGAGAGGCGGAAGAGAGAGTTACTGTATACGTAGAAAGAGAGGTGAAAAGATTAGTAAGAGAGAGAGTAAGAAGAAAGTCCATGAGGAGTTTGGAATGAAATTGAGTGTAAAGTGGAGGGACAGACAGGGTGGCAGTGAAGTTAGCAGGGGAGTGAAAGATAAAAATGGTAAATTACTAGTGAAGAAGGGAGAAAAAGTGAGCAGATGGTGAGAACACTTTATGGAATTGTTGAACATAGATGATGGAAGTAGAGAGAGTATAAGTGGCTGGGGAATGGCTGGGAGAAGGAGGAAGGTGAGAAGACAGGAAGAAATCAGTAGGATAGAAGTTGTGGAACAATGAAGAAAGTCAAACTGGGGAAAGCCCCAGGAATTGATGGAGTGTGTGGTGAAATGCTGAAGTATGGGAGAGAGATAGTAGTAGAATGGATGTGGAAGATGTGCAGATTGGCCTGGGGGTAAGGTAAAGTCCCGGAGGATTGGAAGTCAGGTATAATAATTCCCTTCTACAAAGGAGAAGGGGAAAAAGAAGTGCTTGGTAATCATAGGGGCATTTGTCTTCTTAGTGTAATAGGAACAGTGTATGGTAGGATACTTATTGACAGAGTCTAGGAAAGAACAGAGGAATTAGTTGGAGAAGAACAGGGAGGCTTTAGGAAGGGAAGAGGCTGTGTAGATCAGATATTCATTTTTAGATCTTTAGTGGAAAAGTTTCTAAAGAAGGGAAAGTAGTTGTATGCGGCTTTCATGGATTTGGAGAAAGCATAATAGACAGGGATTGTGGAAAGTATTAAAAATATATGAAGTAGATGGGACGTTGTTGAATGTTGTGAAGAGTATCCATGATGGTGCTAGGGCTGCAGTACGTGTGGATGGTGAACTGAGTGAATTACTCTCTTTGAAGGTTGGGTTGAAACAGGAATGTGTCATGTCTCCATGGTTGTTCAACCTGTACATGGATGGGGTAATAAAAGAGATACAAGGTAGGGCAGTGGATGCTGGAGTGGCCCTGGTGAGTGAGGGTAGTGTTTGGAAACTCCCTGTACTGTTGTTTGTAGATGATACTGTGTTGTTGAGTGAAGACGTAGGGGAGCTGCAAGGCTTCATGGATGAGTTTGGGAGAGTGTGTAAGAAACGGAATCTAAAGGTGAATGTAGGGAAGAGTAAAGTGATGGTCTTTGAAAGAGGTGAAGTCAGTGAATGTACAGTGAAGTTGGATGGTGAGGAAATGGAAAATGTGAGTAAGTTTAAGTACTTGGGTAGTGTGATGAGTAAGGATGGAAGTTTGGAGGGTGAAGTGCTTGAAAGGGTACAACAAGGAAAAAAGGTTGCTGGTTCCTTGAAAGCAGTGATAAGAAACAGGGAAGTGAGCATGGAAGTGAAAAAGTTACTACATGACAATATTGTGATACCAACTCTGACATATGGAAGTGAAGCTTGGACACTGTTGGAAGGACACAAGCCAAGAGTGAGAGCAGTGGAAATGAGTTATTTAAGAGGAGCCTGTGGAGTCACACGAAGAGACAGACTGACAAATGAGGATATAAAGGAGCGTTGTGGTGTGGATGTGGATGTGATAGGAAGCATTAGGAGGAACACACTGAGGTTGTTTGGCCATGTGGAGAGGATGGAAGGTGAGAGACTGACGAGGAGAGTGTATGTGAGTGAGGTGGAGGGGGGGAGAGGGTGGGGGAGGCCGAGGATGAGATGGAGGGATGGAGTGGAGAGGTATATGAGAGAGGGGGGTGTGAGTTGGGACCAGGGCAGTGAAATGGCCGGGGACAGGGTGACATGGAGGCGATTTGTTTGTGGCCATCCCGTACGGGATTGAGTCGTCTGGCAATAGATAGATAGACAGTAAACAATGTGAAGTTCATTTGTATCATATAATACGAGTACTTTTATACAAATATACCTTAACAAAAAAACAAAAAAAACTGGTGTGCATTGTGAGAAATATAGTAAAAGACATGGAACATTATATCATCATTACACGGTATTGAAATCAAATATCATCGAGATGATAAAGAACATTTATAGATCATAATAGAAAAGATACAAAATTTAGTATAATGTTCCCATTATTAAATTACTTTATATATATATATATATATATATATATATATATATATACAGTATTACAACACGGACTATTCATTCATATTTCTCTATTTGCAAAGACATAGCCTTGTCTGCATAACTTCTTTACATATACCGTACATATTTATTTGTACAAAGTTTTAATATTTTATTTCTATAAATCGACTGTAGCACCAGTCGAGCATGGCAAGACTCCCAAGATGGATGGAAAGCTGATGACAGGGAGAGCTGGGGCTCCCGTTTCGTCAGCCCTCGGGACTAGTTCCTACTTTGACCTCTTTGACCCCCTTTGCTGTACTTTTTCAGTGATTCAGTAACACAGAGAATAGGCCAGCATGCTCTCCAGTACAAGTTTCTCTAACTGTCAACACCACACTACATGCACATTACGCACTACTCGTCCTCTAATTTTTTTTTTTTTTTTAAGGCACCTAATAACGAAGCCTCGGAGTTCCCAGGGAGGGGAACCATAAATGCCCCTATCATCCGCCCCTCTCCCGGTGACGACTCGACGAGTTGCTTGGAACCACTATCTGACTCACTTCTTCATCGTTTTTGTAACATTCGCAGCCTTTCCTCGAACTTACTCTCCGTTGAGCATCACCTCTCCGCCTCTAAACCTCACCTTCTCTTCTTAACTGACACTCAGCTGTCTGAGGCAACTGATAGCAAACCCTTTTCTGTATCCTCCTACTATCTCTATATTCATTTCAAAGCCAAAGATGGCTGTTGTGTATATGGATGCAACGACTTATCTACCTCTTGTGTTTCTGAACTTGATTTTTCTGAATTCTTTACTCACTGGCGTCGGCTTTCCTGTCATTCTCTGAGTAAAGATATATGTGCTGTTTGATTATCCCCTGACTATGAAAAATTCTTTGACTATCTCACTTCTGTGATGGAACACATCCTATCCATTTCTCCTTTCTTTGAAATCTCCATTCTAGGGGATTTCAATGTTCACCACCACCTTTGGCTCTCCTCTTCTTTCACTGATCCACCTGGTGAACAAGCCTACATATTTTTTATCCTTAACGACCTAGTGCAGCTTGTACAGCACTGTACCCGTATCTCTGAATTCCTTGGAGAGAGTTCCAACATAGATGACTTCCTTACAACTAATCCTTCTGCTTATGCTGTTAATCTTTCCTCTGTGTTGGGCTCCGCCAATCACAACCTTATTACTTTAACCTATATCTCCAGTGCGGCCTGTGGACCCTACAAAGAAAGATCGGTTGTGGCACTTTGGACCTGCAGATTGGAAGGCCCTCAAGCAGTACTTCTTTGATTTTCCCAGGAATAATTATTGTTCCCATGACCTGGAGGCATCTGATTGTGCCATGCACATTATGGAGGTTATTCTTTCAGGCAAGGAAGCATACATTCCTTTCCCACATCTTTTGACCAGTGCAAAAAATCTTTGGTTAAACCATGGATTGCACCATTACCTTTTTTTTATCCCACCCTATGGTGTGCAGAAAATTAAAGAAAAAGTTTCTGTTTATTATAAACTTGAAGACAAACATATAGGGTATCATCTTGTGAAAAAAAAAAAAAATCTCTCTCTCCCTCTCTTCATCTCTGAGTAGCGCCATGCGTAAATTTGCGTAGGGGTGTAGTGAAAAAAAAAATTAGTTCTGTTTATTTTAAGCTTGAAGATAAACATCCAGGGCATCATCTGTTGAAAAAAAAAAATCCCTCTCTCTCGATCTTTGCGTAGCACCATGCATAAGTTTGTGTAGGGGTGGAATAGTTAGCAGTCATGCACGGCCACTGGAAGGTTAGCACAGCCTGATCTGTGGCTTGCAACGCAGTGCTACCCAGCTTGAGCTGTGGTTTGCAATCCACAGGTTATATCACGCTTGTTTCCTTTCAACAACAAGGAGAAGGCCTATAAAAGGTACTGGAGCCAACCCACTCTTCAATCTCATGTTTTTTTATGCTTCTGCCCAGAATCATGCTAAGTCTGTTCTTCGCTCTGCTAAAAATAATTTCATCCGTACTAAATGCTCAACTCTCCAACTTGAATTCTTCCCGCTCCTTCTGGCGCCTTCCCAAAAACCTTTCTAACAACTTTACCTCATCACCCTTCCCTCCTCTTCGCTACTCTGATGGCTATATAGCTATTTTTTCTACTGATAATGCAAATCTCTTTGCTCAGACTTTCTCCTCCAATTCCACCTTCGATGATTCCGGTGCTGTTCCTCCATCACTTCACCCCTCTGACTTCCTCATGGCTGACATTAACATTTCTTCAACTACTATATTTTCTGCCATCGCTGGTATCAATACAGTAATAACAAGGCATATGGGCCTGATGGGGTCCCTCCTGTGCCTCTGTGCTTACACCCTGCCTAGGAAAACTCTTTCGCCTTTGTCTGTCAACTTGTACGTCTCCTTCTTGATGAAAGTTTGCTCTCATTCAGCCAGTCCCAAAGAAGGGTGGCCATTCCCAACCCTTTAACTCTCACCCAATCGCTTTAACATCCTGTGTCTCAAAAGTTTTCGAGTCAATACTTAACAGAAAAATTTTAAAGCATCTTTCCTATCGCAACCTTCTTTCTGATCGTCAGTATGGGCTTCGTTAGGGACACTCAACTGGCGATCTTCTCACCTACCTTTCAGACTCCTGGTCATCCTCCTTTCGGGACTTTGGCGAAAGCTTTGCCATTGCACTTGACATCTCAAAGGCTTTCGATCGAGTCTGGCATAAATCTTTAATTTCCAAACTGCCCTCCTACGGTTTCTATCCTTCTATCTGTGCCTTCATCGCTAGCTTCCTTTCTGGTCGTTCTATAGCCGCTGTTGTAGACGGCCATCGTTCTTCTCCTAGATCTATCAACAGTGGTGTTCCTCAGGGCTCTGTCCTATCACCAACTCTCTTCCTTTTATTCATCAATGATCTTCTAAGCTGTACATCTAACCCTATCCACTCATACGCTGACGACTCCACCCTTCACCTTTCCATTCGGTTCCCGCAACGCCCATCTCAACAGTTACTTCAACAAGCAAGGGATGAGGCTGTGGCACACCTAATGTCTGATTTGACTCGTATCTCTGACTGGGGTAAAAATAATATGGTTGTCTTTAATGCATCTAAGACTCAGTTCTTACACCTATCAACCCGACAAAATCTTCCACAGGTATACCCACTAATGTTTAATAATATTCAGCTTAATCCTGCATCATCCTTGAACATGCTTGAGGTTTCATTTACTCGGGACTTATCTTGGAAATATCATATTACATCTCTTGTAAAATCTGCTTCCAAGAGATTGGGTGTGCTAAGCCGACTCCGCACTTTCTTCACCCCTGCACAATTGTTGACTCTATACAGGGGTTTTATCCGCCCCTGTGTAGAGTACAACTCTCATGTGTGGGGAGGCTCCCCACATACAGCTCTTCTCAATAGGGTGGAGGCAAAGGCTTTTCGTCTCATTAACTCTCCTCCTCTTACTGACTCCCTTCAACCTCTGTCTCTTCGCCGCACTGTTGCATCTTTATCTCTTTTCTATCGCTACTTTAATGGTCACTGCTCCTCTGAACTCTCTGCTTGCATTCCTCCACCTCTACGACGGGCGCATAGCACCCGTCTGGCAGCAAACTCTCATCCTTTTTCTGTCCAACTCTCTAATGCAAGAGTTAACCGTTACTCCCAGTCTTTCATTTATGCAACAGGTCAGCTCTGGAACTGTCTCCCTCTGTCTGTATTTCCTGCTGCCTATGATCTCCAGTCTTTCAAACGCAGTGTGTCCAGGCATCTCAAAATGATCGGATCTTGAATTTGGCTCTATATTGTATTTTGTTTTTCTCTTGGAGGGAACTGTTACTGCGGGCTCATGGCCTTTGGTTCCTTCTTCCTCGCATTAAAAAAAAAAAAAAAACAAACAGTGCATCGATATTCCTGGTTGCAATGCACACTGATAGCTGGGAAAGGCAACAATTTGGGTGCATTATATGTACGAGTATGACAGTGGCAGCTGCACCACACTTTCAAACTGGTTGGCCGTACTGTAGTTTTACCAGGAGAGCCTGCCAGACCTTTCCTATAAGTCTGTGGGTCACCTCAGCTTGCCAGCCACCCTCAGGTGTTTATGGAGGAAAAGTGAGTGTTTGCTAACTTTCTTGTGTAGTTGGTACACTGGGGAACAGCGAAATATGAAATCTGTGAGATATAAGTAAAGTAAAGGCATACAGTATGCAGAACTCTGTGATGATGTTATAAGTATACTATCTTATTTTCAAGGCAATGTAAGAGCAAGAAATGTACTGAGAGAAACCATGATGTAATATTTATGTAATACAGAATGGCGTGTGGATGGTGAACTAAGTGAATTTTTCTCTTTGAAAGTTGGATTGAAACAGGGATGTGTCATGCCTCCATGGTTGTTCAATCTGTACATGGATGGGGTAATAAAAGAGCTACAAGGTAGAGTAGTAGATGTTGGAGTGGCCCTGGTGAGAGAGGATAGTGTTTGGAAACTCCCTGTACTGTTGTTTGCAGATGATACTGTGTTGTTGAGTGAAGACGAATGGGAGCTGCAAGGCTTGGTGGATGAGTTTGGGAGGGTGTGTAAGAAACGGAACCTAAAGGTGAATGTAGGGAAGAGTAAAGTGATGGTCTTTGAGAGAGGTAAAGTCAGTGAATGTACAGCGAGGTTGGATGGTGAGGAATTGGAAAATGTGAGTACGTTTAAGTACTTGAAAAGTGTGATCAGTAAGGATGGAGGGTTGGAGGGAGAAGTGCATGAAAGGGTACAGCAGGGAAGAAAGGTTGCTGGTTCTTTGAAAGCAGTGATAAGAAACAGGGAAGTGAGCATGGAAGTGAAAAAGTTACTACATGACAGTATTGTGATACCAACTCTAACGTACGGAAGTGAAGCTTGGACGTTGTTGGAAGGACACAAGTCAAGAGTGAGAGCAGTGGAAATGAGTTATTTAAGAGGAGCCTGTGGAGTCACATGGAGAGACAGGCTGACGAATGAGGATATAAAGGATCGTTGTGGTGTTGATGTGGATGTGATAGGAAGCGTTATGAGGAACACACTGAGGTGGTTTGGCCATGTGGAGAGGATGGAGGGTGAAAGACTGACGAAGAGAGTGTATGTGAGTGAGGTGGAGGGGGGAAGAGGGAGGGGGAGGCCGAGGATGAGATGGAGGGATGGGGTGGAGAGGTATATGAGAGAGGGGTGTGTGGGTTGGGAGCAGGGCAGTGAAATGGAGGGGGACAGGGCGACTTAGAGGCGATTTGTTTTTGGCCACTCCAAACGGGATTGAGGCGTCTGGCAATAGATAGATAGAGATAGATAATGGTAATTTTCATGCTGCACTTGTACTACTATCATTTGCGAATATACAGTGAACTTATTTGGGTGTTAAAATGATTATTTCTCAGTTATTATATATTCATGGTAGTTATAAAATGAAATTAGCGAGACTTTCTTCAATTTCTTACATAGTGAAAAATGCTAACGTGCCGTGAATGGCATAAAGATTGCCATACAAGACAGGTAAGAATATGTTCATGATCTCGTGTGATGTATTCAATCATTTCATGAGACTGAAGATGGTATTTGAAGAGGTCAGTTCTTCCCCATTTCCCAGGATAGAAAACTCTCAAGCTTTCATGAGGCCTAGAGGTTAACGAAATCATTATCAGACACACCCAATTCCTAACGTCTTTGCCTGAGCTGAGTATAAGCGTCAAATTTTAGTAAGATTATAATAAGAGTCGTTATCATTGAAATTAAAAATATATCCCTGATATGAAGAGAATAGTATCATAGAATGTACGAGTACACAGTGTTGCTAGGTTGTGTTTTTGTACCGATTTTTTTTTTTTTTTTTTTTTTTACAACAGTGTTTATCACCATCAAGCAATGAATAATTGTGAAGGAATTCCATATTATACTTGGTTCACACAAGAAATTACTAACCAATAATCATATTCGATAACACGACCAGACAATGCCATCATCTGTCCTACACAGGAATGGGCTGTGTTGTCTGGTGATGAAGTAGCTTATACACCTCCTTTAAAACTGTGATGTATTTTTACAATTTCGTATTATTATGCGCAGAAGATTTTGCTCAGATTCCAAAAGATCTCTCGAAATGGGCTGATTTATAAAGGTTGTTTCTAAGCTTTATAGTTCAGAAAGTCCTAAACTAAATAAAATCACCTGATAGTGGAGTAAATAAAAAGAAAATCATTGAAGCTGTTAAGCATTTTGGAATATCAACATCAGTAAGCCTCCCGAGCTGTAAGCTATAGGCCATGTGTCTAGTCTTGGAAAATATGACAGAACAATGACACAGAACGGTCCTCATACTTCCTCAATTATCAAGTCCCGAAAATGAGAGCTGTATTGTGTTGGAAAGGAAGATAAATAAAAAAAAACAACAATGAAACATAACATGCAAAATTTTAAATTCCCGAGTCAAAATAAATAAAAGAGAAACATCCCTGGAAGGTAAGGAAAGCAGGGCATACGTGTATCATTTAGAGAAAAGTAATTACTATAATAGTAAATGAGTCAGGGAGAACTGTGTCCCAAAGGATACTGTACCATTCCATTTTCCACGAGATGCTGATGCTGTAAAACAAATTACTGTAGTTTTTTTTTTTTTTCGTTCAAGGCTTGTTTTATGAATAGTACCTCTGACACACTGGAATAAAGAAGTCATTGAAAATTATATGAGCCCTTGTGTTGCCTGACTGCCAAAGTAATTGGTGGCAACAGTTGACAGCTTTTTGTCCTCATATCAATACAGGGTTGTGCAGACACATTACTCAGAGGTGTGAGGTACAGCATCCATTGAACTAATTAATGCACTTAGTTATATGAAACAGTTATCCAAGTCCCTGGACACTAGTATGGCAGGAGATACGGAGCATTCCTGACAAGATCAGGCAGGTCGTGATCGCCGAAATTTGCCGCTATGTAAGAAAAAAGAGAGAAAATGCAACTACACGAGGTAATCAGTGGAAGTCTCTATAACATGAAGAAAAGGAAGACAGAGAAGGAAGAAGCAATCTGAAGGTAAAACAATTAAATATTCGTTAAAATGTGAAAAGCGATGATGAGATGCCGAGGAGAAAGTGGATAAAAAATGAGGAATAATAAGAGGTGCACGAGAATGATAACGAATATAATAAGAACAACAAATATACAGGTATGATGGTTTAGGCTGTTGCACTGTAGGACGTCTTTGGCTCACTGTCGACTGAACAAAATCGCCTGGAGTTAACTGCAACAGGCCAAGAAAAATGTCTTGACCGTGAAAAAGTTGATGACACCAGTACTGTCACTCTCAGTTTCTTATTCTCAGTCTCAATTGAATAAAATCGTGTGGTGGGAGCGTGAAAAAAATATGAGAAAAAGCGATCATATAAGACTTATTATGGTGGCATCAGACTTGGGAAGAACTGGAATGAGATTTGAAAAAATACCCAGGGCCCTGACGGACCAGTCGCTGTGTATTTACTTGAAATCTCGACATCTGTCATCCGGACATTAGGTGTGTCGTACCATTTTCGTATTTCCTTTATCAGTTCCGTCTGAGTGCATTATTTTTATATTTGTTATTTCCAGATGATTTATTCAGTTTAGGTGAGGTTATCAAACTGGAGGGATTAGTTATGCATTTCTTTATTCTCTTCATAAAAGGAGAGGTGTCTACCAGGCTAAATCGAATCTTTTGGGGATATCAAAATTGAAATGAAAAATACGTTTTCGGACTGAAGTCGTTACTCAGTTGTTGACTTTGTTAAGGGTCCTTTCTACATACACCTCTGCTAATCAAGGTGGAGTCAGATGCTGTTAGTCTCATCAACTTCATTTTTGCAAACCCTTTTCAGCCTCTCTGTTCACTCCAGTGTTATAACGTATCTCTTTTTCCTCTATCGCTACAACGCTGCTTGCTCTCCTGAACTGTCTGCTGTCATCCCGTTCCATTTCGATGAGAACAGTAGACCTGTCTAAGTCTATCTATCTATCTATCTATTTATTGCCAGACGCCTCAATCCCGTTTGGGGTGGCCACAAACAATTCGCCTCCAAGTCGCCCTGTGCCCCGCCATTTCACTTCCCTGCTCCCAAATCACACACACCCTCTCTCATATACCTCTCCACCCCATCCCTCCATCTCATCCTCGGCCTCCCCCTCCCTCTTCCCCCCTCCACCTCACTCACATACACTCTCTTCGTCAGTCTTTCACCCTCCATCCTCTCCACATGGCCAAACCACCTCAGTGTGTTCCTCATAACGCTTCCTATCACATCCACATCCACACCACAACGCTCCTTTATATCCTCATTCGTCAGCCTGTCTCTCCATGTGACTCCACAGGCTCCTCTTAAATAACTCATTTCCACTGCTCTCGCTCTTGACTTGTGTCCTTCCAACAACGTCCAAGCTTCACTTCCATACATTAGAGTTGGTATCACAATACTGTCATGTAGTAACTTTTTCACTTCCATGCTCACTTCCCTGTTTCTTATCACTGCTTTCAAAGAACCAGCAACCTTTCTTCACTGCTGTACCCTTTCAAGCACTTCACCCTCCAAACTTCCATCCTTACTCATCACACTTTTCAAGTACTTAAACGTACTCACATTTTCCAATTTCTCACCATCCAACCTCGCTGTACATTCACTGACTTCACCTCTCTCAAAGACCATCACTTTACTCTTCCCTACATTCACCTTTAGATTCCGTTTCTTACACACTCTCCCAAACTCATCCACCAAGCATTGCAGCTCCCCTTCGTCTTCACTCAACAACACAGTATCATCTGCAAACAACAGTACAGGGAGTTTTCAAACACTATCCTCTCTCACCAGGGCCACTCCAACATCCACTACCCTACCTTGTACCTATTTCATTACCCCATCCATGTACAGATTGAACAACCTTGGAGACATGACACATCCCTGTTTCAACCCAACTTTCAAAGAGAAAAATTCACTTGGTTCACCATCCACACGCACTGCAGCCTTCGCACCATCGTACATACTCTTCACAGCATTCAACAACTTCCCATCTACTCCATATATTCTTAACACTTTCCACAATCCTTGTCTATCCACCCTGTCATATGCTTTCTCCAAATCCATGAAAGCCACATACAACTTCTTTCCCTTATCTAGAAACGTTTCCACTAAAGCTCTAAGAATGAATATCTGATCTACGCAACCTCTTCCCTTCCTAAAGCCTCCCTGTTCTTCTCCAACTAATTTCTCTGTTCTTTCTCTAACTCTGTCAATAAGTATCATACCATACACTTTTCCTATTATACTAAGAAGACAAATGCCCCTATGATTACCACACACTTCTTTTTCCCCTTTTCCTTTGTACAAGGGAATAATTATACCTGACTTCCAATCCTCCAGGACTCTACCTTCCTCCCAGGCCAATCTGCACATCTTCCACATCCATTCTACTACTATCTCTCCCCCATGCTTCAGGATTTCACCACACACTCCATCAATTCCTGAGGCTTTCCCCGATTTAGCTTTCTTCATTGCTTCCACAACTTCTATCCTACTGATTTCTTCCAGTCTTCTCACCTCCCTCCTTCTCCCAGCCATTCCCCAGCCACTTATACTTGCATTGCATCCATCCTCTATGTTCAACAATTCCTTAAAGTGTTCTCTCCATCTGCTCACTTTTTCTCCCTTCTCGAATAGTAATCTACCATTTTTATCTTTCACTCCCTTGCTAACTTCACTTCCACCCTGTCTTACTCTTTTCACCTCTTTCCAGAACATTTTCTTACCGTCCCTCCACTTTACACTCAAATTCCTTCCAAATTCTTACTCTCTCTTACTAATCTTTTCACCTCTCTCTTTCTTTCTACATATAACTCTCTCTTCCACCTCTCAACTTCTTCCATGCCCCTATTTCTCATCCATTCATTGTATTTCTTCTTTTGTGCCACAGCCTGTCTCACCTCTTCAGTCCACCACGCTGTTCCTTGCACCCCCCCTCTGTCTTCTCTTCCTTCCACACACCACCCCACATGCTGTACGTATTTCTTCTGTAAATATCCTACACACACCTTCCACGTCTCCCATCTGCTCCAATTCATATTTGCCCAATCGTTCCTCCACTTCTCTCATATACTCTGCCTTTTTCTCATCCTCTTGTAACCTTTCCACTCTCCTGTCTAGGTACATACAGTAATCCCCATACTATCCGGACGCCTACTTTCCGGACATCCCCACTTACCGGATATTTTAGTCCCGGGATCCAATATTCCCAAAACGGGTCAAAAACCACAAAAAAATTGAAAAAAATCCGACTTTTTACCGCCCGTAATTTGAACTTGGTGCACGCGGCATGGGCCAGCTGTGTTTTCGTGCGTCGTTCCGCTGCCATCTGCTAGAGCTCCCTGCATCCTCCCCACTTACTGCCCGTCTCTTGTTGTGAGTACACACTCGTGATCATGGCCACCCACGTGCTTGTTTTTGTGGTTGTGCCTTACCTGCTGCAGGCTCTCCTGCTGTTCTCGTACCTCTTATTAGTGTGTGTGATGATGGCCCCGCCACCTGAGAAGAGGAAGAGAGTGTTTTTGACTCTGGAGAAGAAGAGGGAGATATTGGACAAGGTGGATGCGGGATGGTCTTACTCACGCATCCTTTGTGAATTCAACCTGGCCCGATCTACTTTGTTTGATATCAAGAGATCCCGAGACAAACTCATGCAGTACAGGCTGACTTCTTGTCGAAAAGCAAATGCAACGTGGAGAGGAAGATGATGTTTACTCCCAAAGTATGCTGAAGTCGACCGCTCCACGTTGATTTGGTATCAACAACAACGTGCTGCTGATGTCCTGGGGCATGGCACAGAGCTGAAGGCTGCTGCTGAGAAGTTTGCAAGGCTTCACGAGGCCCTAGACTTCAAGGCATCTGAGGGTTGGCTATTCACGTTCAAGTTATGACATGGCCTTACCAACCGTAAGTCTCATGGTGAAGCCTTGGACACCAAAGAGGATGGAGTAGAGGAGTTTCGGCACAAGGTGAAGTGCTTGATTGAGTGGGAGGGCCTCACTCTCGGTCAAGTCTACAACGCTGACGAAACTGGTTTATTCTATCGCTCTTTGCCTACAAACATTAGCGGAGGATACGGAGAAGCGTGTACCTGGCCGCAAGCTCTCCAAGCAACGGATATCTGTTTTGTTTTGTGCCAATGCTAACGGCATGCACTGGCTTAAGCCCGCTATTGTTGGCTGTGCAAAGCAGCCTTGGTGTCTTCATGGGGTGATGGATGTCCCTCCTGTCATTTGGTACCATTCTTTGAAGGCATGGTTCACTGCCCAGATCATCAAAGACTGGTTCCACCGCCATTTCGTCAAGAAGGTCATCCATGACCAGATGGAGAAACTGGGAATCCCACACGACCAGTTAAAGGCCCTCCTTCTCCTCAATAATGCACCTGCCCAGCCATGCGACAAGGACTTGGCTGATAATGGGCGCATTAGGTGCATGTTTCTGCCACCAAATACGACTGCTCTCATCCAACCAATGGACCAAGGAGTGATCGTGGCAACGAAGAGGCTGTACCGAAGGAAGTTCCTGGACGAGGTGATGGTTGTTCTTGAGGACGAGGACGAGCGCAGGGAGGGACAGGACACGCGAGGCCAACGGACTTTGGAAAACCTTCGCCGCTACAAAATCAAGTCTGTCATCTACAACTGGGCCAGTGCATGGAAGGAAGTCCCTGTCAAGATTCTAGAAAATGGTTGGTCTCGTCTGCTTCTCAGAACGGATGTGGAGTGTGATTTCCTAGGTTTTGACGTGGATGTCTTCCATGCACGTCTACGTGCGCATGGGGACGATGTTGATGTGGACGAAGTGTGTGAGTGGTTGGATGACGACGAGGGCGATCCTGGGTATCAGACCATGTCTGATATCAAGATCGTATTTTCAGTTGCAGGTGTCAGTACCCAGCTTGAAGATTCCAACAAGGATGGCGACGATGATGAGGACTCCTCTCTTGGGACTCTTGGAGGAAGTGCGTGCTTTCAGGCAGTGCATCATTAATCGTCAAAATCGTCGTTCCTTGCGTCAATCAACCATTGACAGCTTTTTCAGACCCGTGACTCCCGCTGTGCCCAGCCCTGGCTCCACTTCATTGCCTCTCCAAGACAGGCCCTCATCCCCCGAGCCACAGCCCAGCACATCAGGCACGGTGGAGTCACCACTCGACGTGAGTTTGCGCCTCTCTTCAGAGTTGTCTGAAGTGGGTACTCCATCACCACGACCCAGCGACGCACCCCTAGGTCACCTGCAACAGCTACTCTCAGACTCTGACAGTGATTAAACAGCTATAACTTCCTCACTAGACCACACAGGAATTTATAGTGTTGTGCAGTGAAAAAAAAAAACAGTGCATAGCGCTAAGAAATTAGAATTCTGAGTGAAAAGACACTGATTTTATAGACTTTCTATGTAGCGCAAATAAACTAGAGTGTGTTATGTTTAGAAAATGGATTTATGAATGCAAAGACTTTAAGGGCAGAGTGCAGCACTTATTTCATTAAAGTGCAATGGAGCGCAAGTAAGACGAGTGTGCAGTGTTAAGAGAATGGAATTCTGAGTGCAAATGACTAAGTTCAGTGCAAGACTTCATGTACAGTGTACTGCAGGTGCTTCAGGAACTCCTTCTTACTGTCAGAATTTGAGAGGAGGCGGGTTATTCTTCGAGATGGCCAGAGTAGCTGTAAGTATCCAGAATGTTTCATATTGTACTGTATTTTCCATACTTACCTCTAACATCTCATTTCACTCTTTTATGTCTCTTATTGGTGTGAATAGGGGTCTTAGGTGCTATGCATGTGCAGTAGGGAGGTGTTTTTCTGAGTCAGGCTAGGTTAGGGTCCATAACTACCAGTCCAGGAGCCAGGGACTTGTTGTAAGTACCCATTAATATTGTATACACTCACCTCTAAAACCTCATTTTATGGTTCTTTTGCATTTATTTCAGTCTTTTATGTCCCTTATTGGTGTGATTTGGATCATAAATAGGTGCTATGCATGTCCAGAGGGAGTTGTATAGGTATTTTTCTGAGTTAGGGTCCATAAGTACAAGTCCAGGAGGCTGGGGCCTACTATCCGGACGGGACCACTTTCCGGACATGCCTTTGGCTCTATTACATCGGATAGTGGAGGGATTACTTTTCACCTTTTTCCTGCCCAGTTCTCTACTGAAGTCATGAGCAACCTTTCTGTGTGGCCAGGTTGACGTATGATTTTGGTATAGAGCTGTAAGTCACTTTCCATTGGAATGATTCTAAATATATTTTTACTGTCAACTAGACCCATGATAATATAAATTAATGGCAGTCTATTTTAGCAGCTGCTAAAATGATAAATTAACAACTTCTACACATACAAATATTAGCACGTCATGACCAATATTACGTATTGTAATAATGAATATATATATTAGCTTTGTGATGGATTGCACACGAAATCCTATCCTTGAACAGTATTGCAAAACGAATATCCTCGTTACATGAGCAACTGTTATGGAAAGGTACGCAAATAATTCATAAATGTTTATCCACGATTCATAGTAATAGTAAAAGCAAATAATGATGCATTCTGCTTCAGTCAGTATTATTTTTTTATTATTCAGCTGGGTATGAAAGCCTTGGGCAATCCGGTCAGAACTTGGAGGATTTAGATGCCATAACTGATTTTTTTTTTTATGTTTATCTGTGAGCTAAGATCGGTGACTGGACTTGATAAACATCATCCGCGAGATCTGTTAAAATAAATATATTCCGCTAAACAAGACAATTTTCTTCCTTGGAGATCAATTGAAGCTTGAGTTTTTATTACTTGAGAAGTACTTATTACCGGGTAAAGGTATCCACACATGGGCAACCTGAGCATGCACGATTCAAGACTCTCAAACACTAGGATATTCACTAGCTAGCATGTTATTTTCCTTTGAGAAAACCAAACTCTCTTTTTCCTGTGTGCATTTCTCTTCTACATCGTTCACAAATGTTCTGACCATTTCACTCTCATTTTTTTATCAAACCAGACAAAGACGGAACAAGGGAAGAGGCGGAAGAAAGAAGAATTGGAAGAAAGGGCATAGAAGGAAAAAAGAAGAAAGGAAAAGGAAGAAAAATACTGTGTAACAAACTTAAACCAGTTTTTTGTTTATGTTGATTTTTTCGGTATTTCTGATCAATATCAATGCATAGATTCTGAATATGCCATTTGTTTGTGTGTAAATCTAGAGTTAGCGGAATTATGCAGCAACATATATATCGTACAAGCACAGGACTGCAACTTGTACCATTTCGAGAATGTTGAGAATTTCAAAGAATTTATATATTTCCGGGTGTATATTATGAATATAACTTAAAAATAAGCAAACAGTAACATCAAAAGGAATGCAGGGCACATAGTATTGTGAAATGCACTTATGATCTTGACTTTCTTCTGTAGCTGCGATGACAATCGCTCAGCAATCTCCAACGTAATCCCCCATCATCGCCTCGTTCCATCTGCCATGATATCTGCTTTCCATCAGCAGAATGTCGTGGTGGAACCATTCGCCATGCTCCTCACGGACTGCATCCAAGTTGCTTTTGAAAAAAACCAAGGTGGGAGTGAAGGTAGCGCAATTTGAATGACATTCTGCATCCAAGCAGCTGGAATGCTTCAATCAGGTCATCGACAAGCTGTATGGAATCTGGTCTCCTCTGGTTGCCAAGAAAACCTTCCACTACCCCTCTGAAAGATTCGAAACATGCTCTTCATCATCGGTCATTTTACCCCGGAGTTCACGATTTGCAAGCATTCTTTCAACTTGTGGCCCGGTGAATATGCCAGCCATCACCTTTGCCACGCTTAACTTGGGAAACATTGATCAGATAAGCAGAAACACATCGTCATCCTTGTCGATGGCTTTCACGAATATTTCACACGACCAAGTTTTATGTGTAGTGGTGGTAGCAATATCTTCTCTCTGGAGATCAGTGGAACTCTCAGAACGTTGCATGAGCCTGATGTGAGACTCTCTCTGAGAGGCCAATCTTTCCTCACGAAATGTTCTGCATCGCTCCGTCTGTCCCACAAGCATAAAAAACATGAGTACTTCGTATAGCCTCATTGCATTCCAAGTAGGAACGAAATCATTTTGAAATCCCTACAGGCCTCCAAATTGTGATCTGAGTACTTGACCTTTGTCAGACAAATCTTCACATTCTCATAGCCTTCTTTCATTCCAACAGAATGTGCAACTGGAATTGATGGGAGTTCATTGCCATTATGCAGAAGTACAGCTTTTAGGCTCTTCAAGGAACTGTCTGTGAAACCACCATTCTGAAGCCTTGTAATCCACTCCAGTGGCTTGGAACAAACCCCTGACATCAAAACAATAACACAGCAAGGTTTCGTCAAAAATTTGAAGAAGGATGCAAAGTTGCCGTGGCGATTCCTGTAACTCAACTTGCAACTGGGATCCAACAAGTTCCATTCACTTAGACATGACGCCAGCAGCTCAGCATTGGCCTTGGTGAGTCCTAAATCTCTCATCAAGTCATCCAATTCTTGCTGACTGGGAAAGTATGGAGTGTCACCGGACCATTCTCCAAAATACGATTAATCATCACTTCCCCCCCCCCCCCGTCATCGATGATTTCCTCATGGTCAGAGACAACTTCCGTGTCCGTAGGAGGAACAGGAATCGCCGTTCATCGTTGTGAGGCACCAGAGACATCGAAGAAGGCAAATTTGGGTATACAATGTTCTATCTGCCCTTAATGCTCTTCGCATCATTTATATCAACCATGCAAAAAAATATCAATCGTCGTGGTGATTCAAAGACTCTTATCACAGTCTCGGAACTGTAAAAGACATCTTCTTTCTCGCTCCTCGTAGCCAGGCTTCAATTGCAGAGTGACAGCCACCACAAGTGTGATGCTGAGCCCAATCCTTATCTTGATCGCCCATTGCCGTGCCAAAATATACATTGTATGCACGAGCAAATTTGGTATGTAGGTGGATTCTGTGTTTGATCATCTTCGGTCCAATGTAATCTCCGCATACATAACAAAATGTGTTGGCTGATAGCTTGCAAGAACATCTCGTCATTCTCACCAATAGAAACACCTTTAGGAACTGCACAAAAACACTTTGACCGACCAAACTAGCAATGTGAGACTAGCTCATTGAATGACCTGACTCGGTCCGCATTGCATGATGCAATAATGGTCATATCAGTGACATTTGCATGGACGCAGATGGTGTGTGTGTGTGTGTGTGTGTGTGTGTGTGTGTGTGACGTGGTAAGCGATACATCAGCCATTACATCGGCATGCGGTAACAAGACTGGAAATAAACAATTGCCAACTGTTGACAAAAACCTAGAGACAGACAAACAATACATACACCATTGGAATCAGCGTGGAAAACTGACTCTAACAAGCCCAAAAAAACGAACAGACAAATTCTTTGTTACACAGTGTAATAATTATATCAAAACCATTCCAAAACAAACGGTTTTGAAAGAGTGAGAAAAAAATTGAAAGGGAGAGTACCAAACTAAAACAGAGTATACCTGACTTGACTCCACTAACATGGAGATGGGCGTGTTCGAGTTGTTACTGTGAGATATGGGCACTGGGCAGGCAGTACAAGCGGGATTCTGATTGGCTGGAGGGATAATTGAGGCGGGTAATTGTTTGGGATACGTGTCAGGAAGCCACGCTTCCACAAGTTACTTTTGCTGTTTCCAACACAATGTGCCCAGTGAATAGAATAAGACATAGATAGACAGATGGATGAACGTATAGTCAAGACATAGATAGACAAACAAACAGGTATAAGTATGTCGCAGCGAGAGTTAAGCCACTCCCTCTCTCCCCACTCGACCAATCAGAACCCTCGCTTCATTCAGGCTAGGCTGAGGTCGTAGAATAAGCCAAGCCCATATGATGAACAATATTGTGCATATTTTCTTTACTGTTTCCAACATAATGTGAGTGCTCATGCTCAATAAAGCTAATTAATGTTTTAATGCTCTGGAATTTCATCTTGAGAGCCATGTCCCCATGAGCCAGTGTAAACCAGCACAATTACTGGTCATTCATTTTCAAGTTATAGGTTTCTAATAAACATATTTACTAACCAAAAAATATATATAATAATGAAGGACTAAGAAAGATGCACTGACGACATTTTCAAAGACTTCAGTTCATTAAAGATTTTTTAGCACCGATTCGGTGCCGAACTAGGAAAACACCACGCCAAATATGCTCATCATACCTCAGACTACAAATATGATACGTCAGTGCCAACACCGTTTCACTGCTCACATTTTGTTTGAGCCGTGGGCTGAATTTATGTAATTATCATAATATTTGGCGGGCTGCACGGAGGGTACATCTGGGCCGCAGGTTTCCCATGCCTGTTCCAATGCATGAGTCAACCCGGACTCTCAGTCTTCCATAATTATACCAAACCTAATTGCTTAACTCTGGAACTGTCTTCCTCATACAGTCTTTCCCACTGTCCAAGCTTTGAAACACAGTGCATCCCGGCATCTCCGAGATAATCATGATTTTAGTTTTATGTATTCAGTTGTCTTTTGAAAGTACAAGCCTTGCAAATTTACAGCCTTTGGTTATTTCATTCATTTATTCCGATATTCCATTTACTGCGATGATGTAATTTTATCTTATACTGGTACTTACCACAGCTAAACTGTTATGTTTAGCTTATGGGAGACTTTTTGCCATGGGATTATTATTAGACACAACAGTAAGCCCCACAATGCAATGACGTCGATTATTAATAGGTTCTGCCTTCTACCATATGAACTGATCCAAATATGAGGACACGTCTAGTAGTTAAAGAGGTTAATACATATTGCTATCAAACATTTCACTGTGACAAATACAATCAAAGCCAAGAAAAAAGTCTGCCAGGAGCAAGAATAAATGACAATAGACGTCATCGTACAGAAAGGGTTAATTAACACCTCCACAACTACTGATCCATCAGAGGTCCAGTAAACTTGCCTGGTGGCAGCCTGATTAATAAGAAAAAGAAAATTCCACGAACTGAAGGCACAATTCATAATTACCCGTCTCGTACTCTCCCCCCACAATCCTCGGTCCTTATTATACATCCTTCTTAGTAGACACCTTTATGATCTAAGGAAATTAGATATACTGCAGCTTTCACTGTCTCCTTCATTACAAGTCTCACCTAAGTTGAATATAATGTCTGGAAAATGCAAGAACAAAATACAAAAATTGTTAATCAGATAGACTGAAGGAGGTTACACTTAAGAAGTTTGTAAATACGGTCCTGGCCTTTCCCTGCAGGGTGCCAATCTCGTTCACTCCTCTCCGTCGACGATCACCATCAACAAACCTACTATCAGGACAGCTGGGGGGATGCAGGACAGGTAAACAGGAGATAATCAGGCAAGGCAAAAAAATACAGATATGCAAGTGGTGGCGGTAGAGGAGAAAGGAAGGAACAGATCACATACTCATATATAAATCTAAAGTAGGGAAACACGACCGCATCTAAACCTAAGGAAGGGAAACACGACCGCAGACGAATCCCAGATACTATCATAAATGATAAAGTTCACAATGTTTTCAATAGCAGATCATATGCAAACATCTGCTTCAGACAAAGGTAAAATGGTTAGCATACTGTTCTCCTTTTCACTTCAACTTGGCCAAAAATCACAAACTCCCCATCATAAATGTTGACCTACAATAATACATTAACATTAGAATATGGTGATTATGAACGAGAAGAGAAGGTCCCCATAAAGGATGCAAAGCCGTAGTACCGTCTTATTGTGCCACTGAAGAACGGGTAATAAGTTGCAAAAAGACGTAGTTCAGGGCCAAGTGAAGGTGAAAGAACGATTACCCTAACCACTAACGATGGCAAATACGAATCACGTACTAAACCCTAACACAGATGCAGTGAAAAGTAAGACGACATACTAATCCTATTATGGAACAAGGCCAAACAGGACTACATAACTAGACCAAGATCACACCTATCATTCAGTCATTTTCCATCCATCCCTTCAGTAGCCTAGGACCCCGGGATGACTGCCTTTGCTTTTTTTTTCTTCATTTTTTTATGTGAGGAAGAAGGAACCAAAAGCCATGAGCATGCAATAACAGTTCCCTCCAAGAGAAAAACAAAATACAAGAGAGAGCCAATTTCAAGATCAGATCATTTCGAGATGCCTGGATACACTGCGCTTGAAAGACTGGAGATCATAGGAAGCAGGAAACACAGACAGAGGGAGACAGTTCCAGAGTTGACCTGTTGCATGAATGAAGGACTGGGAGTAACTGTTAACTCTTGCATTAGAGAGTTGGACAGAAAAGGGATGAGAGTTTGCTGCTAGACGGGTGCTACACGCAGCAACCATTGAAGTACCGATAGAAAAGAGATAAAGATGCAACAGTGTGGCGAAGAGACAGAGGTTGAAGGGAGTCAGTAAGAGGAGGAGAGTTAATGAGACGGAAAGCCTTTGACCCCACCCTACTGAGAAGAGCTGTATGTGGCGAGCCTCCCCACACATGCGAGTTATACTCCACACAGGGGCGGATAAAACCCCTGTATAGAGTCAACAATTGTGCAAGGGTAAAGAAGGGATGGAGTCGGCTTAGCACACCTAATCTCGTGGAAGCAGATTTCCAAGAGATGTAATATGATCTTTCCAAGATAAGTCCCGAGTAAATGAAATCCCAAGCATGTTCAAGGACGATGCAGGATTAAGCTGAATATTATTAAACATTAGTGCGTATACATGTGGAAGATTTTGACGGGTTGATAGGTATAAGAACTGAGTCTAAGATGCATTAAAAACAACCAGATTATTTTTACCCCAGTCAGAAATACGGGCCAAGTCAGACATTAAGTGTGCCATAACCTCATCCCTTGTTTGTTGAAGTAACTACTGAGATGGACGTTGCGGGAACTGAATGAAAAGGTGAAGGGTGGAGTCATCAGCGCATAAGTGGATTGGGTTAGATGTACAGCTTAGAAGCTCATTGATGAATAAAAGGAAGAGAATTTGCGATAGGACAGAGCCCTGAGGAACACCACTGTTAATAGATCTAGAAGAAAAACGATGGCCGTCTACAACAGTGGCTATACAACGACCAGAAAGGAAGCTAGCGATGAAGGCACAGATAGAAAGATAGAAACCGTAAGAGGGCAGTTTGGAAATTAAAGATTTATGCCAGACTCGATCGAAAGCCTTTGAGATGTCAAATGCAATGGGAAAGCTTTCGCCAAAGTCCCGAAATGAGGATCACCAGGAGTCTGAAAGGTAGGTGAGAAGATCGCCAGTGGAGCGTCCCTGACGGAAGCGTACTGACGATCAGAAAGAACGTTGTGATAGGAAAGATGCCTTAAAATTTTTCTATTAAGAACTGACTCAAAAACTTTTGAATACAGGATGTTAAAGCAATTAGACTATAGTTAGAGGGTTGAGAATGGTCACTCTTCTTTGGGACTGGCTGAATGAGAGTAAACTTCCAGCAACAAGGAAATGTACAAGTTGACAGACAAAATTGAAAGAGTTTACCTAGGCAGGATGTAAGCACAGAAGCACAGTTCTTGACAACAACAGGAGGGACTCCATCAGGCCCATATGCCCTGTTAGTACTGAGGCCAGTGATGGCAGAAAATACATCAGCTGAAGAAAATCTAATATCAGCCATGAGGAAGTCAGAGGGGGGAAGTGATGGAGGAACAGCACCGAAATCGTCTAAGGTGGAATTGGAGGAGAAAGTCTGAGCGATGAGATCTGCTTTATCAGTAGAAGAAATAGCTACAGAACCATCACAGTAGAAAAGCGGAGGGAAAGATGATGAGGTAAAGTTGTTAGAAAGGTTTTTAGCAAGGTGCCAGAAGGAGCGGGAAGAATTCATGTTGGAGAGTTGAGAGCATTTAGTACAGATGAAATTATTTTTAGCTGAGCAAAGAACAGACTGAGCACGATTCCGGGCAGAAACATAAAGATGATGTGATTCAGGGGAGGGTTGGCTCCAGTACCTTTTGTAGGCCCTCTCCTTGTTGCGGACAGCATTAGAACAAGCGTGATTAAACCAAGGCTCTCTTGTGTTAGACAAAGGATATGAGAAAGTAATGTATGCTTCCATGCCCAAAAGAATAACCTCTGTAATGCATAAGGCACACTCAGATGGCTTTCGGCCATGGAAACAATAATCATTCCAGGGAAAATCAAAGAAGTACTGCCTGAGGGCCTCCTAATCTGCAGCTCCAAAATGCCACAGGTGACGTTTCTTTGGAGGGTCCACAGGCTGTAATGGAGTGATAGAACAGGTTAAGGTGATAAGGTTGCGATCGGAGGAGCCCAACGGAGAGAAAAGATTAACAGTGTAAGCAGAAGGATTAGTTGTAAGGAAGAGGTCAAGTATGTTGGAGCTCTCTCCAAACCGGTCTGGGATACAGGTAGGGTGCTGTACAAGCTGCTCTAGGTCATTAAGGATAGAAAAGATATAGGCTTGTTCATCAGGTTGATCAGTGAAAAGGAAGGGAAGCCAAAGGTGGTGGTGAACATTGAAATCTAGAATGGAGATTTCAGAGAAAGGAGAAATGGATAGCATGTGTTCCATCGCAGAAGTAAGAATGTCGAAGAATTTTTGATAGTTGAATTAGGGGATAAGTAAACAGCACAGATATATTTAGTCAGAGAATGACCGGAAAACCGAAGCCAGAGTGTAGTGAATTCAGAAGAATCGAGTTCTTGAACACGAGACCAAGGTAAGTCGTTGCATATAGATACACAACATCCACCTTTGGCTTTGAAATGAGTATAGAGAAAGTAGGAGGATACAGAAAAGGGTTTGCTGTCAGTTGACTCAGACAGCTGAGTCTCAGTTAGAAACAGAAAGTGAGGTTCAGAGGAGGAGAGGCGATGCTCAACAGAGCGAAAGTTAGAGGAAAGGCCACGAATGTTGCAGAAATGAAGAAGCGAGTCAGACAGTGGTTTCAGGCAGCTCAAGTCGTCATCGGGAGAGGGGCGGAAGGTGGGGGCATTTATTAAGGTGACCAGAGTCCCGCTTTTAGGTGGGACAGTCTCGCTTTTTGGACGTCCATCCCGCTTTTTTAATTGTGACCAGAATGTCCCACTTTTTTTAACAAATTATCTTAAATGTCCCGCTTTTAGAAACTTACTATTGCATTAGATATAACATGACCTTCTTTTATGAAATTAGGATAAATTAGAAAAATTATGCATAATCCTAACCAAATGAAATACCTAATTATTAATATAAAATTTGAAATGCTCACTAGCTCGTAAATTTGGTCGACCCATTCACTGTACCTTACAGTATGTTCGGAGTTCGTAGGAGACGTTAGTGTTTGATTAGCAGCCTCAGTTTGAGGTGTAATGCAGCAGCGGTCACTGTCACATTAGTCAATATCTATCTGTCTGTCTATTTATCTATATATATCTCTCTCTCTATTTGTCTATCTACCTATCTATCTATCTATATCTATATCTATCTATCTATATATATATCTATCTACACACACACACACACACACACACACACACACACATACACGCTCTCACTTGCCAACTGATGGACGGGAGTTCGCGCCTCGCTCAGGTTGCGAAAAGTTTCACTGACGAAGTGGGTGGTTACTGTCCCCCTTGAGCAAGGGGACGGGTGTGTGCGTGTGTGAAGGTCACAGCCTTGCCCTTAGACCGGACGATATGAGCTCTCAGCTCCCTTCCGGGAGGGTAAAAGCTGACGATCACGACCATCAAGTGATCCTGACCGACCCGGTGAATTACACTCACACTCACACTATGGTGGTACCACTCTTAAGTGGCGGTTTGGGTGGGGCACGAACCTCTGTACAGTGTTGCCACGTGTTCCATACCCACTATGTGAACGGCTCTGATATATGTAATAGGCATCACAATAAGATAAACACATAAGAATATAATGGTAACGTGTGTATTATAATATATGAAAGAACAGTAAACTTATTATGTGTAAAATATTTATACGGCAATACAGAAACGTGGCATTAATATTTTACAGTGTTGCTTAAAAAAAAAGTAGTCACTTTTCTTGGCTGTTACCGTATTTCTAGGGTTGGTAATAATGTCACAATTATGATTATAAGATAATGTGCAGGAATATAAGTAAAAATATGTCAATTTCTTAGTAAAGAAAAAAATAATAATACATTAAACCCTCATGAGCGGCAACACTCACACACACCCAGTCCCACCTAGCCAGAGCTTCCTCTATCCTAGGCCTGTCTGGGGACACCTCTTAAAAAAAAATGCACCAAGACTCTTACCTCCTGGGTGGTGTGGAAATAAAGTCAAATTTACAATATGTACATTATAACGTAAAAGAAAATAACCAAAATGTATCCTAAAATACCACAGACGAGAGAGAGAGAGAGAGAGAGAGAGGGAGGCAGACCAGGGGCAGCGTTGAGTGCAGTTGAGTGACAGATGGAGGAAGGGAGGGAACGAAGGAGAGAGAGAGTGACTGAATGAAAACAAATCATGGCGCCACAATAGTGAGGTCACCTGGCGCCATATGTAAAACAATAATATTTTTAAATATAGTTAGATATAATAAAAACAAAATAAAGAAATGAAAGCACAAGTTTATGTCACTCATAAAAGAAACAAAATTCCCAAGGGTGATGCACATCTCCCCCCAGGAGAGAGAGAGAGAGAGAGAGAGAGAGAGAGAGAGAGAGAGAGAGAGAGAGAGAGAGAGAGAGAGAGAGAAGGCAGGCCAGGGGCAGTGTTGAGTGCATTGTCAAGCTGAGGAAAGGATGAAGGGAGGGGAGGAAGGAGGGCGAGAATAATTCAATGAAAAATCAGGGCGCCACAACAGAAGGGTCATCTGGTACCATATGTAAAACAATAATATAATAAAAAACAAATTAAAAAAATGAAAGCACAAGTTTATAAGACACATAAAAGAAACAAAATTCCCTAGGGTGACGCACATCCTCCAGGAGAGAGAGAGAGAGAGAGAGAGAGAGAGAGAGAGGCATCGCGGGTATGGAAAACATGGCAACACTGTACAGAGGTTCGTGCCCCACCCAAACCGCCAGTTAAGAACGGTACCACCATAACACACACACACACACACACACATACACGTGCGCGCATGTCCCGCTTTTAGCTCCAATAAATCTGGTTACCTTAGCATTTATGGTCCCCCCTCCCCCGGGGACTCCGAGGCTGAGTGTTGCATAGCCATGATTTTTTTGAATTTTGGAAAAGGAAGTGTAGTGTGTACTGTGCATGTAGTTTGGTGTAGATAGTTAGAGAAATTTGTATTGGAGAGCATGCTGGCTTATTTTCTGCATTACTGAGACACTGAAAAAGTTCAGCAACGGGGGATGGTCAGGAACTAGTCCTGAGGGCTGATGAAACGGGAGCTCTAGCTCTCCCTGTCATCAATTCTCCATCCACCTCGGGAGTACTGCCCTGCTCAACTGGTGCTACAGTCTGCTCCTCTGAGTAGCATTCTCTGAGCAATAAATCCCAACTTTCCCTCGGATGTAAACCCGTACGAACTCCATCAGTTGGACCTTAACCCATTTTATCACTGGAGATCATTTTGTTATAAGGACAACACCGAAACACAGGAAACCATTGAGTTAGTCTCTCCATGAAGTCACATGACGGTAGCACTACAGTGAGCTGATGGTGGCTGCACCCAGCTACACCACCACCCGGTACTCTCCTTTAATTATGACGAATGAAAAACATTATAAAATAATGCACCTGAATACTGGTAAAGGGAAAATAGAAGCACACACTAACCTCTGACACTGATGAAAGGAAAACAGATCACATTAATCCCTAACACTGGTGAAGGCAAAACAGAGCACATTAGTCCCTAATACTGACGAAGTGAAAACAAGTCACACAAATCACTAAGACTGACAACGGAAAAACAAGATCACACTGATAGTAATTCCCAATTCTGGCGATGGCAAAATAGGATTTCATAAACTACTACTCGATAATGCTGCCAATTGTAAAGTGCAATCACATGTAAACCTGTAACACTGACTGAGGGAAAATAAGATCACACACTTAACCCTGTCATGACAAAGGTGAAAAGGACTATAAAATAAAAGGAAACCCGAAGAGTATCCCACAACCCTCCTCAGATAATGTGGGGTCTGACGGACCCCGCCAATTTTTATCTTTAGTTTTTCATATATTTAAATAAGCCCTAGCGATCTGTTCTACCCTCTACTTTCCTGACTAGTTGAGTAGTTGAGGGTGGTGATGGGGTAATTCCTGGATTTGGCTTTACTGTATCTTTGCTCTATAGTGCTGCTTGGGTCCAACAGACCCCACATTGCCTGAGGTGTACCTGAGGTGAAACACATTGGTGTTCATTTGCTGTGGTTCTACTTTTCCACACAGATAGTTGGGCATTGGTCTCCAAAAGAGGATGTTGGTCATCTGCTTCATGAATATTAGTTTGAGTCATGTAACTGCTAAAGTCAGCAATGTGTTAATTTTCATGATTTTTTCTCAAAGTCTTTAAAAAATATTATTTAACACTAAAGTCACTTCAAAATTGCATTAAAGGTAAGAAGATATGTTAAAATAATTGTGTTTAAGTTCTTATTTCAATAAAAGTAGTGCAAGTATTTTATTTATTTATTTATTTATTTTTATTTTGGGGTCTGTCACACCCCACTTTACCTGACTAGTAATAAAAACAATATGTTTACCTGAGAAGGGTGTTAATGAAGAGAACAATCGATGACACGCTTACTACTACTACTGAAGAGTAGGAAACAAGCAAAGACGTACATGCTACACAGGCGGAGGAAACATAAGCACAGACAACAGTGTTAGAATAAACAAAGAGAAAAAAGAAGAAAATGAGAAATGAGTGAACAAGTGTTGAAACAAACAAGAGCAGGAGGATAAAAATTCAAGTTCTTGAAGGGACAATAGAAGATGGAAAGATTAAGACAGAACACACACACACACACACACACACACACACACACACACACACACACACACACACACACACACACACACACACAGAGGGAGAGAGAGAGAGAGAGAGAGAGAGAGAGAGAGAGAGAGAGAGAGAGGCAATAAAACAAGAATCAACAGAGGGAGGTGAGAGCAGGAGTGAGAGTCAGCAGTGGCTCCCTCCCACACTGAATGTTGAGAAGGAGTAGGAGGACGAAGGGAGGGCACGAGGAGGTAGACGCAGCAGGAAGAAGAAACAGCAAAAATAGTAGATCAAAAGGAGGAGAGCAGGAGTAGGATGAGAGGGAGGAAGGTGGAGGAGCATGAAGAGATTGCAGGATGAGGAGGAAGTGAGAGAAGGAGGAGAAAGAGGGAGATGAAAGACGAAAGGGTAAGGCAAAGAAACGGCAGGATGAAGATGGTGATGATGGTGATAATAATGACGGGGAGGAGGAGTAGGAGGAGGAAGAAGAGGAGGAGGAGGAGGAGGAGGAGGAGGAAGAGGAGGAGGAGGAAGAGGAGGAGGAAAAGAGGGCACTAGGAAGAAGACAGGGTAAGGGGAGGAAAAGTGGGCAGTAGGGAGAAGAGAAGGTAAGAGGAGGGAAAGAGGTCAGTAGGAAGAAGAGAGGGTAAGAGGAGGAAGAGAGGGGGAAGAGAGGAATGGAGGGGTTAGAGGGAGCATGAAGAAGAAAGGGCGAAAGAATGAGAAGGCAGAAAGAAGAAGAGAGGGCAGGATGAAGAAAGAGACGGAGGAGCAGGAGGAGGAGGGAATGACAAGTGAAATACCGAAGAAGAAAAGGAAGAGGAGGTGGGGGAGGAGGAGGATGAAGACGACGACAACGACAACACGGTGAAGGAAGAGAAGAAAAAGAGATAGCAGGACTAGGATGATGACGATGATGAAAAAAGAAGAGGAAAAAAGGATGAGGAGGGAAGCTGGACCTGGAGAAAGAAGAAGAATAATTAGATGATGATGATGATGATGATGATGACGAGAAGGAGAAGGTCCGAGAAAATGAGAGAATGACTATATAGTAAGATATTAGCAGTTTGTCAATATTTAGAAGAAGGTTGTCGATGATGATGATTGATGTATGTCAAAATAAAGGGGAAGGACTATGACGACGATGATGATAATGTTCAACATCATCATCACCATCGTCATCATCACCATCATCATAAGTAACGTATCAGATGTGTGAGAAACACTAGAATAAGAAGGCAACCGAAAATAGAATGGAAGATGAAACCAGAGAGAGAGAGAGAGAGAGAGAGAGAGAGAATTCCTTTTAACCCTTCATCGGCATCGAACTTTTCCCCGTGTTTAATCTCCTGACTACCCCCCCCATCTCTCTCTCTCTCTCTCTCTCTGACGGGTATTGTTTTCCCTCTGTTTGTCTGTCTGTCTGTCTGTTAATAACTTTACGCGAAAAATACTGGTGCGATTTTGACTAAAATCTTAAGGATGATGGGCTATGACCTTCTGATCACCTGATTAATGTTTGGGACAAATTGGGCCATGGCCGAGGCTGTAGGCTCCAAAAATGAAAAAAAAAAAAAAAAAAAAAAAAAAAAAAATTTTTTGCCATATCTCCTTGCAAATTCGTCATATCGACATGAAACCAAAACCTAAAGATGCATCTTTCAAGTCTGCATCCTATAACATGCCTCGTTACATCAGGAGGGCCAGTCAGTTAACGGTACGGGGGTCAATGTCAGGTGGGTCGGGCCTAAAATTTCAAATGGGCATACTCGTAAAATCGTCAATTTTCACCCGATTTAATCCAAATTTGTTATGTGAAATCTTTGACTAGATGTCCTGTTGTGTTTATACGTCACCACTAAAGTGACTAACGGGGACGGCTTTGTTGTGTCGTGGCACTGGTTCTTGTTCATTCTTGGCCACGTGTTTAATCTCCAGACTCTCTCTTTCTTACTCTCTGTCTGTCTGTCTGTCTGTCTGTCTCAGCTCTGACGTTTTATATTTTTTCTCCTATATTTTCTCTGTATTTAATCTGATTCTCTCTCTCTCTCTCTCTCTCTCTCTCTCTCTCTCTCTCAGCTCTGACGTTTTATATTTCATTCCCTTTATTCTCTTTGTATTTAATCTGACGCTCACTCTCTCTCTCTCTCTCTCTCTCTCTCTCTCTCAGCTCTGACGTTTTATATTTCATTTCCTTTATTCTCTTTGTATTTAATATGACGCTCTCTCTCTCTCTCTCTCTCTCTCTCTCTCTCTCTCTCTCTCTCTCTCTCTCTCAGCTCTAACGTTTTATATTTCATTCCCTTTATTCTCTTTGTATTTAATCTCCTGACGCTCTCTCTCTCTCTCTCTCTCTCTCTCTCTCTCTCTCTCTCTCTCTCTCTCAACTCTGACGTTTTATATTTTATTCTTGTTATTCTTCCTGTGCATAATCTCTCTCTCTCTCTCTCTCTCTCTCTCTCTCTCTCTCTCTCTCTCTCTCTGAAGTTTTATATGTCAATTCTCGTCACAATCCATGTGGTTGCATTCGGACAGTACCAGACATTGGGCTAAGATAGGTTTGTCTCAGGTTTATTTCATCACACTCTGACTCCCATAACTCACTCTGAACTGTTTTAAATCGTGTTGTGTTAGCTGGAATTGGAATATCAGAGCTGTGCTAGCCATGATATGGATCATGCAACCAGTATTAATTCTCAGACTCATTTTCAGCTGAATAGTCGTAGCAGAATACCGATGCTGGTCTGAGTCTCAGAGAGTTATCAAAGAATATCCAAAATTCAATAGGTTGAACCTCTTAACTATAATGACGCCTTTTCCAGTTTTTCTAATCATCTACAAACGATTTTATTGAGGTCAGAGGACCCTCCTCGCACTGGAATGACCGGATATATTTTTCATTAACTCCACTGCTTTAGGTTCTTAAGTTTAATGCCATTGTTTACATAGGAAGAATAAACATGAAAGCCGGCAAGGTACTGAAGGTGTTAACCCATTCAACTGAAAGATTATTTTTACCCCGCCCGGGACGGAGTCCGGCGAGGTATTGTATTTTGTCGAGTTTTTGTTTGTTTGTTTGTTTACAACATTACGGAACAAAGGCAGAATGAAATTAAATGAAACTTTCATGATATGTGGCCACTCATCCCAAAAGGAAGTGATTAAAATTTGGAGGTAATCGAGTGACCCTGAAAGTGGAAAATCAAGGTCACCTGTTTTCAGAGGTCTATAACTGGAAACTGGTTGAAGATGGAGATATTTACTATTATCTACATACGTGAACTCCAGTATGGGCTTTCATTTGACACAAAGACCTTTGACACTGAGTGACCGTGAAAGGCCAAATTTAACCCGCGGCGTCCTGTCGACGTACTTCCACGTCCTCACGTTTTGTCACTGCCAATCCCGTTGACGTACTTCAACGTCCTGCAATTGCAAGGTTCATAATTTCCACAATTTTCAAAATTCGCGCGAGATTTTCGATTCGCCCACCTACCCAAGCCTCCCCTACCTGCCGCCAGGCAGGCAGCGTCCCAGACCCCGCGTGACCCGCGCTCGCCCTTGTCTCGGTCACTTACCTGTTAGCAGTGATCCAGGTCAGACATGGCGCGGAAAGGTCTCTCAGACGACAAAATAGCATCCGCCCTGGAGGCCTTCACTGGAGATAGTGATTCTCCACTTGATGATGATGTGGTGGATCGAGATTATGTCCAGCCAGAGGAAGAAATAACAAGCAGTGATGAAGAGGTCCCTTCGCCCTGGAAAAAGCAGTATGTGACATATCGTAAGGCAAGGGAAGGCCAGCCTGCACCCCAACCACTTGCACGGATCTCTCTCCATCCCGGTTCTGATGAGGATGAGGATGAGGATGATGACGATGACGGCGGCTTAGGACGTGATATCGCCTCGTGGATGGGTAAGGAGAAAATCTCACCCCGAGGATCAGAAGGTGGGGCGAGAAGACAAATAAGGTATGGTCCAAGTCTTTTGTCTGGGGAAGTGGAAAGTGGTGTGGTGGGAGTGCGGGGTGAAAGGGAAAGTGGTGTGGCGGGAGCGCGGGGTGAAAGGGAAAGTGGTGTGGCGGGAGTGCGGGGTGAAAGGGAAAGTGGTGTGAGGGAGGCAGCACGAGCACGTGGTGCACATAGGCCTAGGGGAGAGGAGGTGGAGCCACTCCCCAGCACGTCTTTCGCCCCACAATATTCCCAAACTTCCTCCCCACAGCCCCAGGATGTGGGGAAAGGAAGGAAAGGGAAGGGAAAGGGTAAAGGAAAAGGGAGAGGGAAGAGAAGTGCGAGTGATGAAAGGCGCCGCTCTCCACCTCCCCAACCTCCCCCACCACCCTCATCTCCCCACCCTGACGAAGGCGACGATGGGGACGTGGCTGGAGATGGTGGTGTCTCATGGAACTGGGAAGATGGGAGTAATTTTACTCCCATCATTCACCCTTTCACTGAGGAGTGGCAGTCTGGTTGCACGGCTCCAGGTGTGCATGCGGGTCCCTCTATGGTGGATTTTTTCCACTTGTTCTTTGGGGAGGCGTTTGTGGGGCGCATAGTGGAACAGACAAACATATTTTCACGAACACAGCGCCGTGAAAGTGAACGTTTGGGAACAACGAGCAGGCATTCCCAGCAATATGACTATCCTGTGACAATTTCTGAGATGTTCTTATTTTTTGCCCTGGTTCTCTTGATGGGTGTGGTAAGAAAAAACCAAATTCCTGCATACTGGACAACGACCCAATGATCCTCACACCTTTCTTTGGAAAGGTGATGAGTCGTAATAGATTTCAGCAGATTCTTGGCCGCCTCCACTTTTTTGATGCAGAAGATCCAGCTAATGCAAATAACACTGATAAAATGAGGAGAATTAGGCTGGTATTTGATCATTTACGGGAAATGTTCCACTCCTCATTTTATCCTTACAGAGACCTCGTCATAGACGAGAGTCTTGTGTTGTGGAGAGGCAATATTTCCTTTCGCCAGTACATACCCAGCAAGAGACACCGTTTTGGGTTCAAGATCTTTGTTATGTGTGACTGTAAGACTGGTTATGTGCAAGACATAGTCTTGTACACGGGCGCACAGACAGATATAACAGAAGATCGTAGTATAGGACTCTCAGGGGCCGTGGTGAAGACAATGATAGAGGAGTACCTTCATCATGGTCATGTGTTGTACCTGGACAACTGGTACACTAGCCCTCTTCTCGCTAGGTTCCTCCACCAACACGACACCGGAGTCTGTGGTACAGTCAAGAGAAACCGTCGCCATATGGTCAAGATAGGGAGGAAACTTGACAAGAACGAGGTGGTTTTCTTCCAGGCAAATAACATCCTTGCCACCCTGTGGAACCACAACAGGGAAGTTTGCCTCTTATCAACTGTACACAGCCCCCTGATGCACCGCACAGACTCCGTTGATCACCGTAGCGAGAGGAGGTGCAACGTCTGGAAACCCGAGTCTGTACTGGACTATAATCTGAACATGAGGCAAGTGGATCAGTCAGACTCGATGATTTCCAGTGTTGACTGTGCCAGGACCACGATGAAGTGGTACAAAAAGCTCTTTTTCCACTTGCTCGACATCACGGTCCTGAACGCACACTACCTGCACGCCATGACAACAGGAGTATCAGAGACCTTTGAGGGGTTTGTGAGGGAGCTGGCACGTGAAATAATCGCCAGGCATGCCCAGGACAGACCCACACACCGCACCCGCACCCCCATGGCTGCCCAGACTCCCCTACGCCTCGCAGGACGCCACTATCCTAGCACAATCCCTTCCGACCCAAACCGTCGTAAACCCTATCGCCGCTGCCATGTATGCAAGCACTCGACAGTCAGACCAGCCACTCAGAGAAAAGACACAAGGTACGAGTGTGTAGAGTGCAATGTTGCGTTGTGCCTTCAGCAATGTTTCAGAGAGTACCATAACTTCCTACACTACTGAAACTGTGTGGGATGGCGATATGATGCTCAGTATAATGGTAAGGCCAGTCAGTATGTGCTAAGTCTTATATAAACTTGAAACGGGTGTAATGTTTTCAGGAAAGTAATGTATAAGTTGAGAAATAGTGTAAGTTGAAAGAAGTGATATCAAAACTACACCCACTGTGTAAATCTGTGAAAATATGATGCTCAGTATAACACTCTGGTCAGTAAATATGTGATAGCAAGAATATAAAGTGGAAACGGGTGTAATGTTAGCAGGAAAGTAACGTATAAGTTGAAAAATAGTGTAAGTTGTAACAATTGATGTCACGAGTACACCCACTGTGTAAATCTGCGAAAATATTACGCTCAGTAGAACATTCTGGTCAGTAAGTATGTGATAGGAATGATATAAAGTGGAAAAGGGTGTAATGTTAGTAGGAAAGTAATTTATAAGTTGAATACTAGTGTAAAATGAAACAAATGATATCGCGATAACACTCACTGTGTAAATATGCGATAATATGACGCTCAGTAGAATCGTAAGGTCTCAAATGATGTGATATCAATTATATCAAGTGTAAACATGTGCAGTGTTAGTGGAGAATTATTATATAAGTACAAAAATAGGTTGTAAGTTGAAATAGTAGTCATAGCGACTTCACCGTCTGTGTTATTATGCGCTATTATTATGCTAAATATTTATGTAAGGCCTGAAACTATCTCAAAACAGTTCTCAAAAGTGGAAAAGTGTATAATGTTATTAGGAAAGTATTATGTAAGTTGAAAAAACACAATGCGAGTTGAAACAACAGTCACAGCGAGTTCACTCACTATGTAAATAAGCGCTAACATTACACTAAATGTTATCGAAAGGCCTGTGAATACGTAAAAACAGTTCAATAAAATGTAAAATGGTATAATGTTATTGGGGATGTATTATGTAAGTAGAAAAAATGATATGTATCATGATTCAGGAATGTTAGCGATTCATCGTGATCAGTCTGCCGATTTTGCTCGGTTTGCACGATGGTACAATGCTTATTACACCTCTATTTTTGTATAAAATCCAATTTACTCTTGTATCACATGTTTTTATGTTTGTAATAAATACATATCTACTTACTTTCATTGGTTTCCCAGACTTATAATACCTTAGAAAACGTGAGAGCCTCAGACCACCTACAGAGAACACGGTACCAGGTGTGACGAAGGTATACCTGTTTAGGCAACTTATGGACCCCGGTGAACACTTTCTTCGTGATTTTGACCATTGTTTCTGACCAAAAGCGAAAGTTTTAGCAAAAAAAATTTGGGTCTAAAAATGGTCGGGATTGGGGGGTACCAGTGGTGAAAAAGTGGTCGGGACGGGGCGGGTTAAGGTCACGGATATTCAGAGGGGACTATCTCAAATCTGGTTGCAGATAGGTATTTACTATGATCAACATACAGGAACTCCCATATGGGCTTTCATTTAGCACCAATACCTTTGACCTTGAGTGACCTTTAAAGGTCAAAGACAAGGACACGGATATTTAGGGGACTATTTCACGAAACTAGTTGAAGATACATTTACTATAATCAAAATAGGAAGTCTCACATGGGCTTTCATTTGGCACCATGACCTTTGACACTGAGTGACTTTGAACGTTCAAATGCAAGATCACAAATTTTCAGAGGGCTAAAACCTGAACACGTATGCGCCATTACCTTAGACTTTACCTGTTTACTTGCACTAAATGGCAGTACATAGTATTTAACAGCAATAAAATAACTGCTTTTGGGCGAGGTTTGTTGTGCCTGGCACCACTTGTTAAAATTTGGTACTACCAGACAATTCAACTCAGGTAATAAGAGCGTGAGAATAATGATGGAATAAATAAATGCCGGGATTCATTCCGTCAAGTTAAATTTAGATAAGTCCCTTCTAAGCCTAATAAAACCGTAGTGTGAGGAGGTGGTGTTCAGAGCAGTTAGGGAAGTTGTCAGCTGTCTCAAAGGATGCTAGTTTGATCCCAAGCTGCTGCAGGGAGCAGACATTATTTAGCTAAATTAAAAATAGGCCATGTTCTACAGAAACTCATGACATATCTCACTGATCCCATTCAAACTCTTCTGAATGGGGCAGCTCTAGCATGGAAGAATATGAATGGTGGGCATCTGCGCCAAAGTAGTGAAATGTGAAAGCGTGTGGCAAGAAGGACTGCTGAGCCTCAGCGACCTGACAGTCAGTTCTATGCCTAGCTTCAAACATATAGAACACACAAAGAACTAGGTAACTAACTAAATAAATACGTACCTAAAGAAAATGAAAGGCAACACAAATACTTTCTCGGATGGAGACTCACAAACCCTCCAACAATAAATTTTTTGTCGTGTCTTAAGTGTTATTTATTTCACAGGAAGGACAAGTAAAGGAGAGTTTGTCTCCCAGGAAGGACCAGGTAAGAAGAGTGAAGAAACTTCCCATATGCCTTGGTATTCCTGCAAATCAGTGTCTGTCTTAGGACAAAGTTGATCATAAGTTTTTTGATGGCTCCCCTCCCTGGTGTTATCCCATGCACTCCTCCCCGCCACCACCACCACCACCACCAACAACAGCACCTCTGTCCCACAGCTTCATTCCCACACCGATGAGCGTCTTCACCCTCAACAAGTTTCAGGCGCTTCATTTCCTCTGCCACAAATATTACACCTGTCGTCTGCATGAGAATCCAGTATATTCCTCCAAACTTTACAGGTTCTAGTAACGCGTATAATATTCCTGTATCTGCTTCCCTGGGTTGTTTTTCATCCTTTTGAGTCACACACACACACACACACACACACACACACACACACACACACACACACACACACACACACACACACACACACGCACACACACACACACACACACACACACAGGCATGCACGCACGCACAGAGCGAGTAGGAAACAGATACTGAAAACAATTATTGTAGATGTGTGTCGTGAGGTGGTACCCCCCCCACCCACACACACACAGGCATGCACGCACGCAGAGAGCGAGCAGGAAACAGATACTGGAAACAATTATTGTGGATGTGTGTCGTGAGGTTACACACACACACACACACACACACACACACACACACACACACACACACACACATCACCTAGGAGAGGGCACAGCGACACATGTGACAACAGAGAAATAAAAGAACATAAAAACACCATGAAGCAGAATACTACAGTAAGCCAAATGGTTGACATTAGACTCCTCCTACTAAAGACTGAAAGTGCACGACAACATTAAGACAGGAAGATTAGGACGGCAACGACGAACTGAATAGAAGAGAAAAGAATATAAGGGATGAGAAGAGGACAAAAGGGAGGAGATTGGAAAAATGGAACTGAAAAACAAGTAAAGAAAGGGAATGAAGAGTAAATTGGAACAAACCAGAATTTTTAAAGCTTTTGTAGGCTGACTTTTTATATATTATTAACGTGGTACCTTCAGATGACGTTAATATTCCTTAGCAATATTTTTATTGAACCGGGAGAGATGTTGTGTGCAGTAACACTTGCAATATTTAGAAGCTCTTGTAACCTGAATACAATCATCTGGTGGTAACAAAAGCAGAATCAGTGTCGAAAATCGATCTATGTTGGGGTGGCTCCCGTTCACCCATTAGCCTTAACATTAAAAAACCCTTTGTAACTCCCGAACACAAACATCTTCTATTAACGTGAGCATGTTGCCTTAACCACTACCCTATTCTAGTCCTGAGACAATTCCCAGAGTAGCCAAAACATAACACTAACACGCTAAAGCACAATCGGTTAAAACCCCAATGTCTCCATAATCGTCCTGTATTCTTTCCTTCTCTTTTTTTTTTCTTCTTGAACCCCCAAGCTCCGAAATGGCCTAACCGATTCCTTTATTTTATTTTATTTTTATTTTTATTTTTTTACATCACAGAGGAGTTTCATTCGTCACTGGGCATGTAACGTGAAAGATACTGGCTGAAAAAGGCCAGCTTTTACAATTTTGATTAGATTTAGACTGAACTTGGTAGAACGGCAGGGGATTAACAACTCGTAAAGTAGTTCACATCTAAGAACAATTGTATAAAAGTAAAAGTCAATGGACTTGGTAAAGCTCAGTCACTTATTATTTTTTTGTTGAATTCTGACGAAAGGGTTGATGGTCAGCACTTTTTGTTGTTGTTTTAAGAACAAATCAAAGATCAAAATTATATGGCAAGATTCCCAACTTAAATACTTTTGATCCACTTTCGATAAAGTATAGTGTAAGGGAAAATTGTGGCACAAGGATGAAGTATTTCAAGTCTGAGAATAAGCAGTCAAAGGTTAAAGTCACAGAGCAGGATCAAAAGATCGATCGTAGCTGACTGTAAGGTCTGGGCACGGACCGCGTAAGTGTTGTGTTCCTTGTGTCTTCCCATTTTAATTTTAATTCCAGACGATGTTATTGAGCTCCAACGACACTTCGAGTGAGAGACGATTAGCAAGAGCCTTCATTAACCCCGGCATTACTGCGATGCTCCTCTCAAGTTGAATAACTTTTAAAAACTTTGGAACACTCTGACTAAGAGTCTTTGAGAATTTGTGACACATGTATAAAAATTACATTTTATATAATGAACGAAAATGTAGGGGCAGCAATAAAAAGAAATATTAATTCCTTACTTATTTTTAGAAAATACTTACATGTGCCATTATGATGTCGCAATTATTTAAGCACAAGTGCACCAGAAATGTCAAAAGTATGGTATATTATGACTATTAACTAACCATGCAATGCAAAAAAGTATGCGACAAAAAAAAAAAAAATAGGCATGGGGTTACATGTCCTTTTACTACCACAATTATATTCCTGTGGTTTTTGGTGCACTGCCATCCCTCTGTTTTCATATCATCATACAATTTATAAAATGCGTGTGTATTTAAACACCTGCATAAAAGAACAAATCATTACTACTCAAGGAGGTGATGCTCCCATCCCTCCTCACAAAAGAAATATGCTCTATGTACTCGTGTTACCCCATTACACTGAAAATGATGTCGGTATGATATGACCTTTGACCTCATCAAATCCATAAAAGGTCGAAATCCCCAAAAAATAAGAAAGGCCTCATTGGGAGTATTATACCAAAGGCAAACTTTACTGAGTTTGAAGTAAATGGGTAAAGAAAACTAATAATGGCACCAAAGTAAGAAGTGTTTGGACGAAAGAGGAAAAAAAAGCGGGGCGAGTAAACGCAATACGGTCTTCACAGTAGCATGGAAACCATAACTACATCTCCAGATTCATTGAGTTATATAAAACTATTGCAAAGAAGAAAGTTTAAGGGGTAATTGTTGTGCCATTACGGTTATTACATTTGTCTGGCAATGCATCCTACATTACAATAAGCTGTTAGTAATGATATACGTTCCATCTTAATCCACATGTTTCAAAAATTATCATTCTTAAGTTGGTGGTTTGACTTCCCTTTCGCAAAGAAGAAAAGAACAGAATGGAATAGTTTAAAACAAAATTGATTAGATTATACCTCCTTCATTGGCCAAATTGATATGAAACACAAGGATTCCTAAATTACCCGTCCCACCCACCAAATCATCTACGTCAAAAGTCTGCAAGAAAAGCAAGAGCATGGGCAAACGAAGAGAGAGAGAGAGAGAGAGAGAGAGAGAGAGAATGGAGGAGGAGGAGGAGGAGGTAATAACTGTATTGTGATATAGCCAACACGTCACTTAATATCACCAACACAGGCAGCGCGGGGCTGGTGGAGAATCAGGAAGGGGTTTGGGGAGATGAAGGGGAGTGGCGGAGTACAAATTTAAGACATAATAGTTATTGAATGTTTCGTGACCGAATTTCCATGCATTAAAGTCGAGCATTCTGTTTGCTTCGTTACTCGCTCCCATGCACAGCTTACAGTTCACGATAATAACTGCAAGATCTGTTTTGCCGCTAACTTCCGTCGGTTGAGTATCAGATTCCCCACTTATATTTGATACTTTGGTCAACCAAGTGCATTATTCTGAATTAATCTGCATTAAATTTCACCTATCAGTTTTCACTGCAGCTAAATAACTTGTCCAGCTTGTTCTGGGTAGACTCACAGTCCGCCTTGGCAATTACTTCATGTCCGATTTTCGAGCCATTTACTAATTTAAGTACCTTAGAAACTATTAAAATTTATTAATCATTGATATAAAAATGAAAACAACGGAGTTGAGCTACTGATACCCAGTTTCAATATTCTCCATTTATCACTGGCCGTTGTTTGCAATTCATTATGCAATCTCCATTCGATTATTAGAATTTACTGGGGATGCCGTGGGCTTTTTAATTCTCTGTTTGTGTTAAACGGAGTATGTATTGTACCAAACATCTTAGTATAAGATTTTCGTTGTCATGGAATAGAATATTTTATTCTCAATTATTTCCCATGATTTTGATTATATTAACTTACGGCTAAACGGCGGCAATATGTGGCGCGTTTTTATAGCCTTTTTTAAAAGACAAGTGATATATCAGCAAAGTTCCATTCACTAAATACACTACATTCGGATCACAATTTATTGAACAGTTTAGTTATAGAAAGGTAGGAAGGAGTTCGAGATGGGGAGGGAGGAGTGGGAGGCATGGAAGTGACGAAATCAAGCAAGGGAAGGAAGAAGGAGAAGATGGGAGGCAAGAAGAAGAGAGAAAAAGAGGAGGGTAGGAAGGAAGGCGGAAAAAGGGAAGGGTGGAAGGCAGGTGTACATGGGAGGCAAGTGGGAGAGGCCGAACGCAGTGAGACGAGGGAGGTAAATAAGGGTATGTATAGGGTAGATGGAAGGAGTCAAAGGAAGGGAAGGAGAGATATGTAGGAAAAGGGAGGGAGAAAAGTGAGACAGGAAGCGAACAAGGAAAGAAAGAGAGTGGGAGGGAGAAAATATTGGCAGGAAGTGAACGACGGAAGGGATAGGAGTGAGGGACGGAGAGGTGAAAGGCAGGGAATGGAAAAGCAGAGAAGGGTGAGAGAGAGGCAGAGGAGATGCAAGAATGAGTGAGAGAAAGCTTAAAGAGACGCGGGGAAGGATGAGAGGGAGGGAGAGGTATGAGGCAAGAAATGGTGAAAGGAAAGGACAAGGAGAAAGGAGGTACAAAGAGTGGAAAGGAAAGTAAGCAGTAATGAACCGAGGCTGTTTGTTACAGAAAAGACTATATCTGAGGAAGCAAATTTTGTTCAGTGAAGATAAGGACGGCAAAATAAGAAGGTACGGCTGGGGTAGAGGGGCAGGCGGAAGAGAGACTGGGAGAGGAGGAAGAGGAAGGAGAGGCAGGGAGGGTGAGGTGCATGTAGGGATGCGAGGCAGGAAGAGAGGAAAGGCAGGGGGTGAGGAAAGGCATGGAGGTGTGATAGCCTAAGAGGGAAAGGGGCGCGGAGGAAGGAGAGGCATTGAGGGTGAGAGGCGGAGAGGAGGGAGAAGCCTAGAATGAAGGGAGTGGAGGGTGGCAGGGAGAGGAGACAGTAAGAGGAAGGGGTCTAAAGGCAGGGAATATATAACTGAAAGACAGTTACACGACTGTGTAACAATCATGGTATAATATCCCTTTGCACACACACACACACACACACACACACACACACACACACACACAGTTTCATTACCTTCCTGTCAGTTACAAGCGAATGCATTTGTCTGTATATCCACTGACAACGATATACAAATTTATCTGTCAATACCCATCCACACTTCCAAATTATCGTGTGTGTGTGTGTGTGTGTGTGTGTGTGTGTGTGTGTGTGTGTGTGTGTGTGTGTGTGTGTGTGTGTGCATTGTTTGTCAATCCTCATGGTACTTAGTTGCATGCGCTTAATGTATAAGTTCCGTGTTTGGTTTCTGTGTGTATGGAGAAAAAGAAAGCATGATACTGGCTTGTAAACAGAAACAGGCCATGTTAAACCGAATACCCCCAGATTCATTAGCCTCTGCATCAATCCTAGCTTTATCCACGACCTCCACCCACCTCAAATGACAATTTAAGATTATCACTGACACCTGTTCACGGTCTTACCTCATACATATGGACCCAAATATAACACTTGACACCTCTGCCTGTCACTTAGTAACCCCACCTGACACGTACAGCCCTCATCTCACACCCACACCTCTGTCTTATACCTCTATCGTTCACTTTACACCTCCAACCTTTATTTTTTCTTCCATCTTACATCCCCACTTCATTCCTCTCTCTAACACTTTACAAATCTAACTTTTATTTTCTTAGCAAAATAGAAAGAATCCAAGGTAACGGACCTGGAAAGATGTCAAAGCAAAAGAAAACCGGAATCAGTCCATCCATCCATCCATCATCCAATCCTACGCTGCCCCATAAGAAGCGTAGGAACCCGGTGCTAGGCAAGTTGGTCCTGACATTTAAGATGGGAGTGACCAGCCTCACTCATCCCTGTGTGGCATTACGTGAGCAAAAAACCCCAACCATCCCTTGGATATAAACCTTCACCGGCTCAATCCGATTGGAGTGCCATAATTACCCACTAAACCACCAAGCTCCAAAATTTGGTTAAATGGTTACCACCCAACGTAGTAAATTGTTTCTTGATGTACAGGAAACCATTTGGCTTGTCACACCGTAGTCACAAAGCGGCAGAAATAAGATGAAAAAATGAAGGAAAGAAAGACAGAAAAGGGAGTGTAAAGTCACCCGTAGGCAGAAGAACGAGGAAAGAATGAAGAAAGGCAGAAGAGGATGAAAGGAAAGAAGGATGGAGGAGAGGAAAGGGCAGACACCCGAGAGCAGCACTACATCGAGTGAGTGGATGGCGAGCGCCCCCACCCACCACTTACTATCCTTTAAATTCGGTGTATGTGAACATACTGCGTCAAAGACTAAACGTTACTGGCAGAACAAAAGACTGACGGAGAATGACATGTCCCAAGTTGATCAACGGAGCACATGGAAGACACAGCACCTGTTGACTCTTGCATCAGAGAACTGGACAGTGTGTTGCTAGACTGGTACTGCATACCCATCACAATGTAAGAGATCAGGCAGAGTTCTAATGTGCACTGATATGTGTGACAGCGACTGTGGATTAAGAGGAATGAGTTCTTGATATGAAAAGTCCTTAACTCCACTCAGTAAGTTTTGTATGAGGTTCACCCAAGCCCTTGCATATCTAGATCGTACTCTCATAGGCTACTAATTCCACCTTTCTTTTTTCCACCTTTGTCTCTCTACATCTACCACAACAGTTATTACAACATTCACACAGAGAAGCTGAGAGGACCAAACCCTGGCCAGCTTTAAAACACCTGTGACAGCCTAGGTTTAGACCGAACAAATGAGATTCTTTTACAAGGTCTTTTAGAAGTCCTGAGAAACAAACGATTTTCAGAGAAATCCCGAAAAGGAAGAATTATGATGATTATGAATTTGAAAGAAATGCAGAAAGTTCCATTCGTGGCGATGCCATAAGAAACAGTGAATAATATAATTGCGTGTAGGAGAAGACAGTTGCCTCAGAATCCTCCCGTTGAGAGTCGATTCAAAGATCCTGACAACACAAGAAATAAAGGCACCAGAGGTAGCAGAAGTAACACCTCAGCTTGACAAAACACTTGTTTTATAAGCTTGCCTAGTTATGCCACTTATAATCTACTTATCACATAATACTATTACAGCACTTGATACTTCCATCTGACTCGACTGTGTGTCGCTTAACATCCCTACCTGACAACTGATAATGTAATCTGACACGTAGCACGCTGACAGATCTAACCAACACCATACACCTCGCTTGACAACCCCACCAGATATCAACACTCCACCTAACAAATGAAATCCCCAGCTGACAAGTATGGTACATACACAGAGTTATGAATTATGATTCTGTACCTTATTACGGCACCCACCACAAATTAAGTTTTCATTTTTGTAACCATTGTATTTTCAGTGAGTGAGGTATAGTCGCTATAATACTGACCCCTTACAAAGAAAGAAATAGTTGTTTAAGGCAGACGCTACTGGTCTGGTGGAAATATGCTTCTAAATCCTTCAGCCTGAGAGGTCTTCTCTGCCATGAAAAAAATCATCTCAGTAGCAAGCATGAAGTAAACATTGCTAACATTTCCTACTATGGTACATTGACAAATGGGAAGAGAAAGAATTCTGCCCAGATTGTTGTGATAATTAATGAACTGTATGCTCATTATAACAGCATCCTGAAATATGTGGGTCTGTATGATTTGATCAATAACCAAATAAAGCCCTTAAGTAAACCTAGTGAAAAAAAAAAAAATGTGTCTTGGGTGATTTGCCCAAGGAACAATTGTGCCAAGTTTGAAGTGACCAGGTGAAGACATTTAGGAATGGCACCAAACTAAATAACAGTTTGGAAGAAAGAAAGACAGAGAGAGACAAGAAAACAAACTGAGCAACTATGATAGAGGCCATATATATATATATATATATATATATATATATATATATATATATATATATATATATATATATATATATATATATATATATATATATATATACTGTATATATATACATATATATATATATATATATATATATATATATATATATATATATATATATATATATATATATATATATTTTCGTTGCTATCAGGCGAATTTCTTCAGCCTAGGAAGGGACGATGAAGGCTACATTTTTTTACCTATCTCCGTCCAGGAGGGGCTAGGGGACGGGTATTGTTTTCACTCGATTTGTCTGTTTATCTGTTTGTATGTCTGTCTGCCTATTAACAACTTTACGCGAAAACAATTGGTGTGATTTTGACTAAAGTTACTGGGATCATGGGCTATGACCTTCTGACCACCTGATTAATATTTGGGGTAAATTGGGCCAAGACCGAGGCTGTACAGTAGGCCCCCCCAAATGTAATAAAATTAAATTTTTTTTTCGCCATATCTCCTCTCAAATTCGTCATATCGACATGAAACCAAAATCTAGAGGTGCATCTTTCAAATTTGCATCCTATAACATGCCTCATTACATCAGGGGGGTCACCCCCCCCATTAGCGGTAGGGGGGTCAATGTCAGGGGAGTCGGGCCTAAAATTTCAAATGGGCATAAAATTGTCAGTTTTCACCCGATATAATCGAAAATTGATATGTGACATCTTTGACTAGATGTCCTGTTGTCTTAATATGTCAGCACTGAAATGACTGCTGGGGTAGGGTGTCCTGTGTCTTGGCATCGCTTCTTGTTAAATAAGGGAAAATCTCTAGGACCAGCTCGGTCTGCCAGTCACACCCTTAAGATTTTGACATGCAAGGCACTTCACCCACGCAAACCCTCATATAATGTTTCACTTTAGCTTGTGAAGATATCCACACGCAAGGTGCATCACTTTAGCGAAGCCCCATAAGATCTCGCATTTATCTAGTACCCTTATACTTTTTCATTACGAAAGGCCTCTTCTAAACTGACTATAACAGTGAACAGGAGGAAGAGTAAAATAACGATTACTTCTCCACGCTCAAGGGGTTAACACCGCTGTACCCTAGGACTCACAGGCTCGAGTTTATGTGACACGATATTTCTGCTAATAACATACGTGGTTGAAGTTGTAAATCACTAACATTTGTTGATGACAAACCCGGTTAAATTACCAACAAAACACGAATAACGTTGCAGTCACATGAACATACACATGGTGTGAATAATATAATTAGGCATGCCTAACTTAGATAAAGCAGTATCTGATGACATTAAAGGAAAGAACTATGAACAGGAAGCGGTGCCAAGGCACAGCAAACCCGTCTCCGGCAGTCATTGTACTGCTGACGTATAAACACAACAGCATATCTACAGAAGTCAAAGATGTCACATATCAAATTTGGAGTACATCGGGTGAAAAATGACGATTTTATGCCCATTTGAAATTTTAGGCCCTACCCACCTGACATTCACCCCCTACTGCTAATTGGGGAATGACTCCCCTGATGTAATGAAGCATGTGATAGGAGGCATATTTGAAAGATGTACCTTTTAGGTTTTGGTTTCATGTCAGTATGACGAATTTGAAAGGAGTTATAGCAAAAAAAAAAAAAAAGTTTTTAATCCGTCCCCGTTACTTTACATTTTGGGGGTTCTACAGCCTGGGCCGTGGTCCAATTTGGCCGAAAATTTAATCATGTGATCAGAGGCTTATAGCCCATCATACCTGCAATTTTAGTCAAAATTGCACCAGTAGTTTCGTGTAAAGTTGTTAAGAGACAGCCAGCCAGCCAGACAGACAGACAGACAAACAAACAAGCAGACAAACCGAGTGAAAATAATACCAGCCCCCAAGCCCCTCCGGGGCGGGGATTGGTAATAAATATCTATGACACAGAAGCCGGCGGCTCATACAAGGTAAAGGATATATGTAAAGTTGGGGACATGAGTTTTTTACACTTCCTTGGAGGTGTCATATTCCACTAAATCCAAAGTAATATTAAACTGTAAACATTGATTATTTAGTACTGCCTCGAAGATGTGTTCAAACCTACACTGCCTCGAAAGTGTGTCCAAGCCTCCACTGCCTCGAAAATGAATCCAGACCCACACTGCCTTGAAAGTGTGTCAAAACTTACATTGCCTCGATAGTATGTCAAGGACTTACACTGCCTCGGAAAAAAATAAAAACCTACACATTCTCGAAAGTGTGCCAAAACTTACACTGCCTCGAATGTGTATCAAAACCTAGTCTTGAAAATGTGTCAAAACCTACAGTACACCGTCTTGAAAGTGTGTCAATATCTACACTGTTTCGAAAGTGTCAAAAGAAACAGTCTCGAAACTGTGTCAAAACCCATAATCTCGAAATATGTCAAAACCTACTGTACACTGTCTCGAAACTGTCAAAACCTACAATCTCGAAAGTGTGTCAAAAACTTCACTGTCTCAAAACTGTGTCAAACCTTCACTGTCTCGAAAGTGTCAAAACATACACTGTCTCGCAACTGTGTCAAATTCTATAATCTTGAAAGTGTGTCAAAACCTACATTGTCTCGAAACTGTGTCAAAACCTACAATCTCGAAAGTGTGTCAAAATCTTCACTGTCTCGAAAGTGTGTCAAACTATCACTATCTCGAAAGTGTGTCAAAACCTTCACTGTCTCGAAAGTGTGACAAAACCTTTACTGTCTTGAAAGTGTCAAAACCTTCGCTGTCTCAAAAGTGTCTTAAATCCTACACTGATTTGAAAGTTTGTGAAAACCTACTGAGACCATAACCGGCGGCTTACGGGCCAATATTGGACCCATGGCATTGTCTGTCTGTTCCTGCATCCTCCATGAAAATATATTAAGAGGATATATTACGTATAGGTAAATCTGATGTCAATGGTGTTACTTCCAAACATGCTGTTATAATCATTGTTGATTATATTTCATTATTATTATTAAAGCTAATGAGTTAACCATGGTTGAATAAACGGGAGAGAAATATATATATATATATATATATATATATATATATATATATTATCGAGGCGAAGATACACCTGACAGGTCGGTGATGAGTGACTGAATGTATCATGTCCAAATAACATCGTTGTATTTCAAATAATTCCCGGTAATATGAATCGAAACATATTTACTAACCCAAATACAAAGATGCCATTCGGACATGTTGCATTCAGCCAGTCATCGCCAACCTGTCAAGTGCATCTTCGTCTCGATTAAACAACTGAGTATCGTGGAATGATTTTTTACTGTAAAAATGAACAAAATAGCAACACCCACCCAACTACACACACACACACACACACACACACACACACACACACACACACACACACACACACACACACACACACACACACACAGTACAGTATATAGATAGACAGAGAGACAGATAGGTAGACAGATAGACAGAGAGGCAGACAGATAGATAAGTATAGATACAAATATAGACAAATAGATAGATTGATAGATATCCATAGTGAATCCCAGCAGTTGACGTATTAATTTCAGGGGATGATTCCTGAGGTCTCTTTAAGACGTGTAAGCTCTTTGAATATACTGTATGTCGGATTCACAACGGTTATGGAGTATAGGGTATTTTGATATGCATAGTGGTGATGGTAGACATACATACTGGCAACTTGTGATCATACTCTGTTCACTTTATTACATTTTTTTTTTTAGTTTGACAGTTCATAATGAATTAATTTTGTTAATCATTGTTTAGGCTAGTCGTGGTAAAAATACAAAGCAATAAAGAGGAGCGAACAAGTTAACACCGGTTGGCAATAGGTATTTTTCCCATTACCTTATTCTAAAGTAAATACCGTTTCCCTTTAGTCCATAATAGTGATGAATCGGATATCCGCCTCCGCCTCCGCGGAGCCTCCGCAGTGAAAATAATGTCCGCATTACTATCAGCATCCGCATCTTCAGACAACAAAACCTCCGCATCATTATCCGCCAGCCCGTTTTCAGATAATAAAAGCTCCGCATAATAATCCGCCTCCGCGTCAAAGAACGCAGAGGTTGCTGATCTCCACCCATCCAATATTTCTCCTTTCTCTTTTTGTCATAATTCTATTTCTCTCTCCTTTTCATCCACAACTCTCCTCTCCGTTCCTCCCACCTACAAATCCCTCTTCCTTTTTCTGTTTTCTTCGCTATTAGCTCTCTTCCTCCCTCCGCTTCTCATTGTTCCTCTTCTCTCTCTCTCTCTCTCTCTCTCTCTCTCTCTCTCTCTCTCTCTCTCTCTCCCCCCAAATCAGCATATATCGAACTATAATTTACCAGTGACTCTCATTGTACAGTCGGCAGCAGTTCCATGGTGTACAGAGAGGCATCAAATTTCGGACAAGGTGGCAGTGATATATTTATTTATGATGCATGACGAGTTGGGTCCCCGTCCTGCAACCTGGTAACACACTTAAGTGTACACTTAAGTGTGGCTGAAACTCGTCACATTATACTGCATAAATGTACTGTAATATGTGTTTTAAAAAATCCATGTCCGCGTTCGTAACCGCGGACATGGAGGTAAAATAATCCGCAGTTGTGTCCGCGTCTGCAAAAGTTAATATCTTAACCTCCGCAGTTTTATGCGCAACCCCATTTCATGAGAAATAGATATCCGGCTCCACCTCCGCCTCCGCGGAGCCCTAAAATTTGGTATCCGATACATCACTAGTACTCCGTAACCATTGCGAACCCTTCATATGTTTACTGAACCTTCTGAAGTTAGTGGAACAATTGTCTCTCTCTCTCTCTCTCTCTCTCTCTCTCTCTCTCTCTCTATCTATCTATCTATCTATCTATCTATCTAGGGAGAGTGCATCTGTGGTAGAGTGGTAAAGTGTGCGTTTTAGTACACTGAAGAACGAGGGTTCGCACCCTGCCAGGGTAATAATCTTTGGGAGCGTTCCTCTGGGCACGTACTGCTTGGCGGACATAAGGGGTGCTGTGGCTGAACCAGTGTCACGTACCGTAAAGTATACTTGCACCCAGTTGGACTGCGCGGGCCGATCTGGTTCACAGACTACACACACATCCAGAGCCACTACGACACATTAATTACACTTACAAGCAATTCTAACCCTACATACAATCTCTACCAGACAGCCTAAGTCACTTGGTAGAAATACATAGGCTGTATCGTCCCCACTTTGGTCGGGATAGGCCGGTCCTGCAGTGGACACTCAAACGGCTGATGAGATTATATATATATATATATATATATATATATATATATATATATATATATATATATATATATATATATATATATATATATATATATATATATATATATATATATATATATATATATATATATATGTATATATATATATATGTATATATATATATATATATATATATATATATATATATATATATATATATATATATATGTATATATATATATATATATATATATATATATATATATATGTATATATATATATATATATATATATGTATATATATATATATATGTATATATATATATATATATATATATATATATATATATATATATATATATATATATATATGTATATATATATATATATATATATATATATATATATATATATATATATATATATATATATATATATATATATATATATATATATATATATATATATGTATATATATATATATATATATATATATATATATATATATATATATATATATATATATATATATATATATATATATATATATATATATATATATATATATATATGTATATATATATATATATATATATATATATATATATATATATATACTGTATATATATATATATATATATATATATATATATATATATATATATATATATATATATATATATATATATATATATATATATGGATATATACTGTATATATATACTGTATATATATATATATATATATATATATATATATATATATATATATATATGGAGCCTCTGTGTTACAGTGGTAGAGTGTGCGTCTCCCACGCTGGTGGGCGGGGGTTCTCCTCCTCCCCAGAGTTGTAAAAACTTTGGGAAGCATCCACCACGCCACTGACCACTTTGGCGGACACAGGGGGTGCTGTGGTTGAACCAGTGTCGCATACTACAGTAGTATGCTTGCACCCAGTTGGCTTAAGGCGGGCCGATTACACTTGGTTCACAGACTACACACACATCCAAAGCCACTCCAACACTACAATTACACTCACAAGCACTTCTCACCCTACATACAGTCTCTACCAGACAGCCTAAGCCACTTGGTAGAGATGCATTGGCTGTATCGTCCCTGCTTCGGTAGGGATAGGCCGGTCCTGCAGTGGACTTCAACGGCTGATTATATATATATATATATATATATATATATATATATATATGTGTGTGTGTGTGTGTGTTTGTGTGTGTGTGTTAAAATGGTAAACGGGTAATAAAGACGAAATATCTTGAAATATGAATTTAGAACTATAAAAGTGTCATCATTAGGTAATTTATATACAGTATTGGTTTTGTGTTGTCAGCATGTGAATTTGTTATTTTTTATTGTGAAAAATTATCATTCTGACAACCTAGTACGAATATATTGTTTACCTGATGATGGCACTGTGTTGGCCAGATAATCCGTATTTCAAGGTGTTTCTATCAGTCATTTCTATAATGTTATCACTATTTTCGAAGTTTTGATGTTCTAGATCACCTGCAGACGTTTTACTTGGTCCCTGTATAATACTCAGTATAATGAGTATTAAGTTATGGTATCATGCAACATTTCAAATCATATAATTGCGAACGTGCGATCCCAAATCAAACCACAATATAGTGGTGAAGGGTGTGGGTGAAAAGTTTTAAATTTAACCTATAATATTCAAATATAATATTCAAGCGAGTTGGTAGGACTGTTGTCTGGTCTCATTTCAGTGGAACACCAGATGTGTAAGAAAATATTGTTCTCAACGGCACATACTGGTGAATCCCCCGAGCTAGCACCAATGGATCACATGGCTCTGCAGAACAAGGAGAGATCCTTGAGATCCTTGGAGAGACCGCAACATCTCTTAACAGAAATAAGTTACTCTGGTGTGGGCTCGAACTGCCAACCCTACGGTCGTGAAACGCGAGCGTTATCGCTGAGCTATTCTGGTCCCTGGTGTGTAGTTATGTGAGATACACCACCAAAGATCTGTGTTGCAAACATCATCCTACCTCCAACTGCAAATGAGAAAAAAATTATGCTGTTCGTATCACCTTGGATTTGCTAACTATACAGGAGGAGGAGGAGGAGGAGGAAGGAGGAGGAGGAGGAGAAGAACAAGACGAAGGAGAAGATGGTGAGGGGGAGGAGGAGGAGGAGGAGCATAATGATGATGATGGTAATAAAAAAAGTTTATATTGATATTGATGATACCTAATAACCTTGTTGTTAGTCTGCCATATCTTATTCTGCTTATTAGACATAGGTTAATTCCGTCACTATATCGCTTATTTACTTCCAGCATTAATTCACCGTTGAAAATTACTGGGTACTCTCAGATTAACGACTCGCATGTCGTTCTCTTAGTAGTTACTGTTTACTTTGTAACCATCTCACTTGACGATTTTTTATTTGTATGTGTTCTTGGAATCCCAATACGATTTTTTTTTTCAAATGTGAAGAGCTTTGAAGTGGATATCTGGTATCTCCTCTTAAACTGGAAAAACAAATATCGAGTAATTTAAGAAGGATCACAGTAACGAAGATATTCTACCCCCGAAGAGTCACAGAAGTGTGAGTGTTAAAAGGATTGTAAAAGTAGTGAGCATGAGTCATCAGCAAAGGTGTACATTGGGTTGTTGTTGGTAGGTACGGTGGTAATTAACTTTTTCAATCCAATTACTTTTTTTTAATTCTTGCAACCATCAAACGATTTTATAATTTTTCATATTGTAAGAGGCATTTCTCCTTCGAGATCCCTCGCTGAGATGAATAAAACTGTCCAAAGGTAGCACGAATACAACAGAAAAAAATTCATTCCATGGCCAATAATTCATAGTAGTCGTAGTGGGTAATAATGGTGAAAAAAGAGTAAATCGGATGAGGAATGGTGGAAGCTGCGGTAAAGGGTGGTAACTTTATATGTCTGTATCAGTAACGAGTATGATAGGTACACTGCACTACCTTATCTTCCCCTAGGAGGGAAAGTGATATCCAGAATTAACCCTTCCCTATGTTGGCAAGGTACGAATGTGGAAGGGGTTTCTGCAGGAAGAGTGATGTATGTTAAAGTGAATGTGTTGTACTGGCTTTATCTGTGTGTGTCAGAGTATGTATTATGTCCTCTGTAGACGCGACAGGTTCCAGTATGAATAGTCATACTACCATCACCTATTTTGAAATGTTTGCGACAGTGTGGGCTCAATCTCTGGGCACAGGAACACGCATCACCAGATGAGTGCACTACCACCGAGCCACCTTAGTTCCGAAAAGTAGCGGTGGTTGTGTTAGTAATGGAAGTTGTTTTAAAGCTGGTGGCTCTGGTGGGTAATGGTGGTACGGTACTTGTTTAAATACTCTCTCTCTCTCTGTTCCGTTCCCCATTCTCCTTTCGTTTGACTCGTTCACACATGCCCCTCCCCTCCCCTCCTCCATCTTCACTTTTTGTCTTTCTTCCCCTAGCCGCTCCCTCTTCCGTCTCTTCTCTCCTCTCCTCCTTCCCACCTCTCTCTTTCATGTCTCCCTCTTCCCTCCTTCCTTCCACTCTCCATCTCACCTTTTTCCGTTAATCTTTTCCACTCTTCTGTTCCTCTCTACCCACTCCCACCCTCTCTCCTTACCGTCTCAACCACCATCTCCCTGTCTCCCGTCCTCCTATTTTCCGTCTACCTTTACTATTCTTCCCTTTCCCTACCTACTTTCTTGACCCTTTTTCTCTTTTCTGTCTCCATCCCCTGTCTCTAACCTCCCTCTCTCCTCCATCTCTTTTCTTCCTTCGTTTTCCTACCGTCCTTCAACTTTTTCCGTATCTCCTCGCTGCTATCCTATCGCCGTCTAACTTTTCCACTTTACCCTCTTACTTTCCACCTTCTCCGTCTTCCTCCCGCCTTGTCTCATACTTTCTTGTGCCTCCTCCTTCGTCCCTCAATGCTCTCCGCCTCCCCCTCTCTACCCTGTTTCCTTCCTCCTCCCTAGTACCTCTTCCCCCGTCCTCCTCCTCCCTGTTGTCTGCCCCAGCTCGCCTCCCGCTCCCTTTCCCCCCTCCTTAAATTCAGGTTTACTGCCAGTGTGGCCTATATAATGGCTTGACTGGTATGTGGCACAGCTCTTGGGTGTCAAGTGTCAGGGGGGGTGGCAGTGTCACGTGTTAAGTAGGGATGTTTACTACAGGTCTGGCAATGACAAGAAAACTCATACAAGAATAAAGCAATAATAATAATAATAATAATAATAATAATAATAATAATAAACGATAATTAATAATAATAATAATAATAATAATAATAATAATAATAATAATACCAACATCAACAATAACAACCATAACAACATCATCATCGTCATCGTCACAAGCGCTTTTCCCACTTAGTTCTTTCTCGGTACTCATGTCTGTGATTATTTATTACTATGTACTGCCAAACGACTGTATTCATCGTAGAAGAGGCTTTTCGAACGATAAAGTCATACATAGTTTCATTAATGCCTTCACTGCTAGATATCTTAAGCCAAAGGAAATCTTCTGGTGGTAACACGAACAAATTTATAAGGAAATCATGGAGATCAAACAGATAAACCAGTAAAATGAGCTTTGTGAGCGCCTGACAAGCGAGCGAGCGAGCTCCTTGTTATCACTGTTCCCTGATATAAAGTTATAGGCGGAATCTCCGATATTTAATTTCCAGAGTTGGTGTAAAAAAAAAAAAAAACTCATACGGTGGGAAATATTTTTAAATTTGATTTTCTAACTGAGGCCTTCACCAATTACAGCCAAACACTTCCTTGGAAAACTCGAGATACCAAGGGGTTCCTACGCCTTTATGGGCAAGTTTTTAGTTGATAAAACTTATTAAATGAATGTATCACATCTATCTATCTATCTATATACCTAGGCTGCTTCCCCCAAGGAAAGGGAGGTAGCCGAGACAGGACGACACACTCCCCATTTACTCATCCATTCAAACACATTCATTCCCATCTTAGCCCCAAAGGGGAGAACGGACAGATCCTCACCACACCACACCGCACAAGGGTCAACTGCGCAATGCAATCAGTGACATCCGCAGCAGGGCCCGACAGCAGAACTGGTTTACCCCTGCCACATCATAACAGACCCATCCCCTTACCCGCATCTGACCTGACTAGCTGATCAGACCAAAATGCAGGAGAATATCCCCTCAGGGCTGCGTCATCACTAATTCATTCACAATTTCTCTCCATTTACAGCCACTCTCCCTTGCTCAACAGACATCCCTCTCGCATCCTACGCTCTCTTCACACTGTCCATCCATCCTATTCGTGGTCTTCCTCTCAGCCTTACACCTCTCACATCAGATCTAGTTATCTTTTTCACCAATCGCTCTTTATCCATTCTCTCCATATGCCCAAACCATCGCAACACCCTCTGCTCAACTCTACCAGCCATCTCCTGAACAACTCCAGTTCTTCTTCGCACTTCATTATTTTGCACCCGATCCATACGCGTCACTCCACACATACTCCTCAGACACATCATCTCCATTACATTCAAACTTTTCCTCTCTGCTACACCCATATTCCATGTTTCAGCCCCATATAACGCAGTCGGTACCACAACACCCTCATACAGCCTTCTCCTTACATTCATTCTAAGCGAACGACATTTAAACACTTTTTTCATTCCTCCCAGCACCTTTCCTACTTCATTTATTCTAAACTTCAGTTCTGCATCTATTCTTCCATCCACAGCAACATGTGACCCTAGATATTTAAAATAATCTACCTCCTCAAGCAACTCACCATTCAAAACTATATTCATCCCCCTACCATCTATCAACCTCGTACACTTCATCACTTTACTCTTATTCTCATTTACTTTCAATTTCCTCCTTTCACACACCCTTCCAAACTCCTCTACCAACTGTCTCAATCTCTCCTCTGAATCAGTCACCAGTGCAGTATCATCTGCAAACAGCAGCTGCTTCAGATTCCACTCTCCACCATCAACATTCACCAGACTCAGACCTCCACCTAAAACTCTTGCATTCACCTCCCTTACAACACCATCCATGTAAATATTAAACAACCACGGCGACGTCACACATCCCTGTCGCAGGCCCACTCTCACGGGAAACCAATCACTTACACCATTTCCTACTCTTACACACGCTCTACTATTTACATAAAAACTTTTCACCCCTTTTAGTAACCTGCCATCAAGTCCATACAATCTTAAAACAGTCCACAAAGCCTCCCTATCATTTCTATCATACGCTTTCTCTAAATCCATAAATGCCCAAAACACATCCTTGCCTTCCGCTAAAGACTTTTCACACACTTGTCTCACAGCAAACACCTGATCAACGCATCCTCTCCCTCTCCTAAAGCCACACTGCTCATCACCAATCACTCCCTCTGTACCCTCTCTAACTCTCATAATTAACACTCTACCATACACCTTACCTACAACACTCAACAGACTTATACCCCTAAAGCTATTACATTCATACTTATCACCCTTGCCTTTATACAATGGGACCACACAAGCACTTGCCCAGTCAATTGGCACCATACCTTTCTCAAAGCACACATTCAACAATCTTACTAACCAGTCAACAATAGTTACTCCACCACCCTTCAGGCATTCCACAGCACACCCATCCATACCTGCAGCTTTCCCTGTTTTCATCTCCTTTACTGCCTTCTCCACTTCCTCCTTCGTGATCAAAGAATTATTTAACTCTCCTAACACATTTATTCCTTACACCCTTCCATCTGCCACAATCTCAGCCACCCTTTCCTCCTCTACATTTAACAATCTTTCAAAATACTCTGCCCATCTCTTCCTTACCTCATCCATTTCAATTAACATCCTTCCATCCTCTGATTTTACTCGTTCTTCCTTCCCAGACTCTCCCTTTCGCACCCTTTTCACCTCCTTCCAAAACATTTTCTTATTCTGTTGAAAAATCTCTGTCAGCCGCCTACCCCACCTCTCATCTGCTGCCACTTTAGCATCACGCACAGCCCTTCTCGCTCTATTCCTCTTTTCCTTATACCTTTCATATGACATCTGATCCTTCCTCTGCACCCACACTTCATATGCACGTCTTTTCTCAGCCACAGCCATACTTACTTCCTCGCACCACCATTCACTTCCTTTTCTTACACCACCACCCACACGTCTCACACCACACACCTCTTCTGCATGCCCCACCACAGCACTCTTAAACAACTGCCATTCCTCCTCCACGCTACCATTTTCCCGATCTTTCACTGCGTTCCACTCATCTTTCAATTTCTCCTGATACTCTATCGTTT